>NC_068434.1:26327725-26694392 GCF_023373465.1 Oncorhynchus keta | reverse complement strand
TGTCTTGGGTCATTTCCCACCTAGATTCTGATCCCTCCCAAGGGACTTCTGATAAAGCTGAAAAGAGAGTCTGAGAACCCCAGGGAGGTGCTGGACCAGGTATGTCCCTGAAGCTTTGATGTCGGGTTTGCCCACCATAAGCTCTTGAAATGGCCATAGTCTATAATGCCATGCATTAACAGTTTATCACCTGGCTTTACCAACAGGTGAGGTACCGTGTTGAATGGGCGAAGTTCCAGGAGCGTGAAAGGAAGAAGGAGGAGGAGGAGCGGGAGAAAGAACGTGTGTCCTACGCCCAAATTGACTGGCATGACTTTGTAGTGGTGGAGACCGTGGACTTTCAGCCTAATGAACAAGGTAGAGAAATGAACTGTCAGCCAGACAAATGAATATGAATAGATAGTTCATTTTCGGTTCCTGAGAGATTGTTTTCCACCGCCTGTGTCACTAGTTTTGTAATGATGGTGTTATGACTTGTGTTCCAACAGGCCACTTCCCCCCACCCACAACACCCGAGGAGCTGGGAGCTCGCATCCTGACCCAGGAGCGTTATGACAAGTTTGGAGAGAGTGAGGAGGTGGAGATGGAGGTTGAAAGTGAGGATGAGGAGGACGATGAGCGGGAGGACCGGGATGATGGGCGTCCCACACAGCCTGATCAGGACACACAGCTGCAAGACATGGATGAGGTTAGTAGACAGACCTGTTTCAGTATACACACACAACAGTAGGATGTCATTAACTTATTAGCTTATTACTCCTTAACAGAGTTACTGATTGAACATGAATGTAATATTACTATTATTAGGAAATAGTGTAATCAATGTAGAGTCACATGAGTCTTTGATGCCTTCTGCCCAGGGTTCTGATGACGAGGAAGATGGCAAGGCACCATTGCCCCCAGACAACCCCATGCCACCCCCACTGCCCCCTACTCCAGACCAGGTCATTATCCGCAAGGACTACGACCCCAAAGGTGAGAGGGATTCCATCATCAGGACCTAAACACCCCTTATGCTAGATGTTTTAATATCATGTATGACAATAAAGGTCAAGAAAATACATGCATGTTCTTCATTTGCCCTTACATTTGATACATTTTTCTTGCCCTGTAGCCTCCAAGCCACAGCCTCCAGCCAAGACTCTGGATGAGTACCTCATCTCTCCCATCACGGGTGAGAGGATCCAAGCCAGTAAGATGCAGGAGCACATGCGCATTGGGCTACTGGATCCCCGCTGGCTGGAGCAGAGGGACCGGGGCATCAGAGAGAGGCAAATCGAGGACGAGGTTTACGCCCCTGGCATGGACATTGAGAGCAGCCTGAAACAGTTGGCTGAGAGGCGTACTGATATCTTTGGCGTGGAGGAGACAGCCATCGGAAAGAAGATTGGAGAAGAGGAGATCCAGAAGCCTGAGGAGAAGGTGAGTGCAAGTGGAGAGGGAATAGCCATTTGTTTTCTTTTTGTGTAAAATAAATGTCTAAGAGGAATCGAATACTAGTCATTAGGTTATAATCTCTAACTTAATTTCGTTGTCATTATGTGGTCAGAGTTTTTACTTAACGCACCTTCCCTCCTTAGGTGACCTGGGATGGGCACTCTGGCAGCATGGCGCGTACTCAGCAAGCAGCACAGGCCAACATCACCCTACAGGAGCAAATTGAGGCCATTCACAAGGCCAAGGGACTGGTGCAGGAGGATGAAAGCAAAGAGAAGATTGGACCGAGCAAGCCTGAGCTTTACCACCATCATCATCAATCACCCCTCATCTCCTCTGCCCCCCTTCTGCCCAAACCCAGCCCTCCAATGAACACGATGGCTCGGGCCCCTCCTTCCGCAAGTCGCTTTCTTGTTCAATAGAAGTGTTAAAGCATTTATTTTATGTAGCATTAATTTGTTAATATATAAGGTTGACTGTCTATTCTTCCTTGTGAATCATGCAGATGCTGCCCCCTGTACGCACCACTCTCCTGTCAGCTGTGCCTGTGATTCCACGGCCCCCCATGGCCCCTGTGCAGATGCGCCTGGCCCCAGGGCAGGTTCTAACACCCATGCCTCCCATGATGCATGCTCCCCGCATCAACGTGGTACCCATGCCCCAACCACCTCACATGATGGCCCCCAGACCACCCCCCATGGTGGTACCAACTTGTAAGAGATCCATTGCTATACTATTCCCACAGTGTTAAATACTTTGAAATCCATTGAATGACTTCAGAAATATGCAGTGCAACAAATTACTTTACTATTTTTAAGCATGTTATTGATAGATTGACTGACTTTAATCTTCTTTCCTGTCCAGCATTTGTCCCTGCCCCTCCTGTCCCGCAGCCCCCCCGCCCTGACCCTCAGCCACCTTCCCACCCACCCCCACGCCATGATGATGAGCCTGTCACCAAGAAGATGAAGACAGAGGACAACCTTATACCAGAGGAGGATTTCCTCCGCATATACAAGGTTTGTTGGCCTATTAAATATCATGGACTAATGGCAAAATGAGGTAGTGTGAATGATCCACAGCTGTATTTTTATATGTCATGTTGGTCATCCTATGCTTGCTGTTGGTAGTTCTGTATATTGACATGTAAAGGTTATTCTACTGTATATTATTTTATAGGGTTCAGTGTCGGTCAAAGTACAAGTTCCCAACATGCAGGACAAGACGGAATGGAAGCTAAGTGGACAAGCGCTGAACTTCACTGTCCCACTCACAGATCAGGTATGTTAGTAGTTCACCTACCATTCCACTCTCCCTTTTACCAATACAGTATATATTCTCATGAGTGCACGTCCATGAAGTCAAATTTTCTGGAATATTTCACATTTCTGAACTTCCCATTCTATCTCACCACAGGTATCTGTTATTAAAGTCAAAATCCATGAAGCCACTGGCATGCCAGCTGGAAAACAAAAGCTACAGTATGAGGTAAGCATTGTTGTTTCCATTTAAATAATTGTATGTGTAAATATAAACTGACATGACTGGTTGTCATTGGAGTCATTTACATCTATCACTTCTATTACAGGGAATTTTCATCAAAGATTCCAACTCGCTGGCCTACTACAACATGAACAACGGTTCAGTCATACACCTGGCACTGAAGGAGAGAGGTGGGAGAAAGAAGTGAACATCCCCTCAACAGGTTTCTCTGCCATACACAGCCAGTTTGCGACATTTTGTAATTTACCCCCAAGTAATTATTATAATGTCCGAAAAATTGGGGTAAATGAGCAACTTTATCAGAGCAGCTCTTTCAAATGATTTATGTCCTTTGTTGGTCATACCAATTGTAAAGAATATTTGAAGCGTAGTCTATAAATAACCTATAATTCGTTTTGGTTTTGTATTTTAAGCGTTGATTCTTTTCTAAATGTTAATTGTATTGTTTAAGGGGATTGTATGCATGCAGGTGGTTTCTGTCCAGATTTTCCAACCCATGTCAGTCCATCAAATAAAGTAATAAAATGTCACCATTATGTCATTTGAGTGGGTTCAGTATTTTGAATGGGGGCATACTGTCATGGTGTGCAACTGGGATATGCAGCTCAAAATATTGAGTAAGCAGATGTTCAAGAGGTTGAGGCAGCTTGATGTGACTACCAATGGGGAATGCAAGTTGCAACCACTGCGCTAGATGAGAGCGGAGGCCGGACATCCGAACTTCTCAACTTGCCTTGACAAGGAAACAGAATACATGGAACAGGAGGAAGGAACGACACAAACTGTCTTTTAGCTTGCTACACCAACATGACATAAGCAACAAATGCACCTTTGTGGTGAATTGTGCTACCTAGTTAGCTAGCTGGCTAACTTTCTAGCTAACTAATTCATTGCCACATTACAAGCTAGCTAGGCTAGCCAGATTCGTTTACGATCATTAACGCGCACACGGCAACTAGCTTATGTTACTGTCTGAAAAGGCTGGGACGTCAACATCACACGGTAAAACGTGCGGTGTTTACTAACATTTCGCTCGCTCAGTTACGAATTTTGTTGTTAATAACTAGATTAATTAGCTAGCTAGCTACATACCAGACGATAGCTAGTCCTGACAGCTATCGTTAGCTAGCTACGTATTCCATGGCATCAGTTTTGTTTGTAAACGTTCGCCTGGTTACATACTGTTGGTTGTGACCGTGCCAAAGAAATAGATGTATTATTGAGAGAATCATGGCTAACACAGAGAATGGTCGCCAGTCGGCCGACTCGAGAAGTATCAGGACCATTAGTAGCAGTCATATGGACGACGAGAGCTCCCTTGGCTCAGACTCCGAGATGAACGGCTTTACCAACGACAGGCACACTGATAAATATGGATTTATTGGAGGGGCGCAACAGTATTCAGAAGAATCGTAAGTAACGTTGGTGTTCTGCTCACATTGCCCCATATAATTTGTAAGCTTGCACACTCCTATAGTTACTTGGGTGTGTGAAATGTGACTACATCAAATGTGTGTTTTTAAAGGGTTGTCTCTTCTCTAGTCCCATCTATGGAAAAAGGCATGCCTCCAGTATCAACCTCCCAATTAATGGGAATGGGGCCATTTGGGGTGTACTTGGCGTAAACGCACTGTTCTTACCGAATGTGACTTATTTCTCTAAGTTGTTTAAATACCCTGTACTATTTTAAGATATGTGAACCAATTTACTCAAACTGCGGACTAGCTTAAAGTCTCTATAAGCAGAGACCCTCCCTTGAAGCCACTGGTCTGTGCTAAAGTTCTGGGAAGGCCCCTGATTGTTTACATAGTGTTTGGTCTTGCTTAGGATGATAAGAACCAAACACCCTGAAAGGGGGAACTGAGAATAAACCTTTAGGTGTGAAGGGTGACGCTGACCAGCTTTATCATCTTAGTCTCCTTTCCTGTTCATCTCCCTCTTTTGTGGTGTCTTTGAATCACAATGCCTTATGGACACTGACGTCATATTAACTTTTGGACTATGCAGCTGACAGCATGGGGACTCAAATGCTCCCTGTCATGATTGGAGGGACACCAGGCTTTGTTTTCCTGAGCACATTCTTCCCTTTACACTTGGTTCAGCACATGTTTTTCATGACTTTGACTTGTCTCCTTTTCTTTTAATAGTTAGCTTACATTAAGTTTAAGTCTTAGGATGTAGGATGTACAATTACACATTGATTTTCTCAATGCACCCTTCTCCTTCCAAATAATTTAATATGTCAACAATATGTATTTTATTCCAATTTCCTCTTTTATGGTTTTGCCAGAGGCAACAAGAGGTATATCTCTCTAATTGTGAGAAGTCTTTGTTCTTGTGCTTATGTCAATGCCCTGCAGTGTAGCACACTGCAAATGGAAGGAATGAGTGAAATTTGTGCAAGCACTATCTGTCTGGGAGCTTCCTGTGTTCTGGAGTGTTGGATGGCCTTGTGCCACATCTCTGGTGCCCCATTGTTGGAGTGCCTCTTCTGGCTCATGCTTTTATAGGAAGTGGGAGACAAAGATTTTTTTCTAGGTGATAAACCAAATTCTACTTAAGTACAGCAGAGTCTATTTATTTAAATTTGTGTAAGGTGGTAGGCAAACTGGCAAAGGAAGATACAAATATTTGGGGCTGGAGAAATGTAACCGCTCTCAAATTCATAGACAATACATGTGATATCATGTCCAGTCCTTGTATCCATAGCTCTGTTTTTACCAGGCTTTGAAGCTAAACAGTTCTTGTTTACATTTGACTTTGTTTACTAACATTTGGGTAAACTATTTTGTGTTCTGATGAGGTACTACAGTTGAACTGAGCACATGAGGCATTTCTATGTTATATTCTTCAAGAATCAATGGGTATAGATCAATCATTCAGAAGACAAAAAGTGGATGCAGCAACTAAGGCTTCTGGCTTTAAGAGGAAAGAGGGTTGTCCAAATTTAAAGGCCTCTCTTTGAAGACTTCTTATATCCCATGATTACAAGGTTGTGCTGATGATTACATGCTGCTTGAGTGCCATCAAGCCAAGCTATAAGAAAACGTTAGGCCTATATATTTTCTCATGCTCAGTTCCATTTCTTGGATGGAGGCATGGAGCCAAACTTACCACATTATAGCATTACCTAATCTCTTTTCTGGTTCTGCACAAGGCCCTGCCTGCCTACGTAGAGGGAAAATCAAATGCCTCCCAGACACCTGTTTTACCCTTTCCTCCTGCTGAATTTCTTATCTTTAATGCTTCAAAACCTGTTTATTTGCATTCTAGTTCTACACATTTTTTTTTATAAAACAATTTGAAACTCTAGAAAGCTATAACAGATTTTTATAAAATTTATTCTATCATTTTGCTTAGATTTAGGAAGTTCTAACACTTCCTCCTTGTTCTTCTGTCTCTCCCTCAGGGCTCAGGATGTCCCTCCAGAGGTGCTGAGGCAGCGAGAGGTCAAGTGGCTAGACATGCTGAGCAACTGGGACAAATGGATGGTCAAGAGACACAAAAAGGTCAGAGTTGCTGAGAGTTGGAACATTCATAGGGCTGACACAACTTAATTTGTTGCCGTGTCTAGACTGTTGTGACACTGTCTCTTACCATCTGGTGGTCTTAATTATTCCTCAAACGATCCTAAATAAGTTATTTCACAGTATGTGGCAACTCCTTATTATGTTATTAGCCAACCAGGGCCTAGTTAGTTCTTGCATCTTGATAGCACTCTGCTCTGGTTTTGTAAATCTAAGTATTGCTTCCATGCCATCCTCTGTCCAGGCATGTTGGGGGTTTGGGCTGTATTGTAATGGCTGCTACAGCACAGTTACTGTTAAAACAACAACACTGTTTGTGTTCCCTAATAATTCAGACAAGCCAGTGATTAACCTGCATGTCAGACACTGACTTGTTTCTTCCCCAGTAAACTTTAATGGTTGGAAGAAGTGTAAAGCTTTAGATAGTTTCCTTCATGGAGGTTGCTCAGGGCTTTGGCTTCTCAGGCCGGTTGGTTTCCATCTCAAGTTGCCTAGCCAGTTCAACCCGTGTGTCTAACGTTAACTATTAAACTTCAGCCTAATCGCAATTCCATGAGTCAGCAGCAGGGCATAACACAACCCATCCCTTTATATCCCTCACCGACTCCATGTTGGAACACGTGACCGAGCAAGACTCTGGGTGGGGGTAACATCACATGACCCATCCCTGTAACAAAGTTAGGGTGGAGATTGCAGGTTTGACAGCGACTAGTTTGTTCTCACTGCAAACTCAAGTATGCCTTGGTTAAGGGTATTACCACATGAAATGCACGCACTTAAATAAACACAAAAATGATCAGTAAGCAATGTTTCCTCTGGCTGCTATGCTGGTTGATCCCAGAGTTCACTCAGGAGTCATAGTGTCTCTGTTTCCCCTTCTACTTTGTTGTTCCATGACTTCCTCCAATGGCTGTTCATACTCTTCTGGAAAGAGTGGCAGTAGCTTATGATCTCTGTAAAAAGAAATGGACTAGTGTGAATGAGAAGTAGAATGAGAAGTAGAATGAGAAGTAGAAGTGTGAATGAGTCATTCAACTGAACGCATAGAGGATTGTATAAGTCCAACGGCTTGTTTTGTTTCCACGCTTACAGGGTCCCTCCAGTTCAGTCAACGATGCTGACTCTATAATGCTCTAGTATAACAACTCTCTTGTAATGCAGCTGGATTTTTACTGGAACAATCTTTGGTTGGTAATAAATACATTTCTCTGTCTCTTTAACAGGTGAGACTGCGGTGCCAGAAAGGAATCCCTCCCTCACTGCGAGGCCGTGCTTGGCTCTACCTGTCAGGAGGAAAAGTGAAGAGGGAACAGAACCGGGGGAAGTTCGAGGTTGGTTATGTTCTTTCTCTTGCTCACTCTCTCTGTTTGTTTTCCCTGTGTGGGACTGAGGTTGATTCTCCCTAGTGTTGTTTCAGGAGCTGGACAGTCAGGCTGGAGACCCAAAAGAGCTGGATGTGATTGAGAAAGACCTGCACAGACAGTTCCCCTTCCATGAGATGTTTGTATCACGAGGGGGCCACGGGTTAGTTGTCTCACACAATAGGATCGTTTATCCTCACTCAGGGACTAATGTTTGACATTTAGTCTTGTCTGACCTTTGTCCTTGTGTGTGTTCATTGCTGTGTTCATGGGTTTGTGTGTGTGTTTGTTTACCCACACAGACAGAAGGACCTGTTCCGTGTTCTGAAGGCCTACACGCTGTACAGGCCAGAGGAGGGCTACTGTCAAGCCCAGGCCCCCATTGCTGCTGTGCTGCTCATGCACATGCCTGCTGAGGTGAGCCCTGTGCCTCTTGTGCTCTGAACTGTGGTTCTCTCACAATGACTCCCTGACCTGTGGTTTAGCTATGTGAATAGTGCTCTCGACCAGCTTCCTTCCTTTTGTGACCCTAGTTACAATGGAATTGTTTATGTACGCTACACCTATAGCTAGCCTGCCGTAACTTTGTGCTTTAGTTTTGTTTCCCTCTAAAGGTATGGTTCCAGTCACAATTTCCTAACACCATCATCTGTATGTTTTTCCACAGGATGCATTCTGGGGACTGGTCCAAATTTGTGAGAAGTACCTCCCTGGATACTACAGTGCCGGGCTGGTAAGACATGTACCCTTCACTAATGCACTACCAGATAAGGCCCATAGAGTAAGGTAGACCACACAATGTGTTTTGTTCTCCTGTCAGTATGAAACTACGTACTTCTCTCTCCTCTGTCCCTGCAGGAGGCCATCCAGTTAGATGGAGAGATCCTGTATGCTTTGACGCGGCGTGTCTCCCCCATAACCTACCGCCACCTGGAGAAACATAAAATAGAGCCCATTCTCTACATGACAGAGTGGTTCATGTGTGCCTTCTCCCGCACCCTGCCCTGGGCCTCAGTTCTCCGTGTCTGGGACATGTTCCTCTGTGACGGTTCGTTAGTTGCAGAAACTCCCACACAAACATCTGTCTTGGATTCATTCCGTTACAACCTCCAATTTATACACTGGAGATCGGCACTATTGTTGATCACCCATTGAGATAATCAGTAAAGTTCCGGTGATGCTTGCAATTGTGGATGTTAAACTCTGGAATCATCCCTCATGTCCAGTTAGTGACTGTGTGACCTATTACCCCTCCCCCAGGTGTGAAGATAATTTTCCGGGTGGGCCTAGTGCTGCTGAAGTGCATGCTGGGTACCCGTGAGAAGCTGAATGCGTGTCAGGGCCAGTATGAGACCATGGAGCTGCTGAGGGCCATAGAGCCACGCTACATGCAGGAGGGCTTCCTCGTCCGGGAGGTAAGGGCTTCCTCGTCCGGGGAGGTGAGGGCTTCCTCGTCCGGGGAGGTGAGGGCTTCCTCGTCCGGGGAGGTGAGGGCTTCCTCGTCCGGGGAGGTGAGGGCTTCCTCGTCCGGGGAGGTGAGGGCTTCCTCGTCCGGGGAGGTGAGGGCTTCACTAGCAGGGAGTCAACGACTATAGAGATACACAGGAATTACACAATAATAAACACAGGAGAAGTATCGTCTTCAAGCACACTGAAATACATCTAGCTGCTGAGTCCGGTTAGATAGAAATTAGAATGACACCCCTATTTTACCCAGACTGGAAATATCATCTGTGCCTGGCTAAAGAGAACAATGGCTGTTTAGAAATGTAGAGTTCAGAGTGGAAGTTAAGTGATTCACAGTTCTGACTGGTCAGTGTCTAGTCCCTCCCTGGCTTTGTGTGGGTGTCTCTTCACTTTGACAATAGCCTCTCTGATAGTGTTGACCATCCTAACTGTGAGTGACTATGAAGCTCCTTTAGCCTCAGGCAGTTTGACATTTACTAACAAGGTTAAGATAAGGACTGGAATGTCTCACCACCTAACAAACCTTTTCTCCTCTTGGCCATTAGCACTATACTTTGTGAATCACATTTCCTACAAGATAGCCTAAACCAATTGAGTATTTTCGTACATAAGTTTCCCAGTGTACTGCATGCCTATAATCTATCAGTGACCAGCAGTAACCTCTCTCTCTTTCTTTTCCTCCCTCAGGTTCTGGATGTGCCCATCTCAGAGCGGGACGTTGAGAACGAGCACCATGTTCAGCTGAAGCGCTGGAGGAAGAACCGCGGTGAGCTGCACTGGAAGTCTCCTCCCAGAATGCACGGTGCCAGGGCTATCATGGCTTCGGAGCCTCCCAGTCGCCAGGACCTTCGTCAGAACCCCACCATCATTGTCGAGTCGCCCCTGCCTGCCCCTCAGCTGCAGAAGAGAGAGAAGAAGGGCAAAGAGGAGAAGAAGAGCATTAAGAAAACCCCTCCCCCTGTCATGGAGATCCCCAACCCTTATAATTTACCTGGTGACCCTAAGCTTCCACTCAGAGATCCTCAGCTTCCACTCAGAGATCCTCAGCTTCCACTCAGAGATCCTCAGCTTCCACTCAGAGATCCTCTGCCTCAGCTTCCACTCAGAGATCCTCAGCCTACTCTGAGAGACTCACCAGCACAGAAGCCCCTTGTCAATGACACACCCCTCCCAAACACACTTAAAGACTCTCACCTACCCCACCAACCAGCCCTTAATGACCAACCAGCCCTCAACGACCAACCAGTCTTTAACGACCAGTCTCTTCTCAAAGAGTCGCCCCTCCAGATGTCCAGACAGAGCCTGAGTAGCACAGAGGCAGATCATCAGGACACATACCTGTAGCTCTCGCTGTGGGCAGAAGGTGGAACTGCATGTGTGAAACTGGGCCTGATGGTGAGTGAGAGAAGAACTGGAACAACCCCTGTTTTATCCTGGACAGTTCTCATTCACTCGCTCACTCACTCTCAGGCCCTCTGCATGCCAACCAAGCCTTCTGTCTCTTTATCAGGCACTAGCACAGCTCAGCCATATACCAGCAACTGGGTGTACCATGGCTAATGTCACTGCAGCCCAACTATGGGCGGCAATTGTATATTTTTCATATGATTTTTATTCTGCCTGCTTTTAAGACACCGTATTGCCTAGAGCAAGCACACAGTCAGCAGCATACACTAATGCATCACTGCCAAGTGTTATAATACTTTCATCCTTATGTTACCTCTTCATGCTTCTTCACTCTGACTGTTACTGATGTGCAAGGGAGATGGTGTTCTTTGTGCAGGGGAGATGGTGTTCTTTGTGCAAGGGAGATGGTGTTCTTTGTGCAGGGGAGATGGTGTTCTTTGTGCAGGGGAGATGGTGTTCTTTGTGCAAGGGAGATGGTGTTCTTTGTGCAAGGGAGATGGTGTTCTTTGTGCAGGGAGATGGTGTTCTTTGTGCAGGGGAGATGGTGTTCTTTGTGCAAGGGAGATGGTGTTCTTTGTGCAAGGGAGATGGTGTTCTTTGTGCAAGGGAGATGGTGTTCTTTGTGCAGGGGAGATGGTGTTCTTTGTGCAAGGGAGATGGTGTTCTTTGTGCAGGGAGATGGTGTTCTTTGTGCAGGGGAGATGGTGTTCTTTGTGCAGGGGAGATGGTGTTCTTTGTGCAGGGAGATGGTGTTCTTTGTGCAAGGGAGATGGTGTTCTTTGTGCAGGGGAGATGGTGTTCTTTGTGCAAGGGAGATGGTGTTCTTTGTGCAGGGGAGATGGTGTTCTTTGTGCAGGGGAGATGGTGTTCTTTGTGCAGGGGAGATGGTGTTCTTTGTGCAGGGGAGATGGTGTTCTTTGTGCAGGGGAGATGGTGTTCTTTGTGCAGGGGAGATGGTGTTCTTTGTGCAAGGGAGATGGTGTTCTTTGTGCAAGGGAGATATGCTATTAATTTATTGGTTGTGTAGTTATATACATAAAACAATCATCACCTAATAGACTATCTGATTCTAGGGTTTAACAAGAGACTTAATTAAATCAAACTGCCTTCATTCGCACAAAATGGGAGTGTTTAAAAAAAAATATATATATTCATTCAAAGCTCCCAACCACCTGTGGTTTGTAGGTAATAGAAATTGTAAATATTAACTTTTTTTGAACTAAGCTATACTACTGTTGATACTTTTTTAATTTAATGTAAACACTTGCCATTTCATTTTGATTAATGCTTAAGAAAGAGCTGGGTAAATATTGTTTCAAGTCAGGTTGGTTGAGTCAAATTCCCAGTTGGCCTTATCTATAAGTAAAGAGCTTCCATCCTTCACCACCAGAGAGCAGTCTTGGTGTGTTTTCCTGTATATTCTGTTATCCCAGCTGCTAACTTCCCCTTCCTAAAAAGGAACTCCGAGCACTCTTGTCTCGAATTTACACTCATTACATGTCAATTCCATACTTTCAAAGGAACTTGCAAGCTTGTTTTACTATACAGTAAAAGGTGACATATGACATGTGCCTTGTACAACTTGTGTATAAATCTTCGACCCCTGTGGCTATCTATTGTCCCTGCCAGGTGGTAATGGACCTGATGTCTGGAGACCAGACACAAAGCCTCACTGTGCCAGGCAATTCCAGTTACTATGTAGCATTTAACTCATGTAAGGTATGCAAGAAGGAGCGAGGACTGGACATTCCTCACAATGATTTGACACATTCCTGCCCTTGGGTTTCTTAAAAGCCTATATGTCTTGTATGCTACATGTACAGTATTCATGCATGTTCATATTTCATAGCAGTTAGCTGGATTGTTCCACCAATTCGGTGCCTTTTGAAAGTGTAACTTGGTCAACCTAATTTGATTTCACCTCATTTTAACATTGTCATTAAAAGCACTTTTCTATTTTCACTTTACCCTCTCGAGGTTAAATAATAATAATAAAAAGACTAAGTGCCAAATAAAGTAACAGGGTTGACTATAACAAGGTTGGTGATTTAATCTTAAATACCCTTGTGAATCTTCAAAATTACTTTGTCAAAGCAACAAAATAACTTTACAATGATGGTGAAAATGTTAGGGTTAAGTGGGTTAAAATCTTCCTAGAAGTCAGACGGTGCACGGAGGAGCATATCAAAATGCTGAATTTATTTAATTATCTATGTGGTCTTTATTAAAGGGCACTTCATTTAATATAACACCCTGTTAAAATTCAATATTGGTGCACAATTTCTACTTAAAATATCAATGGGACGCAAAAGGCACTCTTTGTGGAACGGCCCGGCTGTATAGAGCTAACCTCTGCTTCTCTGCATAGGTGCTGGGTGATGTGGACCTTGCAGGCTAGATACTTTTGTATATATAATGTTTGTGGACGTGTGTGGATTCTGACATTTCAACCACATCCGTTGCTGACAGGTGTATAAAATTGAGCACACCGCCATGCAATCTCCAAAGACATACATTGGCAGCAGAATGGCCTTACTGAAGAGCTCAGTGACTTTCAATATGGTGCCGTCATGGGATGCCACCTTTCCAACAAGTCAGTTGGTCAAATGTGTGCCCTGCTAGAGCTGCCCTGGTCAACTGTAAGTGCTGTTATTGTGAAGTGGAAATGTCGAGGAGCAACAACTGCTCAGCCATGAAGTGGTAGGCCACACAAGCTCACAGGACGGGACTACTAAAGCACGTAGCGTGTAAAAATCGTCTGTCCTCGGTTGCAACACTCAATACTGAGTTCCAAACTACCTCTGGAAGCAACGTCAGCACAAGAATGATTCGTCAGGAGCTTCATGAAATGGGTTTCCACTGCCGAGAAGCCGCACACAAGTCTAAGATCACCATTCTCAATGCCAAGCTTCTCCTGGAGTGGTGTAAAGCTCGCCGCCATTAGACTCTGGAGCAGTGGAAACGCATTCTCTGGAGGGATGAATCACGCTTCACCATCTGGCAGTCCAACAGACGAATCTGGGTTTGGCGGATGCCAGGAGAACGCTACCTACCCCAATGCATAGTGCCAACTGTAAAGTTTGGTGGATGAGGAATAATGGTCTGGTGCTGTTTTTCATGATTGGGACTAGGCCCCTTAGTTCTAGACAATTCTTTGCTTCCAACTTTGTGGCAACAGTTTGGGGAAGGCTTCCTGTTTCAGAATGGCAGTGCCCCATGCACAAAGTGAGGTCCATACAAAAATGGTTTGTCGAGATCGGTGTGGAAGAACTTGACTGACCTGTACAGAGCTCTGACCTCAACCCCCATCGAATACCTTTGAGACTAATTGGAACGCCGACTGCGAGCCAGGTCTAATCGCCCAACATCAGTGCCCGACCTCACTTATGCTCTTGTGGCAGAATGGAAGCAAGTCCGTGCAGCAATGTTCCAACATCTAGTGGAAAGCCTTCCCAGAAGAGTGGAGGATGTTATAGCAGTAAAGGGGGGACCAACTCCATATTCATGCCTGTGATTTTGTAATGAAGTGTTCGACAATCAGGTGTCCACATACTTTTGGTCATGTAGTGTGGCTCTGTAAAGACATGGATCGGCTTATTGCTACGCTGAGTGACAGGTCCAGATATATGGTGATCAAACCAAATAACAATGTGATAAGGATCATCGGATTGATCCATTGCCTGTTACTATGGATGCTTAGCCTTACTTGTTGCATACCGGCGAAGGGATTACTTTTGGGATATCTTGGAGTTTTCATATTTTGGGATAATGTTGAAGCCTTTCCATTTAAAAATGTTATATTCATTTGGGAAAATCATGAGGCCTGTTGGGATAAAGATCAGGCCTTTGCTTTGGGAAAATAATGGACAGTCTGTTGACCAAAGCCTTTTTGGTGATTCAAGTTTAGAGGCAAGGTTTGCAGTCAGATGTGTCAAAGGTTTTTAACTATTATGTTGTAGGCACTATAGGAAATTATTCAGTAGAGATTAAGACGTAATCGATGCACAACACTTATTATTGCTACAATATATCATTCTACTGAATGCTGCATGTTTGTTGTACAGGTCACCTCACTAAAAAGCAATAAAAGGTGAATGGAGGTCAAGTAAACAAAAACCTATTTGCTTTTTTATTTAACCTGGCAAAACCGTTAAGAACAAATTCTTATTTACAATGACGGCTTAACCCGGACGACGCTGGGCCAATTGTGCGCTGCCATATGGGACTCCCAATCTTGGCCGGTTGTGATACAGCCTGGATTCGAACCAGGGTCAGTAGTGAGGCCTCTAGCACTGAGATGCAGTGCTTAGAACACTGCGCCACTCGGGAGCCACACAGCCTTTCTCCACCCAAGTGTATAGTGGCCTGTATCACATATTTCCCATTTTGCAGCTATTATAGTTTAATTTAATGCTTAAAATGTGTATATAAGACTAATTTGTAAAATGTCATTTTGTAAAGAAACATTATTTTTTTTGTGTGTACACATCCATATTTGATGATCATAATCCACAATTTGCCATAAATCATGGTAGAAACTGAATCTATATTTTAGCTAGATAATTTTGACACTAACTTTACAGTTTAAAAAGCAAACATATGCAATGCTTTCTCCCCTAGAAATATTCATGTTTTCTCAGCACAATGGTTTTAATTTTGTTTATTCAGAGAGGCCTTTGGTATTTCTATGTTTTTATTTATTTTTTATTTCACCTTTATTTAACCAGGTAGGCTAGTTGAGAACAAGTTCTCATTTACAACTGTGACCTGGCCAAGATAAAGCATAGCAGTGTGAACAGACAACAACACAGAGTTACACATGGAGTAAACAATAAGCAAGTCAATAACACAGTAGAAAAAAATAGTCTATATACATTGTGTGCAAAAGGCATGAGGAGGTAGGCGAATAATTACAATTTAGCAGATTAACACGAGTGATAAATGATCAGATGGTCGTGTGCAGGTAGAGATACTGGTGTGCAAAAGAGCAGAAAAGTAAATACATTTTTAAAAGTATGGGGATGAGGTAGGTAAATTGGGTGGGCTATTTACCGATGGACTATGTACAGCTGCAGCGATCGGTTAGCTGCTCAGATAGCAGATGTTTAAAGTTGTCAACTATCAACAAATATGTATTTATCTCAAAGTTGTTTCATATTGTCATTTTTGTTTTTACAAATAAAATCACTTTGATCAACAACAGCTGACATTGCGTTTGGGTATTGGAAATGTGTTCTTATTTTGTATAGTAGTGAATAGCTAAAAGCCTACTAATAAAGTAGCTTTGTGGTGTGAGTTTACTTTATAGCAGCAGAGGGAGCAGTAGAGCTGTAAAAGACCCCTACTTGTCTTCCACATTTGTGATTCTAAATGTTTTGAAGAAAAAAGTCTGCTAAAACGCAATGTAAAACAACATGTGTGACAATAGTTTAAAAAATATTTTTTAAACACAATTAAGGAAATATTTGACCTCTGTCCATTTTTTTTTACTGTTCCTCTTTTCGGCGACGGTGTAACCTACTCAAGGTGAGGTCATCCAAGGTGACTACTTACAGGCAGGTTTGTTTTTCACAATTTTCTGTTTTGTGAGATAATTGGAGTGAATAGCAACACTTTTCCCCTTTGACAAACGAGTTCAACGCAAGTTGCTACCTTTTACGCCCCGAAAAAACCCAATCGAAGGTCAGACATTTAGGTAAACTACCGGTGTCTCCGAGCAGCAGGCCATTTTTAAGTCTCAGAGGTCAGTTAGCAATAATAATTTTAACCATTTGTATTGGTCTTTTTCTGTGAAAAATGAACAAATAAATGCAAGTCAAGATTTAGAAGTTACCAAAGAATTAGAATGACTTGAATGCCATTGTTTTATTTAGCACTGATTGCCCAACATTTTGAAAAATACTGAGCACAATATTGTGCATGATTTCACAACAGTTTGATAATGTCTGTCTGGTTGGTTGCATGCGGTCTTGCGAAACCTTGCTGAAGAGTACCAAGATTTGTTAATGGTCTCGTTTGTATTGCCTCTTGCTCTTGATTTGTGGTCTAACCTGCTAGAGGTATGTTTGTTGATAGTTTAGGAATCCGTGCACCCACCTCTCCACCATCTCACACACTCCCTCTCAGCAGTGGACACCTGCCCCTCTTTCAGTGTCATTTACATCTCAAAGGGGACATCAAGAAGACCCTTTCTGTGCTCTTCTCCACTCTCCAGCAAGGATCAGATTTATCTCCTCATCAACGGAAATATACGCTTTTAGAAATCCATCCGTCCTTTCTTGTCATCCGCTAATAGAAATGAGTGTGTGAGTCTGTGTGATCTTTCGACCTAACAGACCCCTGTCACAGTGGCTGATTCATGCGATGCGGGTGACTTTCTCCCATCTCCCATGGCTCTATGTGTTCTGGAACAGGCGCTTGGCATAGTGCAAAGCAAAAGGCACCTGTGTTTCTAAGGTATCCGATTCCCATGTTTGATGGAGCATAACAGGTTGACTCAGGTTAAATGAAATGGCAGAGGTCAAACATATGTATGGAGACCTTGTAATAGGCCCAGCAGGTGAGCTTTTCAATGCAGGGTGAAGTAAAAATGTAATTCATCTCACCCAGGGAAAACATGAGTGGTTGTGTGAGGAGAATCACTCAGCAAGGGGTTCAGTCAGGTCTGATCATTGAATCATCCCAGTGTTTTTCCATTTGGAGTTCTCATCTTCAACTGTCAAAAGGGAAGCGCTACACGTTGATGTCATTCCTTCCATATCAGGACGTAGTTACCTGTATCAGCCTCTGTACAACATTGGTATTACATTGGTTATACACCATATGTCTATGTTTACATACTGTATGTACAGTGGAAAGTTGTGCTTACACTGCACTTACATCCAGACCCTTACTCTATCCAGACATTGCGTGTCTCAGGTGGCCTTGTAAATATTCCCCACACTCATACATTCCCAACCATTCCAAACAGAGGCTGCCATTAAACAATGTTGTTATTATGTCTGTTAATGTTTTCACTCTTGGGTTTTGCCTGTGGGACCCAGTACGGCACCATATAGCCTCCTGAGTAGAGGCTCTTGAAAACATGTGGGACTGTAATTTTGGCACCTATTCTATATTTCCATGTTATTATAATCCTCTTATATGGGGTCTAAGTATATACTTAATTCTAAGGTGGTAAATGTAACTTATGATAACAAGCAAGAATGCCCAAGGGTATGTTTAAAGTGAACTGAAATACTTAGAACGTCATCATAGTCTTTACTCCAGTTACCCCCAGTTGACATACGGCCCGTGGCTATAGACAAGTAAACTAAAGCGATTAAATAGTCTGAGAACTAAACTCAGCCTGCCAATCAGTAGACTCTTATCTGATGAACAATAGAGGCTATGTGTGCCTTGTGAGATTCAGTAAAGTGCGGGTGAATGGTGCAAAAATAAGTGAAGCGTACTAAATGTCTGTGCTAATCACCCGCTTGGTGCTAAGCCCACAGGACACTGAGCAGAAAGAGATGATGGGTGTGTGGGGGTAATGTAGGGGTAAGTGCTGTACACCTGTGTGCCCTTCATAGGCTGTCACAATCCAGAGCGTTGAGGCATTTCATTTAATCTTACACAGCCCCTCTACCCCGACCCCTCTAACCCACCTCATCCTCCAGCTCAGCAGTGCCAGAGGCATGCTCAATTAGGGCTGTGGAGTCTTGTCAAGCAAATGAACCATGAGCGACACCCACATTCTCACCCTGAAACTCGTGAACTTTGGCTAAGTTAGGTTAGTGTCTTGCTTGATTGTCTCAGTAGCTTACTGGATTTTTAACTAATCAAATTCTAATTACCTGATTCTAGTCATGATTTTCCTCATGTGGTTCCTCCTGTAAAATGTATAATAATACAACAACAAAAAGATAATACTAATAGTATACTTAAAGGACAACTCCACCCAAAAACAATCTTTTGGTATTCGTTTAATTAGTCCATTGTTGACATGGACTTGTCAAATGTTTTGCTTGTCAGCAATCAAGTTTTCAAGATATGTAACTTTCAAAATACAGGAATCATCCATGTATGATTTATTTGGGATCATATGATGCTGCGTTTCATAAAATCATCATGTATGATACATTTAGCATCAAATGATGCTAAATGCCTCATACGGGGATGAGTTCTGTAAAGTTACATATCTTGAAAACTTGATTGCTAACAAGCAATACATTTTGGGACTATGTCAACAATGGACTAATGAAACAAATACCAAAAGATAGTTTTTGGGTGGAATTTTCCTTTAAAGTAATGATGGGATGATTCAGTAGAATTCACATTTCTCACACTATTCTCATCACCCCACCATCTTAAGAGCTTACCTAATGCAAAGGGTTTCTGAACTATGCTTATTTGGTGGCACTGATTATAAGTAATTAAGAGGCCTGTGCAGGTAGAGAGTTAGGTGTTAAATGGATTTCTGCTGGCAGTGTTTGTTTACTTGTGTGTGTGCCTGGTGGTTCCTGGTCGTTGGGTGATGAGTAACAGAAACAGATGGTGGGCATCAGCAGCCTGTCCAGCCGGGAGCAGATTAGTCTCCCCTGACTAACCCAGCCCCATGCAGCCCATTCCCACTGGGCCCCAGAGGACTGCCTGCCTTGACTGCCTGTGTAACTCTACCCTCTGTGGCAGGACTCCAGTGTTGATGGAGGGGGACCACTGGCTTATCTAGTCCCCCCCCCCATCTGTGGGACAAACGGACTCAGGGGCTCCCAGAGAGATAGCGTGGAGTAGGTGGGAGGAGGGAGACCTGCTTTGCATGTCTGTTTGAGCAGCCTTTTCCAAGCAAACTAGATTGTTTTATGAAGGCATTATGTTTATTTTTCTTGATCGTTGTTGTGATGCTACTGTGTTTCTGTTTTTTAAATTCTGTGATATAGCCTACAGTAAGTAAGTCGGTTGGTCGAATATCACTGGAGGCTTAAGAGAGGAAAACCGCTCATAGTAATGGCTGTAACGGAGGAAATGAAATGGCATCAAACATCAAATACCTATTTGATACCATTCCACTGACTTCGTTCCAATCATTACCACGGGCCCGTTCTCCCCAATTAAGGTGCCACCAACCACCTGTGGTGGAATTCCAGTTGAAGAGCCATTGTGGTTTCCTATTGGCTTGAAACCATGATATGACCTGACTCGACTGTGACTCCTGTTTGTGATGTGATTCATAACCAAGGTGATTTTGTTTTGCATGATGAGTCTGCTGTCCTGCTTGGTTTCCCCCTCCTGTGTGTACCACCACAATAGGAACTAGTCTGTAATCTCCTGTTCAGCGGCGTGAAAATGGCTGCCGCTCAACAAATTTCCATTACAGTCATATCCAATGTGCACTGGACAGGAAGTGTGGTTCAAACAGGATTAGGTTAAAGGTCAGCCAGATGCATTATTGGGGCCGCCAGACGGGGGAAACAGAGTGGGCAGTGGGTTAGCGTTCAGGGGCATGTTTATTTTACAAACAGTGGGAGCAGATTGGTACGGAGCCGAGCTCCACCAACTATATAGGAAGGATGTCCTCTGTGTTGGAAGGCACTCAACAAACCATTGTGCTCTCTGAGCAGGTATGGGACCACATAGCCTCACACTAACACACTGACACTATTTTAGTCACTTCTAATTATCTGAGACATTAGGCTATGATATTGTTTCCACTCCCACTTCAAAGAAAGGATGCAGTACTGTATGAGAACAACCCCCCCCAACACATAATTTTGGACGCATGCAGATCCTGTCCAGAGCGTAGTTTATAGCAAAAACAGGAAGAGTATTGCAATCCCCACCACTGACCCCCCCAACCCCAGCACTAGCCCCAGCACCAGGCTAATGAATTATGCTTGAAGATGTTTTTTGTGTGGTTCATCTCCTGAAGGTCACTTCCTAACATGTTTTGGTTTTCTGTGTGAGATGTGGTAGATATTCCAGTAGCTTCTCTTTGATACCTCTTGACTTTCAACACACCGCTCCACCCTGGACTGGCGGATCCATCTCCTCTGGAATCAGACTTCATCCTTCACTTCTGAACTCTCTGGGCCCCAAACCCTAGTAGCACCTGTTGGGGGTTACCCTGGGGCTCAGGTGTGGGTTCACAATGCTTGTGGAAGTCCTATTCGTAATAGAACTATGGTTTTAGATCTCTTGGAGGCTATGATGCTGCCTTCTGCTTTGGCTATTGTGAAGGTTGCTGCTCACGCTGGGGGGGAAAGATTTTGTGAATATGGGTAACGACATGGCAGATGAGGCTGCTAAATTGGCTGCCTCAAAATGTGTCATAGCCACTCCATGTTCTTCTGTGCTACTGTTGGGAAAGACACTGATGATTTGGCATCTTAACAGGCTTTGGATGTTCTTATTTGGTATGGCAACAGCGTGGTTGTAAACTTGACCCCGTTTCTAAAATTTGGAGACCGACTCTGTCTTGCAGACCGTGTCTGCCAGCTTGTCTTATCGCCTCTGTTTGCCAAGTGGCCTATGGTATGGCCCATTTGTCAACAGGGGATATGATAAGAGGCAATTTCTTTGGATTGGTTTTGTCCAAATTTGACTCAGCATGTGAAAGAGTTTCTGTTTCGTTGTGCTACGTGCAATTTAACACTGCCAAAGGAGCACCTCTGAAACCAGGTCATTTCCCTACGCCAAGAGGACCATTTGTCCAGCTTGCCATGGATTTTATAGATGTTGCAGAAAGACAAGAAAGGAAAAGGTAGTGTTTAGGTACTGCGGTGTTCATTTTGTCTAAACCCAAATCCAAATACTCTCAGCCCTAGCGACGATGATGTTATGACCAGGAGGGGTAAATGGTTCACTGGGAAATTTGGAAATGTTATGGGCCAGATATGAATTGGAATCTTATCATTTGTAGTTCCTGTGTTGATAGGCTTTTGCTGTGTTTAGATTGTTTGTTGTCTTGGTAAATGGTCTGTGAAAAAGACCATGCCTGGTTTAATGGTATTGGTAACCCAACACCAGCGCCATGGTTACTGTACACAGTTGAAGTCAGAAGTTTACATACACTTAGGTTGTAGTCATTAAAACTCCTTTTTCTACCACTCCACAAATGTATTGTTAACAAACTAGTTTTGGCAAGTCGGTTAGGACATCTACTTTGTGCATGACACAAGTAATTTTTCCAACAATTGTTTACAGACAGATTATTTCACTTAATTCATGACATCACAATTCCAGTGGGTCAGATGTTTACATACACTAAGTTGACTGTGCCTTTAAACAGCTTGGAAAATTACAGAAAATTATGTCATGGCTTTAGAAGCTTCTGATAGGCTAATTGACATAATTTGAGTCAATTTGAGGTGTACATGTGGATGTATTTCAAGGCCTACCTTCAAACTTAGTGCCTCTTTGCTCCACATCATGGAAAAATCATAAGAAATCAGCCAAGACCTCAGAAAAAAATGGTAGACCTCCACAAGTCTGGTTCATTGTTGGGAGCAGTTTCCAAACACCTGAAGGTACCACGTTCATCTGTACAAACATTAGTACGCAAGTAAAACACCACGCAGTCGTCATACCACTCAGGAAGGAGATGCGTTCTGTCTCCTAGAGATGAACGTACTTTGGTGCGAAAAGTGCAAATCAATCCCAGAACAAGATGCTGCAGGAAACAGGCACAAAAGTATCTATATCCACAGTAAAACGAGTCCTGTATCGACATAACCTGAAAGGCCGCTCAGCAAGGAAGAAGCCACTGCTCCAAAACCGCCATAAATAAGCCAGACTACGGTTTGCAACTGCACATGGGGACTAAGATCGTACTTTTTGGAGAAATGTCCTCTGGAATGATGAAACAAAAATAGAACTGTTTGGCCATAATGACCATCGTTATGTTTGGAGGAAAAAGGGTGAGGCTTGCAAGCTGAAGAACACTATCCCATCTGTGAAGCACGGGGGTGGCAGCATCATGTTGTGGGTGTGCTTTGCTGCAGGAGGGACTGGTGCACTTCACAATATAGATGGCATCATGAGGGTGGACAATTACGTGGATATATTGAAGCAACATCTCAAGACATCAGTCAGGAAGTTAAAGCTTGGTCGCAAATGGGTCTTCCAAATGGACAATGACCCCAAGCATACTTCCAAAGTTGTGGCAAAATTGCTTAAGGACAACAAAGTCAAGGTATTGGAGTGGCAATCACAAAGCCCTGACCTCAATCCTATAGAAAATTTGTGGGCAGAACTGAAAATGTGTGAGTAAGGAGGCCTACAAACCTGACTCAGTTACACCAGCTCTGTCAGGAGGAATGGGCCAAAATTCATCCAACTTATTGTGGGAAGCTTGTGAAAGGCGACCCAAAGCGTTTGACCCAAGTTAAACAATTTAAAGGCAATGCTACCAAATACTAATTGAGTGTATGTAAAATTCTGACCCACTGGGAATGTGATGAAAGAAATAAAAGCTGAAATAAATAATTCTATACTATTATTCTGACATTTCACATTCTTACAATAAAGTAGTGATCCTAACTGACCTAAACCAGGGAATGTTTTACTAGAATTAAGTTTCAGGAATTTTGAAAACTTGAGTATAAATGTATTTGGCTCAGGTGTATGTAAACTTCCGACTTCAACTGTATATGTGATAACCTTTGTATGCTTGCAATACGCAATGATGGAAAAGTACAGGGTAAATGGAGATGTACTGCTTTTGTTCACAGGCTGAGAATTGTCTGCACCTGCTGATAGTCACACAGGCTCAAGGCCGAGATAGCAGAGTGACAAACCACAGTCTAGACATGTTTTTCTCGTCTTTGATACTTTGTATCTAATCCAATGCAACAATGTTAAGGTATGATTGACGGTAGGTTGTCTACACCAGCTAGTATAAGAAGCTTTATCTCCTGTTTCACCATACAGATATTTACTATAGACTACTGAGGTATTCTGTATGTGAATCTCTGTCTGCAATTGCATTTTATTACTAAAGCGTTTTATACCAATGTTCCTGTGTCTGTGTCATCTATCTGGAAGACTGATTGTTAAAGGAAACGTACATCACCCCATGCAAAGGAGTACCCAACACACCATTACCAAATACTCTCTCCGACATCTTCAGTCACAGACAGTCAGAATTTGGATGCCTGGTGCCTGGACATGGGGTAGTATTGTCTTAGGAGTGCTGGGAAAAGCACACCCTGGGAGAGGCTGCAGTGTAGCCGTCACGGTGAGGAGATGTGGAGTAATGGGGCTGGGTCTCCGGGGTAGTCTCTGGCTTCTCTTAAATCAGACAGCCGAGAGGCATGTACTAGAAAGGGGTTACAGTACACAAACAACACACACACACACACACACACACACACACACACACACACACACACACACACACACACACACACACACACACACACACACACACACACACACACACACACACACACACACGCACATATAGAAGATAGTGAGTACAACCACCCCCCACCTTCACTCATCCATAGACTACTCTGGACTCAGCACTCCGCCAGCATGCCGTTATGGGGACCAGATGGGAAACCTGAGCATTAGAGAGTACTCTCACTCTGCAGAACCAGACCCATAAAAATAACAGCGGTTTTGATGTTCAACAGTGTTGATGGGGCCCCCCTCTTAAAAAAATCTGGAGTACAGTAGTAGAGAGAAATGTTGCACACTGGAGCAGGCTGGAGTGAATACAAAGCCGGTTTGTTTCCCATGGAAAAAGATTGAGTTTAGTTTGAGAGTTATTTCCAGTAAGCCAAGAGGCTGTGAGAGCGGGTCATATATCATGTATCAGCTTTACAGTGGTGTTGTGTCTTTAGAGTAGCGTAGACAAAGGCCTTACGTCTCCACACTGGACTATGATTGAGGAGGACCAGGGCTGAGCACCGGGACTTGTTAACACTAGTGTTACGGAACACTGGAGGCTGAGTGAAAATGGCCCAGAGGTTTTAGACCAGCTCCAGGCCTCAGTAGGACTCTGTAATGTTGGTTTGTTTTGGATTAGCGTTGTTACAGAATGTGTTTTTTGATCAAAAATGTTCATGCCCTCACACAGATTTTGTTTTACTAAAGGGGGTGTTATACTAAGACTTCTCTGAATGGGTTCAGCTGCAGGGCATGTCCATACAGTAGATATAGAGATTCTGGGAACAATCTTCCATTCTCATCCATTACATTCTCAGAGACAGGTGTTTGTCTCAGAATGGAGGATCACCCCAAGGGATTTAGTGGTGGTTAGGTTACTGTATTACTACTTGTCTATCGATGGTTAGAGGAAGTACTGGGGTTAGGGTTGGGGAGCAAGTGTACATAACCATACTCCTAACTAAGTTAAGCATCATCATCTTCTTTTTTTCAGGGTTGACAGATAATTGCAGTAGATGGCAATTGTATGGTCCACAAGATCAAACATGTAACTGTACTTGCTGTTGTATTGTGGGAAGAATAATAGCCAGAATATTCATGTAATTGAGTACATGAATGAATGTCCTCCCTTGAGGAGGGGATAATGACTAAACTCTGATTGGAGTCAATGAAGCCCTAGTGTTTCCTGAACACATCTGGACAGAGTTTAGGCTCGGCTAAGTGTTTGGTTCGGCTGCTGCATATTTGTGTATTACTTAGATAATCATTATTAATCTCATTGAGGCCCCTTTATCATTGTGATTGCCTGGGGGTGTGTTGTCATCTAGACTCGAACCGCAGGCTGTGATTTGGCCCATGTCTTATCAGGCACAGCCATTAATAGTTGTATATTCATGAACACTGCAGATGAGAAAGTCTAATCCCAGAAACAGGATGATAGACAAATGAGTCATCAGGAGCCCACACTGCATCATTCAATCAACCTGTTTTATTTGGCTTCTCCTTTTCCTGTGGTTTTTTTAAAGATGAAAAAGGTGTCAACATAATTGTTTAGCAATTTGAAGTTAAAATCAGATGTGGTTTTAGTGTATAACCAGTATGGCCCATTTCTAGCATGGTTTGCAGTATAGAGTACTGTATGGGGATGTTATATGAGGAGACTGGGCTATAGGGTGGGTCGGGGTGTGAGGGGCCGGGCGGCCCTGAGAAAGCACAGCAGTGCTATGGTGGCATGCAGGCCGCGCCGGTGGAGGAGAGTAGTAAGGAAGGGAGAATGGCAGCGCTGCCAGCAATAACAGCAGGAAAGATAATAAAGGAGAAGGTGTTTCCTGTGAGCATTCCTTCAGGGGGACACTGACTCCCCCATGCATTATCATGGCCATATTGCAGCCGCGGCTAGCCTCAGAGACGGCCGCCATCTTGAACTGGCTTACTATAGACTGAGAAGAAAATCAAACAACCTTGGTTATCACAGAAAGGGATAGGGTTTAAGTTGTGAGCTGCAGTCTTGATATCTATCAAATCTACACTTCATAAACATACAACACATAAACACAGACTCACCCAAGCTCTCCGGAGTTCTGTTGTGCGTACTATCCATGAACTCAGTCAGTTGAAACAATGGACTTGGCACACAATGCCTGGACTCACTGACTAAGACAGAGATGTTCTCCTGGCAGAGGTAGTGTGTCAGCCATTGTGCTGATATTCCTCCCTTCTTAACACTGAGGATGGAGCAGACATATGGGATTCAGCTTCAGACTCTCCAGATGTCACAGGTGCACTCAATTTCATCACAAATTAGATTGTGAATCGGGTTGCATTTCTTTCTTTAAAATCCCAATCGAATGAAGACGTCGTGGCCAATGCTTTTCTCCTTTAAACAACCCTGACCAAAAACGCAGTGAACAATGACTTGTTTAGTAGTGCTGTATTCGCAAGCTGTTGGTTCCAGTTGAAAGAACCTCATACCAAAGGCTGAGCCCAGCTACCAGCTGACTGTTATTTACAGTCACCCAAGCACAGGCTCCATCAGAGAGAGCAAGGCCTGCAATTACGATAACAATGAGTCTCTCTACCTGGTGAACATATTGACTGACTGCTGGTGACCACAGGATTATTGATCAAAGCTGTTTGAGTGGATTGACAGGAAGAGGAAGGGGGAACAGGAGGCAGGGCATGGAGCGTTGGCTATGTGAACAGGTGACAGCTACCCCACAGCCCAGGCTTCTGGCCCACATGATAATAGTATTGTGTGGTCAGAATTTGACACGGTGCCATTGCTGAGGGAGATTGTGAAGACACAGGACGTGACGTCTTTTGGCATCAGGCACAGTTGCTCATTATATCCATATCAGAACAGGCCCTGGGTGAACAGGGCCACTACAAAGCCTTGCTAGAACTGGAGACTGGCTGCCTGGCTGGCACAGCAAAGTTACTCTTTATCAAGAGAGGTTCATCCTCCTGAACACACCCAATGTTCAGAACTGGCTTAGTCGCAATCACAAATAACCTGGCTAAATTCCCTTCCCTCATTTCCCTCAGCCACTTGGCCGACACAGAGAAAGGCTCACACAGACTTAAATTCATTGGTAGAAACTGTATTTATGACTATATTTAGCTGTGGTGATATCGGATACTCAAAGGGGATTTACTAAATGATCTCTTAATGGCAATAAATCTCACTTTCATTTGAATCAACAGGAACTTTGACCAGTTTTGGTGAAAACTCATCACTTAGCATTAGCACCGTGCAGCAGTTATAGACCAGAGCGAAGCCGTGTAAAAACAGTAGCTTATTAAATAATTAATAATCCAGTGTTCGTTGTGGGGATTCAGAGGCGGCTGCTGCACATGTGTGTTTGTGCTGTGTGACCAGGCCTGGACACAGATGGTGTGGTGGAGTTAATCCAGCTGGGACTCAATCCATGGCCTCTCCTCTCTCCTATCCTCCCTTCTTCCTGCTATCGCTCTGATGTAATGGGAGAGGCTGTGATGGCTGCTCTGAAGGGATCTTCCTCAACTCCAAACAAAGTTGGAAAAAGTTGTCGGTTTCGCAATCAAAGGAGTACCATAAAAACAGTTCAATGACTTGGATGGAGAGATTGCCGTATACTGTAGAGAGCTGAAAGGCTCAGAGTAAAGGAAGGGGAATGAGGCAGAGACACCAGGTCAGTGAGAAACTGGGAGGAGGAAGGAGACCGGATACAGGGAAACGTTATTATAGGGCCTCTTGTGTCTGTGAGAAACAGAATCTTAGCTGAGTGCTATGTCTAAAGTGTGGGGAACGGGGCCTCCTTCTCCCTTTCCAGACCTTAGCACCAGATGGAACAGCAGAATGTACAAGTCAATCTGTATTGCCTGTATAATAATCAATAATCATTGATATTTAGTTTTGGTAATAAAAACCCAAGAGTCCTTTAAGCTAAGATAATATCCCCACATGTATGCTTGTGGTCGTCATTGTGTGAAAAAATGTACAGTACCAGTGAAAGTTAGAACACAGCTACAGCTAAGGGTTTTTTCTTTATTTTACTATTTTCTACATTGTAGAATAATAGCGAAGACTTCAAAACTATAACACATATGGAAT
The DNA here is from genome assembly GCF_023373465.1 of Oncorhynchus keta. Classification (NCBI taxonomy): domain Eukaryota; kingdom Metazoa; phylum Chordata; class Actinopteri; order Salmoniformes; family Salmonidae; genus Oncorhynchus; species Oncorhynchus keta. The sequence continues at coordinate 26,666,229 of NC_068434.1, read as the reverse complement.
CAAGTAGTAACTGAGAAAGTGTTAAACAAATCTAAATATATTTATATTTGAGATTCTTCAAAGTAGCCACCCTTTGCCTTGATGACAGCTTTGCAAGAAAACGCTCACCCAGCGGCGCTCCTAGTAGCCGGGGACTTTAATGCAGGGAAACTTAAAACCGTTTGACCAAATTTCTATCAGCCTGTTAAATGTGCAACCAGAGGAAAAAAATCTCTGGACCACCTTTACTCCATACACAAAGACACATACAAAACTCTCCAACACCCTCCATTTGGCAAATCTGATCAGAATTCTATCCTCCTGATTCCTGCAAAAATGACCAGTGACAAGATCAATAAAAAAGTTATTAGATGAAGCAGATGCTAAACTACAGGACTGTTTTGCTAGCACAGACTGGAATATGTTCCGGGATTCCACCGATGGCATTGAGGAGTACACCACATCAGTCATTGGCTTCATCAATGTCGTCCCCACAGTGACCATACGTACATACCCCAACCAGAAGCCATGGATTACAGGAAAACATCCGCACTGAGCTACAGGCTAGAGTTGCAGCTTTCAAGGTGCGGGACTTTAACCCGGAAGGTTATAAAAAATCCTTCTATGCCCTCCGACGAATAATCAAACAAGCTAAGCGTCAATACAGGCCTAAGATTATACTACACCCTCTCTGGCGCTCGTCAGATGTGGTAGGGCATGCAAACCATAACAGAGAGCTGCCCAGTGACACGAGCCTACCAGACGAGCTAAACTACTTCTATGCTTGCTTCGAGGCAAATAACACTGAAACATGCATGAGAGCATCAGCTGTTCTGGAAGACTGTGTGTTCACGCTCTCTGCAGCCGATGTGAGTGAGACCTTTGAACAGGTCAACATTCACAGGGCCGCAGGGCCTGACGGATTACCAGGACGTGTACTGAAAGCATGCGCTGACCTACTGGCAAGGGTCTTCACTGACATTTTCGACCTCTCCCTGTCTATAATACCAACATGTTTTAAGCAGACCACCATAGTGCCTGTGCCCAAGAACACTAAGGTAACCTGCCTAAATGACTATCTGTAGCCATGAAGTGCTTCGAAAGGCTGGTCATGTCACACATTAGCACCATTATCCCAGAAACCCTAGACCCACTCCAATTTGCATCCCGCCCCAACAGATCCACAGATGATGCAATCTCTATTGCACTCCACATTACCCTTTCCCACCTGGACAAAAGGAAAACCTATGTGAGAATGCTGTTCATTGACTACAGCTCAGCGTTCAACACCATAGTGCCCTCAAAGCTCAAAGCCCTGGAACTAAACACCTCCCTCTGCAACTGGATCCTGGACTTCCTAATGGGCCACCCCCAGCTGGAAAAGGTAGGTAACAGCACATCCGCCACTCTGATCCTCAACACAGGGGCCCCTCAGGGGTGCGTGCTCAGTCCCCTCCTGTAGTCCCTGTTCACTCATGACTGCACGGCCAGGCACAACTCCAACACCATCATTAAGTTTGCCAATGACACAACAGTGAGCACCGACAACGGCGAGACAGCCTTTAGGGAGGATGTCAGAGAACTGGCTGTGTGGTGCCAGGACAACAACCTCTCCCTCAACGTGATCAAGACAAAGGAGATGATTGTGGACTACAGGAAAAAGAGGACTGAGCACAGCCCCATTCTCATCGACGGGGCTGCAGTGGAGCAGGTTGAGAGCTTCAAGTTCCTTGGTGTCCACATCACCAACAAACGTACATGGTCCAAAAACACCAAGACAATCATGAAGAGGGCACAACAAAACCTATTCCCCCTCAGGCTGAAAAGATTTGGCATGGGTCGTCAGATCCTCAACGGATTCTACAGCTGCACCATTGCGAGCTGCCTGGTATGGCAACTGCTCAGCCTCCGACCGCAAGGCACTACAGAGGATAGTGCGTATGGCCCAGTACATCACTGGGGCCAAGCTTCCTGCCATCCAGGACCTCTATTCCAGGCGGTGTCAGAGCAAGGCCCTAAAAATTGTCAAAGACTCCAGCCACCTCAGACTGTTCTCTCTGCTTTCTGCTTCTCTGGGCAAGCGGTACTGGAGCCCCTATTCTAGGTCCAAGAGGCTTCTAAACAGCTTCTATCCCCAAGCCATAAGACTCCTGAACACCTAATCAAATGGCTACCCAGACTATTAACATTGCCCCCCCCTTTACAACGCTGCGACTCTCTGTTGTTAGTCACTTTAATTACTCTACCTACATGTACATATTACCTCAACTAACCAGTACATTGACTCTGTACCGGTACCCCCTGCATATAGTCCTGCCTTATCTCAGCTCACTGGTCACCATAGCAACAGCCACCCATAGCACGCGCTCTTGCAGGTTCAGTGGGGCAAAAAAGTATTTACCTATACCTATGATGAAAATTACAGGCCTCTCTCATCTTTTTAATTGGGAGAACTTGCACAATTGGTGGCTGACTAAATACTTTTTTGCCCCACTGTATACTTCACTGGTCATCCCCAAAGCCAACGCTTTCTTTGGCCGCCTTTCCTTCCAGTTCTCTGCTGCCAATGACTGGAACAAATTGCAAAAATCACTGAAGCTGGAGGCTTATATCTCCCTCTCTAACTTTAAACATCAGCTGCCAGAGCAGCTTACCGATCACTGTACCTGTACACAGCTAATCTGTACATAGCACAACCTCATCTCCATATTGTTATTTATCTTCTTGCTCTTTTGCACACCAGTATCTCTACTTGCACATCATCATCTGCACATCTATCACTCCAGTGTTAATGATAAATTGTAATTATTTCGCCTCTATGGCCTATTTATTGCCTTACCTCCCTAATGTTCTACATTTGCACACACTGTACATATAATTTTTCTATTGTATTACTGACTGTACGTTTGCTTATGTGTAACTCTGTGTTGTTGTTTTTGTCACACTGCTTTGCTTTATATTGGCCAAGATGCAGTTGTGAATGAGAACTTGTTCTCAAATGGCCAACTTTGTTAAATAAAGGTGAAATAAATAAATAAATACAAAACGTAATACTTTATTTCTTATTCTTGTCTGTATTTTTTAAAACTGCATTTGTTGATTAGGGGCTCGTAAGTAAGCATTTCACTGTAAGGTCTACCTACACCTGTTGTGTTTGGCGCATGAAGCTAATACAATTTGATTTGATTTGGTAAAAGACCAAGTCCCGTTTATGGCAAGAACAGCTCAAATAAGCAAAGAGAAATGACATTCCATCATTAACTTAATTTATAACATGAAGGTCAGTCAATCCGGAAAATATCAAGAGCTTTTAAGTTCATTCAAGTGCTGTCGCAAAAACCATCAAGCGCTATGATGAAACTGGCTCTCATGAAGACCGCCACAGGAAAGTAAGACCCAGAGTTACCTCTGCAGTCCAAATAAATGCTTCACAGAGTTCAAGAAACAGACACATACCAACATCAACTGTTCAGAAAAGCCTGCATGAATCAGGCCTTCATGGTCGAATTGCTGCAACAAAAAAAACACTACTAAAGAACACTAATAAGAAGAAGAGACTTGCATGGGCCAAGACACTCGAGCAATGGACATTAGACTGGTGGAAATCTGTCCTTTGGTCTGATGAGTCCAAAATTGATCTTTTTGGTTCCAAACGCCATGTCTTTGTGAGACGCAGGGGAGGTGAACGGATGATCTCCACATGTGTGGTTCCCACCGTGAAGCATGGAGGAGGAGTTGTGATGGTGTGGGCGTGCTGTCTGTGATCTATTTTGAATTCAAGGTACACTTAACCAGCATGGCTACCACAGCATTCTGTAGCGATACTGAGCATAGTGCGACTATCATTTGTTTTTCAACAGGACAATGACCCAAAACACACCTCCAGGCTGTGTAAGGGCTGTTTGACCAAGGAGATTGATGGAGTGCTGTAGCAGATGACCTGACCTCCACAATCCCCCAACTTCAAACCAATTGAGATGGTTTGGGATGAGTTGGACCACAGAGTGAAGGAAAAGCTGCCAACAAGTGCTCAGCATATGTGGGAACTCCTTCAAGACTGTTGGAAAAGCATTCCTCGTGAAGCTGGTTGAGAGACTGACAAGAGTGTGCAAAGCTGTCATCAAGGCAAAGGTTGGAAAACCTAAAATATAAAATATATTTGGATTTGTTTAACACTTTTTTGGTTGCTACATGATTCCATATGTGTTATATCATAGTGTTGATGTCTTCAGTATTATTCTACAATGTAGAAAATAGTCCAAGTAAAGAAAATCTCTTTAAATGAGTAGGTGTGTCTAAACTTTTGAATGTTCTGTATAAATCCTTTCAGACATTTTTTTTGTGTGTGTGAGGCTGTGTGCTGAGGATCTGTGAAGTAGTAGGGTAAAACCACAGGAGAGGCACAGGGGCCTCTCAGGAAGTCATTGGAACCAGGAGTCCACATGTTGTGATGACAGCCACAGCCGGCCCGGCCGCTTACACACTGGATTGTGTACAGCATTGGCCTAATTAGTTCTCTGTTGGCTGCTTGAATTTACAGTTTTGTATTACAGCAGTCTTCAGCAATCCGCCACCCCTCCTCCAGCACCTCATGCTGTACATACTCCCTTAGTCAGACACAAAATACACACACAGATAAGAATACGATACAGTAGTGGCTCAACTCTATGTTCAGTGACTAACCACCACTTCATTGATAGTGTGGTTGATTCAAAGTGTGACTGTGTGATCTTTTGGCAACATGTGAGTGTCTTCCCTGAGAAAATGGCAACACAGACAGTGAGGCAGCATCCCACAGGAAAGGGCCTTTGAAGTCTGCCTACTCTCTGTCTTCCCACACTGCCGACAGACACATCCCAAACACTACAGTTGGACTCGCATCCCCTCTGTCCACTCTGCTACTCACAAACATGTGCGGAGACTCATGGAACAGTTACAGTGTGCTATTGAAGTTGCCATCAATGTCCTTGTGCCTTGCATGGTAAAGGAAAAGACCGGGAAAGTTTACAGGAGAAAATACTGATGCTGTGGTACACTCCCATTGACGTGCCTGCCTAAGCTGTGAACTGGATGTATGCTCTCTATAGGCTTGTTTTTTACCTTACACCTTTTATGTTCTTTGTTGAAAACTTTTATTCAATTTCTGTGTTATTGCCTTTAACCTCACAACTCACCCTTCACCTGAATCAACGAATCCTCCCCACCCAGGACTGAGGCTCTGCCCCGGGCCTCACAGCTCTCTCTGGCCCCATCTCCCTCTTCTCTCCTCTTTTCCACTATTGTTCCTGTGTTCTCCCCTTATGAAAACAGGAAGGGTGTGTTTGCAAAACTCGAGCTCGGGTAGTTGGGCCCTGGCCTGCACTAGCTGACCTGAAGATTGTATGTGTGTGTGTGTGTGTGTGTGTGTGTGTGTGTGTGTGTGTGTGTGTGTGTGTGTGTGTGTGTGTGTGTGTGTGTGTGTGTGTGTGTGTGTGTGTGTGTGTGTGTGTGTGTGTGTGTGTGTGTGTGTGTGTGTGTGTGAACATGGATGTGTGTTTTTCTTAATCTCCTTTGAGGTCCTGCAGACCTTGAACATGTTCCCCAAACGTCACATACTCAGCCCTGCAGGTACACACGCCTGTAGCCTCACACTTTTATTTAGAAATTTTTTATTTCACCTTTATTTAACCGGGTAGGCAAGTTGAGAACAAGTTCTCATTTACAATTGCGACCTGGCCAAGATAAAGCAAAGCAGTTCGACACATACAACGACACAGAGTTACACATGGAGTAAAACAAACATACAGTCAATAATACAGTATAAACAAGTCTATATACAATGTGAGCAAATGAGGTGAGAAGGGAGGTAAAGGCAAATAATATATATAATAATAATATATGCCATTTAGCTGACGCTTTTATCCAAAGCGACTTACAGTCATGTGTGCATACATTCTACGTATGGGTGGTCCCGGGAAAAAGGCCATGGTGGCAAAGTAAATACAATATAGCAAGTAAAACACTGGAATGGGAGTTTTGCAATGGAAGAATGTGCAAAGTAGAAATAAAAATAATGGGGTGCAAAGGAGCAAAATAAATAAATAAATTAAATACAGTTGGGAAAGAGGTAGTTGTTTGGGCTAAATTATAGGTGGGCTATGTACAGGTGCAGTAATCTGTAAGATGCTCTGACAGTTGGTGCTTAAAGCTAGTGAGGGAGATAAGTGTTTCCAGTTTCAGAGATTTTTGTAGTTCGTTCCAGTCATTGGCAGCAGAGAACTGGAAGGAGAGGCGGCCAAGGAAAGAATTGGTTTTGGGGGTGACGAGAGAGATATACCTGCTGGAGCGTGTGCTACAGGTGGGAGATGTTATGGTGACCAGCGAGCTGAGATAAGGGGGGACTTTACCTAGCAGGGTCTTGTAGATGACATGGAGCCAGTGGGTTTGGCGACGAGTATGAAGCGAGGGCCAGCCAACGAGAGCGTACAGGTCGCAATGGTGGGTAGTATATGGGGCTTTGGTGACAAAACGGATTACACTGTGATAGACTGCATCCAATTTGCATCCACTGAAGTCCACGTAGACTATGCTAAACAAGCCAGCTCATGTCTGAATGGATGCACGGATGTACATATACTATTTTCTGTGTATTTTCCACATGCTTAAACACATACATACTACATGTATTCAAATTTGTTTAAGGTATGTATGCAAATGTTTGTGTCTCTTGCCCTACATGTCCCTCTCTCTCTCTCTCTCTCTCTCTCTCTCTCTCTCTCTCTCTCTCTCTCTCTCTCTCTCTCTCTCTCTCTCTCTCTCTCTCTCTCTCTCTCTCTCTCTCTCTCTCTCTCTCTCTCTCTCTCTCTCTCTCTCTCTCTCTTCTCTCTCTCTCTCTCACTGTCTTGCTCCTTAGCGCTCAGCAGGTGTTCATCCTGGGGCCTAGCAGGGGCTGCCGCTGTGAAGTGCAGAAATGTGTCAGACGAGGGGGACACCAGGCTGGTGGACCTGGAGAGGGATTAGTGCCAAGCACCCACCAACCCCTCACAGCAGGAGCTGTCATGTCAACCCAGCCTCACTCTGATTGGGTATAGGCCAGGGGACAGTTTCAGGTCACAGCACCGGCAGCCTTGAACGCTGGTCACACCATTGTCTCTCACAATGTACAGCAGGCAACATACACATGCTCTAACAACCCACGGTGGAGCAACAAAAGAGGAAGGGGAGGTTGAGTCTCTATCGATTACCTTCTTCGGTAATCTCCACACAGCCATTTCAAAACTGAGTTCTTCCCAGTAGAATCTGGAAGTAATTTATATAATTTAACATTTTGAAAGTTTTGAAAGTGCATTCTCAGGATGATTCTGTTGTGATTCTGGGACAGTTCCCTTACTTCACAGTGGAAGCACCATTCATAGTTGTAGAGGGAGAGAGTTACGTTTCCCTCTGGTCATATTACATGTAGTATCTGCACACATTAACTAGCTACAGTATGTACAAACAGTTTTCTGTAATGTAATGATCCATGTCTGTTATGGGGTTCAAATCCAAATGTATTGGTCACGTACACAGAGAAATGCTTCTGTTGCCGACTCCTCAACAGTACAATGTTATTTCTCTATTTCTCTTCTTAAGCAATATTATGTATCCTTCCCTTTCAGACCCACTCTATTGGACTCATTAGCTGTGGAATTTGACCGGATTCATAGACATTCCAGGTCCAACATGATTTCAGACGGAATGTCAGGCATTACAAAACTGACCCTGGAGAGATTTGTGGGGAGATGGAGGAGAAAGGTTAACTATGCATGATGGAGAAAGGGTAATGGTGCTGAAGGTTTTTACAAGTTAGATCCGTAGTGCACATCTAGTGCAACTAGTTGCTTCGGATTGTAAGAAAGGGCCTAATGTTATAGTAGCAGCAGAATGCTTTCTACAGGCAGCTACAGGGGCATGGGTGAGTGTTCATGTAGACTGGGGCAGCTGGCTCTGACTTCAGAGGGGCTCCCTAATGATGGGGACCAGGCAGCCAGGCAGCAGCTGGGCTGCAGTGGGAGAGAGAGCCCTTCCCTGGCTGCCATTGAGAACCCCACTATCTGACCCACAGAGGAGCCAACCTCTGATCCAAGCTCTAGCTACCAAACAATCATACCAGCATCAGGCTATAAACAATACTGTCTCCGGGTGCTAAGCTCCTCCAAAACAGCCCCACTTATATTGTCATGGAGTAATCCCCCTGTTGAAATGTACAGTATTAGCAGTGTTATAAATCTGTCTGAATATCTCTCCCTTCCCTCCGCTCCTGCTGTCTTTCCTCTGTCAGACCATTAGAAACACACTCTGATGCCATGCTCTGCGCCTGTCACCCCACATCTCTTAAATAACTCTCCCTTCCCTCCCCTCCTGCTGTCTTTCCTCTGTCAGACCAGTAGAAACACACTCTGATGCCATGCTCTGCGCCTGTCACCCCACATCTCTTAAATATCTCTCCCTTCCCTCCCCTCCTGCTGTCTTTCCTCTGTCAGACCAGTAGAAACACACTCTGATGCCATGCTCTGCGCCTGTCACCCCACATCTCTTAAATAACTCTCCCTTCAAGTTGTTCACTTCCTCCGGTGCTTGGGGGTCATTCCCTGTCCCTGTCCAGGTGCTTCTGCCTAGCCTGTTTCCCGGATGGCATCCTGCCAGAGGGGAAACAGTATCCTGCCACACTGGTCATGGAAATGGGGGTTAGTGAGGTAGCACTGACACTGTATTCATCAAAAGACATCGAATGCAATGGGACACGATGTAATCTACATCACTGATGTGTGTCTAAAGAGCAAAAGGAGTATTTTGTGAAAACACTCTTGATGTGTTTCCCTGTTTATAGGTAGCTGAGGGCTGTAATGAGACATGACTGTGTTCTGACTTGTCTTAGCCGGGTTCCATTCTTTGACCTCACTCCGAGAATACTATAAAAGTCAAAGGTCAGCTCTTGCTAATGGAATGCATTGCCTGTAGTGATAACAATGTAGATGACCTGTCGACCAGGGCATTATCTCAGCCTTAGGTTGAATAACATGTCAGGTGGAGAGGTGAGTGTGGTCAGCAGTACTCAGTCACAACTCTCTGAGGAATGTTCCATCCTTACATCCTCCTGCCCTGGAGGGGCCTTGAAGAAGTGATTGAGACAGGGGTCAGAGCTTGGCTTTGGGCCATAAACTGCATCCTCCTGCTATTCATCTGCTCATTAGTTGTGTTTTATCGTTAAATATAGTTATAGACCTTCTATTTAACCTTTGTGACAAGTGTTTTATATCCAAATATTGTCTACAAGCTACAAGACATTATTAAACCAAAGTGAGATATTTTATGCTATCGACAACAGCTGTAGCCCAGAACTGAGTGAGATGTACTTTCATTGAGTGAAGAAAATTATTTATTTTTTTATTTTATTGAACCTTTATTTAGCTAGGCAAGTCAGTTAAGAGCAAATTCTTATTTACAGTGACGGCCTACCCCGGCCAAACCCGGACGACGCTGGGACAATTGTGAGCTGCCTTATGGGACTCCCAATCACGGCCGGATGTGATGCAGCCTGGATTCGAACCAGGTACTGCAGTGAAGCCTCTTGCAAATTAGGGGTCTGTACTGCACACTCAGTGACAGATGTACTGTACTCTAGATAGATCTGTGTCTTTACTGAAAGCCGGTGATAATTGCTGATTTAATAAATTCAGCTTAGTTTGGACACCAAAGGCAGGAAAGGAGAGCAATGGGAATAGACATTTTATTGAGCCTTTCTGTAAAGCACAAGCATGACTTAGTTTTAGAGTGATTAGCAGTCATTTATCACCATTGGGATTATTGGCGCCCTCCCAAATAGCCAAGGCAAGAGGATGCTCGCGTTCACATCCAAGGTCACACAACTCTCATACAAATATCCACAAACACAGGCGCTACACAATAGGCAGTAGGCTCAACACAGTCTTTCAGACTCAACACGCTACAGTGTGACCAACAGTTGACCATTGCTGTGTGGAGTCCCCAGGTCTTGGTGTGGTTTCCTCTCACTGTGCTGGGAGGAGACATCACAACATCCTGTTTACACGCCTGGTTCAAGGTAACGAAAGTGGTGACGAGAAATGCCACAGTGCAGTAACGAGGGCTGTCAGGGTCTCTTTTGACCAGAGCCATCCTGTCATTGTGGGTCTTATACCGAGGGGTGGCATAATGACCGTATTGTGAGAGACCCACCTAATGTTATTGAAAGTAATCAGTCACAAAGGGGCTGAGTTGATGAGGGGCTGGGTGGTTTCTGCCCTGGGAGCTGGGATATTGGGTAATTTCCCTGGGACCTGGGGTCCAGATTTATGGCAGGGTCCTGTTTCACCAGGGACACCAGTACACTGTGTCTGACCCCTGGGTCAAGCTCTATTGTAATATAGAACCTACTTGGTTCCTGCACTGGTTGACCTGGTGTATAGTGTGTGTATGAGCGTGCGTATTCATGCCTGATTTATGCCCATGTTCCTTTAATAATATAATTCTATTTGTAAAAAATAGAGATAAGAATGGCTCCATAACCACTCAATGGGGATCTGTCAGGTTAACTCTGACCTCCAATCTGAACTCCAGTTGTGTGTGAAAGGTTGGTTTGAATTGGGAGGGGGCGCTGGGGCCACTATCCTGACCCCCCCTCTGTTTCCCTCCTATTTCTCTCTCGCTTTCTCTCTTGCTCCCTCTCCTCTACTCTGAGGATGTCTGGCTGATAGGCTGTAATCAGCAGCAGACAGACGAGGGGTGTGCGCTCATTCCCCTCCTGTACTCCCTGTTCAACCACGACTGCATGGCCGCGCACAACTCCAACACCATCATTAAGTTTGCCTACAACACGATGGTGTCAGGACAACAACCTCGTTGTCAAGACAAAGGAGCTGATCGTGGACTACAGGAAATATAGGTCCGAGCCCCCATTCACATTGATGGGGCTGTGTTGGAGCAGGTTGAGAGCATCAAGTTCCTCAGTGTCCATATCACTAAGGACCTATCATAGTCCAAACACATCAACACAGTCATATGACGAGGGCACGACAGCACCTTTTCCCCCTCAGGAGGTTGAAAAGTTCTACAGCTGCACCATTGAGAGCATCTTGACTGGCTGCATCACCGCTTGGTATGGCAACTGCTTGGCATCCGACCGCAAGGCGCTACAGAGGGTAGTGCGGACTGGGGCCGAGCTCCATGCCATTCAGGATCTATATACCAGGAGGTGTCAAAGGAAGGCCCTAAAAATGATCTAAGACTCCAGCCAACCAAGTCATAGACGGTTCACTCTGCTACCGCACGGGAAGCGTTACCGACGCACCAGCAGGACCCTGAACAGATTCTACCCTCAAGCCATTAGACTGCTAAATAGTTAGTTAAATAGTAATCCAAATAGTTACCTGGACTATCTGCATTGACCCTTTTTTCACTCATCACATATGCTGCTGCTACTGTTTACTATCTGTCACTATATTCCTAGTTATATATACATATAGTATCTATCTCAATTACCTCGTACCCCTGCACATCAACTCAGTACCAGTACCCTGAGTATATAGCCAAGTTATCGTTGCTCTTTGTATATTTATTATTACTTGTATTATTACGTGTTTTACTTTTCTATTATTTATCTATTTTGTGTACTAAACTCGCGAACAAAAAGGAGGTATTTGGACATAAATGAGGGACTTTCTTGAACAAATCAAACATTTATTGTGGAACTGGGATTCCTGGGAGTGCATTCTGATGAAGATCATCAAAGGTAAGTTAATATTTATAATGCTATTTCTGACTTCTGTTGATTGCACAACATGGCGGATATATGTTTGGCTGTTTTGTTGTCTGAGCGCTGTACTCAGATTATTGCATGGTGTGCTTATTTGGTAAAGCTTTTTTGAAATCTGACACAGCGGTTGCATTAAGGAGAAGTTTATCTAAAGTTACATGTACAACCCTTTTATTTTCATCACCATTTATGATGAGTATATCTGTAAATTGATGTGGGTCTCTGCAAAATCACCGGATGTTTTGGAACTACTGAACGTAACGCGCCAATGTAAACTCAGGTTTTGTGATATAAATATGAACTTTATCAAACAAAACATACATGTATTGTGTAACATGAAGTCCTATGAGTGTCATCTGATGAAGATCATCAAAGGTTAGTGAATTATTTTATCTCTATTTCTGCTTTTTGTGACTCCTCTCTTTGGCTGGAAAAATGGCTGTGTTTTTCTGTGACTAGGTGCTTACCTAACATAATCGTTTGGTGTGCTTTCGCCATAAAGCCTTTTTGAAATCAGGCTAGCTCTCCTGAGTGACAAATCCTCCTGAAACACACCAGAGTGTTAGGAAGAGAGAGGTGTTGAGGTGTCTTTCACTCTGCTTATTAATAGAACAATATTTCTGATACACCAACCTGACATTCTGGAATGCTGCGGACTGCTTGACTTTGGGCTGGTAAAACCCAGCCCCTCAGTACCCCGGTAACAAGGATGATCCTAGAGTAAAACTTAGACGTCAACATGTCTCTCTCTCTTCTTCTCAAATCCTCTGACCTTGGGTAGCACTCACCCATCTCTCTGCCTCCGCACTGACCTGTGAGCTCTTTGTGGCACAGTTGAGTGCGGGAGCATTCTGTATTTGTATAATTGGGGGTAAGTAAATGTTTTTGGTCACAACAACAGAGGACATGGTAGAGCAATGTTTTGGAGAATCATTTTGTGTTTGATCCTTCGACTGGATGTCCTCCAGGAGTCTTACATCTATTTACCTCATCATCTGAGGCACAGCTAATGGGCTTTAATGCATTGTCAGAGAGAGCTCAGAGGGATTGTCAGGGAGAATCCTGTGTCCCCAATCAGGAGGAATCCACCTCTGCCCCAAGGGAAGCTTCTTCATCATGACACCCATCAGTATTATTAGAAACTTCAGTCAAGCTGTTAGGGCCTTGCAAACAGAAGTGCCTGCTGATGTCCCATTCCCCATATGATGTATGGTTAGACCTCACTAGACTAACATGTAGGGCAAGGGCCATGCACCAGGGCACCCCTTGTTGATGAAGTGGCACCACCCTAAACAAATCCCCACAAAGGCAGGAAGGGCAGGGGCATTGAACCCCTACTCCCTAGAAAAAGGCATTCCCGTCCACTCAGCCCTGTGTACAGCGCATTGACTGTAAGGACACACAGGGAGGAGCACAACGATGGGCAATACAGGCTGTTTTTCCTGTTGAAGCATTCTTTGTGTGAGAGAAGAGGACCCCTCTCTGGAAACACAGGAAGGCTCACCAGGGGTCGGCAGAGGAATGTAAACACACATATAGACTCCCTCCACACCACAGAGTGTGCTATGTGCAAACTTGACATATCCCATAGGTCTTCCCCCGGAATGGAAAACATAAACATCACGCTGATTTCACTTGTGTGGATAATGGACGGATGTTAACTTGCTGACCTGTAAAACTTCAATTAAACGCTGAGTCTCAAATAGACTTCAGCCAACCAAGTCATAGACGGTTCTCTCTGCTGCCGCACGGCAAGTGGTACCGTTGCATCAAGTCTGGACCCAACAGGTGTCACAGCCTACTAGGAGTGGTGGGTTGGAATCAGGCGCAGAGTGCAGGGTTCGGTAAATCGTCATTTATTCTCCAGCAAAAAAACTGTCACGCCAACATACAGGGCGCATAAAACAGACCAGCCCAAACACAGGACCAAACAGTTCGGAGAATATCAACATGAAACCACAACCAACAGAGTAACAAAAACCAATCCCGCACAAAACAAGGGCAGGTCAAACTACTTCATATAGGGAAGCTAATTAAACCAAAAGGGGATTGAAAAAGGGGTCGCTAGCGGCTAGTAGGACGGTGACGACGACCGCCGAGCACCCCCCGAACAGGCAGGGGAGCCAACTTCGGCGGAAGTCGTGACAACAGGACCCAGCCATAAGGCTGCTAAATAGTTAGTTAAATAGTTAAGCTAATAGCTACCCAGACTAAAAAGGCCAAAAAGATCATCAAGGACAACAACCACCCGAGGCACTGCCTTTTCACCCCGCTATCATCCAGAAGGCGAGGCCGTCAGGCTGTTAAATAACCATCACCAGCACATTGGAGTCTGCTGCCCTATATACTGTACATAGACTTGAAATAACTGGCCACTTTAATAATGGAACACTAGTCACTTTAATAATCTTTACATATTTTGCATTACTCATCTCAAATGTTTATATTGTATTCTTTTCTATTCTAATGTATCTTAGTCTATGCCGCTCTGACATTGCTCATCCAAATATTTATATATTCTTAATTCCATTCCTTTACTTTAGATTTGTGTGTATTGTTGTGAAATGTTCGATATTACTTGTTATATATTACTGCACTGTTGGAGCTAGAAACACAAACATTTCGCTACACCCGCAATAACATCTGCTAAACACGTGTATGTGACCAATACAATTTGATTTGATTTGATTTTGACTATCGGCATTAACCCTTTTTGCACTAATTTTGTTTTACTCATCACATACGCTGCTGAAACTGTTTACTATCTGTCACTTTATTCCTAGTTATATGTCACCTGAAACACTCACACCGCCCTCAACCGCAAGGCTCTCCAGAGGGTAGTGCGGTCTGCACAACTCACCACTGGGGGCAAACTACCTGTCCTCTATGACACCTACAGCACCCGATGTCACAGGAAGGCCAAAAAGATCATCAAGGACAACAACCACTGCCTGTTCACCCCGCTATCATCCAGAAGGCGAGGTCAGTACAGGTGCATCAAAGCTGTGACCGAAAGACTGAAAAACAGCTTCTATCTCAAAGCCATCAGACTGTTAAACAGCCATCACTAACATTAAGTGGCTGCTGCCAACATACAGACTCAAATCTCTGGCCACTTAAATAAATGGACTTAATAAAAGTATCAGTAGTCACTTTAAATAACGGCACTTTAATAATGTTACATATCCTACATTACTCATCTCATATGTATTTACTGTATTCTATACCATCTACTGCATCTTGCCTATGCCACACGGCCATCGCTCATCCATATATTTATATGTACATATTCTTATTCATTCCTTTACACTTGTGTGTAAAAGGTCGTCGTTGTGAAATTGTTAGATTACTTGTTAGATATTACTGCACTGTCGGAACTAGAAGCACAAGCATTTCGCTACTCTCGCATTAACATCTGCTAACCATGTGTATGTGACTAATAAAATTTGACTTGATTTGATTTGACATATCTTCCTTAATTACCTCGCACCCCTGCACATCGACTCGGTATTGGTACCCCGTGTATACAGCCAGGTTATCGTTACTCATTGTGTATCTATTATAAGTGTTTTACTTTTTTGTTATTTCTCTATTTTCTTTCTCTCTGCAATGTTGGGAAGGACCCGTAAGTAAGCATTTCACTGTTAGTCTACACCTGTTGTTTACGAAGCATGTGGGGAATAAAATTGTATTTCATTTGACCATGCATGACTGACCGTAGCTGCAAAACCAGCAAAATGCAAAGGGTTTGTTTCAAACTGTCTCTCTTCATGTACTGTAGTATCTAAAAGACAGGTCTTCTGTTGCCAAATCTGTACCCCTAGCCACTAGCTAAATCCACACAGATTTACCCATGACTTGACTTTGGAACATTGTTATTTTTGCTTTGCATCAGGGTTTTTTCCCATCCTGCCAAATGATGTTGGTTGTTCCGTTAGAAGTGAGCTCAGGATCAAAAGGAGGGATGGTGTGATGGGTGTATGGGCATGGGGGGGGTGTTGCAGCTGTCTTGATCAAATGGATCAGAGTCAGCTGGGGTGGGGTGCTTTAGGCAGGGGGCTCATAGGGGACACCTATTCTTCTGTGCCATAGCCAGCCTGCACGGCACATATGCCAGTCCCAAGGCCACTCTGAAAGCCTGGCCCCCATGCAGCCTTCTCAACTGTAACTGTGTAATAACATGGCCTGTTCTTCCATTAATGGTTTCCATGATGCGGCCGTCCTCTTCACTCCACTGAAATGTGTGTGAGTGATAAACATATGTCCCCAGCAGACCCACATTGTGAATGTGTGTACATGAGCACTTTGATTGAGTTTTGTTTTCAGACACCAAGACAATAGAAATGCCAAAACAGATGTAGAAACAGTTAGAGGGGTGTTGGGGATGTTTGCACTCCCTCTCTCCCCCTCGCCTTGTGATTGCACATCAACGTTGTAGAGTAAGTGTTAAAGTGCCTGTGATTGATTTGGTTGTTTAGCTCCTTGAAGCAGTAGTCTGTAAATGAAGGAGCCCTGAACTCGGACTGCAGAGAGTGGTGAGATCACAGACAGCCCCTGGACAACACTGTTCTTGGAACAATGGTTAACCCTAATTAGAAGTGTTATTTGTAACATAGGCAGCTTTTTGTGCAGCCACTGGCCATTGTCATTTAACCCAAAAGGCGATAATGCTTGATAGTGGGTTAGGTGTTTGAAGGTTTTAATGGTACCTGGTAAAAGTGGTGAACAGTTGAGAACAGCTGACATGGGTTAAGGAAGTGAGAGAAGCACTGTCATGGCGAATAAACACACTCCCTACTGTTTGTTTACTCTCAGCTTGGGGAGGTGGGCTGAGCTGGTTTCAACACTGCCTGATTTATAGTTTGGAGCTGTCTATCAAGCAGCTGACAGATGGACACTGCACTGCAACCTCAGCAGCACAGCAGACACATCACTTTCCAACTCCCTCCATTTCACTACCAACTGGAATGGTAAGGATAAGTAAATGGGGCATTCTTTTCTACCCTTTTGACTACTTTAATACACATATACGTGAATTTGTCCCAATACTTTTGGTCCCCTAAAAAGTGCTGTAATTTCTAAATGGAAAATACCCTCAAATTAAAGCTGACAGTCTGCACTTTGTCACAGTCATTGTATCATTTCAAATCAAAAGTGCTGGAGTACAGAACCAAAACGACAAAAATGTCACTAAACCAGTACTTTTGGAGGTTACTGTAGATACTAAATATGATGCCTTATTCCTTGCATACTACAGGCCACAGTACAGGCCACAACCACAACACACTCCTCAGTTTAGACGTTTTATAAAAAGGGTTGTTTTGAGGTTTCTGTGGTTTTGACTGGCAGGGCTCCAGTTTAGGATTAGATTAAAATGCTTAAATTGAATGCAATAAAAGTAGACGTTAATGTTGCTTTCTCAGACCTGATCCATATAGGGTATTATAAATCACAAAATGTTCAGTTCAATTTTAAAAAAATAAGTCAATATATCATTTGAGATGTATTTCTAAGAGTTAAAGGTGACATCTGATCATGAGACATTCCCTCCTGGTTTGTGTCAGTGCCAGTGAGACCTGAAACTGGGCTTTCATTCCCTCCTGGTTTGTGTCAGTGCCAGTGAGACCTGAAACTGGGCTTTCATTCCCTCCTGGTTTGTGTCAGTGCCAGTGAGAACTGAAAATGGGCTTTCATTCCCTCCTGGTTTGTGTCAGTGCCAGTGAGGCCTGAAACTGTGCTTTCATTCCCTCCTGCTTTGTGTCAGTGCCAGTGAGGCCTGAAACTGGGCTTTCATTCCCTCCTGGTTTGTGTCAGTGCCAGTGAGACCTGAAACTGGGCTTTCATTCCCTCCTGGTTTGTGTCAGTGCCAGTGAGGCCTGAAACTGTGCTTTCATTCCCTCCTGGTTTGTGTCAGTGCCAGTGAGGCCTGAAACTGGGCTTTCATTCCCTCCTGGTTTTTGTCAGTGCCAGTGAGGCCTGAAACTGGGCTTTCATTCCCTCCTGGTTTGTGTCAGTGCCAGTGAGGCCTGAAACTGGGCTTTCATTCCCTCCTGGTTTGTGTCAGTGCCAGTGAGACCTGAAACTGGGCTTTCATTCCCTCCTGGTTTGTGTCAGTGCCAGTGAGGCCTGAAACTGTGCTTTCATTCCCTCCTGGTTTGTGTCAGTGCCAGTGAGGCCTGAAACTGGGCTTTCATTCCCTCCTGGTTTTTGTCAGTGCCAGTGAGGCCTGAAACTGGGCTTTCATTCCCTCCTGGTTTGTGTCAGTGCCAGTGAGGCCTGAAACTGGGCTTTCATTCCCTCCTGGTTTTTGTCAGTGCCAGTGAGGCCTGAAACTGGGCTTTCATTCCCTCCTGGTTTGTGTCAGTGCCAGTGAGGCCTGAAACTGGGCTTTCATTCCCTCCTGGTTTGTGTCAGTGCCAGTGAGACCTGAAACTGGGCTTTCATTCCCTCCTGGTTTGTGTCAGTGCCAGTGAGGCCTGAAACTGTGCTTTCATTCCCTCCTGGTTTGTGTCAGTGCCAGTGAGGCCTGAAACTGGGCTTTCATTCCCTCCTGGTTTTTGTCAGTGCCAGTGAGGCCTGAAACTGGGCTTTCATTCCCTCCTGGTTTGTGTCAGTGCCAGTGAGGCCTGAAACTGGGCTTTCATTCCCTCCTGGTTTTTGTCAGTGCCAGTGAGGCCTGAAACTGGGCTTTCATTCCCTCCTGGTTTGTGTCAGTGCCAGTGAGGCCTGAAACTGGGCTTTCATTCCCTCCTGGTTTGTGTCAGTGCCAGTGAGACCTGAAACTGGGCTTTCATTCCCTCCTGGTTTGTGTCAGTGCCAGTGAGGCCTGAAACTGGGCTTTCATTCCCTCCTGGTTTGTGTCAGTGCCAGTGAGGCCTGAAACTGGGCTTTCATTCCCTCCTGGTTTGTGTCAGTGCCAGTGAGGCCTGAAACTGGGCTTTCATTCCCTCCTGGTTTGTGTCAGTGCCAGTGAGGCCTGAAACTGGGCTTTCATTCCCATCCTGATGGAAGGTATCATATGACGGCCAGAGGTTCCCGGGCGGACGTTGGTTGTGGAAAGTCTGAGCACCTGGGTTTTGCATGGGCCAGTGTTTGGGTTTCCGCTATGCTTCTGCATGACAGGGATACCCTCTGAGTGTCTTTGAATTTTGGGGAAGAAAAAGAACAGAATGTGACACCCTCATGAATAAATGGGTAAATGGTATATCCTAGCCACCTCATACCATATGTCCGAGGTTGGCTAACGGTTTAGAATGGTAACCGTAATGCTAAACAGAGAAAGGCTAGCCTCGAAGCAGCTTATTTCCACCTAATTGAGCAAAAGGTGTTTTGTTTTGTCAAGAGTTTGGGCCAAATGGAGTCAGATTTCCATAGGTCTCCTGGGATGGGTAGGCAGGGCAGGGCAGTTTAAACCCTCTGGTGTCTATCAGGGCCAGTGGATCCCAGCAGTCTCCAGCTCCTAATCCCTGTGATTATCCACAGAGCTGGGCTTCCTGGGCCATTAAACAAGGGAGACTCTCATCCGCCAACCCCAACCCTCTCATCAGCCTTTTGTCCTTCTATTCCTCTCTTTTAAAAGAGGGGAGTCTCGCCTGTCTTCTCCCCTCCTTCCTCAACTTTATCTGTTGTCCCTCTATTTTTCTCCCCTCATGTTATTGTTTCACATGTTTTAACTGAGGTTTCATTCCCCTCTTCTCTCAATCGTACACCTTCTACTGCAAATGAATGTCTTTCAGACCTACATATTAAAACATTGTGAATGTTTGTGTTTATGCCACACATATAAAAGCTAATGCATTTTAAATGTTAAATGACACATATTTATCAGGAGTAAAAATACAGCCAGACTGTCCTGTAATGTGCCTTTCTAGAGTTTATAATCTGTTCGAGATTAGACCCGCAACTAATCCAAATGGAATGAAACATTCAAATAACAGGGCTTTTGCGCCATTATTTAAATGACATGTTCACTGCAGTGTACAGCCTAAAGTAGAATTGTACTCAATAGTACTCGCTTGAAAACAATAATTCAAATATTCACCCAAAAAATGCACTACCCTCTGCCTTGCCCAATAAAAAAAATCACAAAACCCTCCCCAAAACAAAGATAAATAGATTTAGAAACCCTACTCTATTTCAAACTGTCCCCAATGCCCTTGAAGTGTAAGAGCTGTTTGGGGTTTTGGTGGAATGCAGTTTTGGCCTGCCTGGTGACATCTCTGCCAATAACATCTAGTTTTCATTTTCCCCCACCCCACTCAGACAACTTCCAGACAGTCTTATCAAAATTCTTGCTTGAGAAATAGCTTTTTGCTCAGAAGCTATTTTTGTTCATTTTTGACCATTTTAATTGAAAACAATCACATTAAGGTACTTAATTTTTACCCAGAAATGATTTGATAGAGATAAAAATGTCTGCATTGGACCTTTAATCAATATCACTAATATCCAAGGACTTCAGCACCTTGCAATATATGTGTCTTTAAGTTGAGATGGTTCAGTATTCTTCCATGTAGAATATTATCTCATGATTAAAGCTTTGGCCTATTTCTACTACACTATGAAAACTGACCGGGGATGCAAGCTTTTATTTAAAAAACAATATTTATATTATCAACCAATCACGCGGCCTCTAAAACAAATAGCTAACCTTGAGCGACCATTAAACAAAAGTTTGACTGAAGCATCTTGTTTTTTTGTTGGACAAACTGTCCCATTATAGCACATCCTGTTGGGGCTGCTGTTTTGTCCATTTACAGGGGGCATGGTGCAGAGAGGATGGGTGCGGGGGTGGTACAGGGTTCTGAGTAGGGAGAGGGGAAACACCTTGTGACCCCCTTGTTCCTCCCATGACATGACACAGCTACTGGAGGTATGGAAACAGGGACGGACATAGAGGAACACTGCCAAGACAAAAAACTACATCTATAGTATGTTTTGATGCAAAACTGTCTTCCCATATTAGGTTATGAATTTATCAGATCAAATCAAATCAAATGTTTTTGGTCACATACACATGGTTAGCAGATGTTAATGCAAGTGTAGCGAAATGCTTATGCTTCTAGTTTCTGACAGTGCATTAATATCAAACAATCTAACAATTTCCCAACGACTACCTAATACACACAAATCTAAAGGGGTGAATGAGAACATGTACTGTACATGTAAATATATGGATGAGTGATGGCCGAGCGGCATAGGCAAGGTGCAATAGATGGTATAAAATATAGTATATACAGTTGAAGTCGGAAGATTAGATACACCTTAGCCAAATACTTTAAAACTCAGTTTTAACACAATCCCTGACATTTAATCCTAGTAAAAATTCCCTGTCTTAGGCCAGTTAGGATCACCACTTCATTTTAAGAATGTGAAATGTCAGAATATTTGTAGAAAGAATGACATTTTTCAGCCTTTATTTCTTTCATCACATTCCCAGTGGGTCAGAAGTTTACATACACTCAATTAGTACTTGCTAGAATTGCCTTTAAATTGTTTAACATGGGTCAAATGTTTTGGGTTGCCTTCTGGAAGCTTCCCACAATAAGTTGGATGAATTTTGGCCCATTCCTCCATTCCTCCATTTTGCCACAACTTTGGAAGTATGCTTGGGGTCATTGTCCATTGGGAAGACCCATTTGCGACCAAGCTTTAACTTCCTGACTGATGTCTTGAGATGTTACTTCAATATATCCACGTAATTTTCCTGCCACATGATGCCATCTATTTTGTGAAGTGCACCAGTCCCTCCTGCAGCAAAGCAGCCCCACAACATGATGCTGCCACCCTGTTCACTGTTGGGATGGTGTTCTTCGGCTTGCAAGCCTTCCCCTTTTTCCTCCAAACATAACGATGGTCATTATGGCCAAACAGTTCAATTTTTTTTCTTCATCAGACCAGAGGACATTTCTCCAAAAAGTACAATCTTTGTCCCCATGTGCAGTTACAAACCGTAGTCTGTCTCCTAGAGATTAACAAACTTTGGTAAGAAAAGATACTTCTGGATATAGATACTTTTGTACCTGTTTCCTCCAGCATCTTCACGAGGTCCTTTGCTGTTGTTCTGGGATTGATATGCACTTTTTGCACCAAAGTACGTTGGTGCATCTCTAGGAGACAGAACGTGTCTCCTTACCTGAGTGGTATGACGGCTGCGTGGTCCCATGGTGTTTATACTTGTGTACTATTTTTTGTACAAATGAACATGGTACCTTCAAGTGTTTGGAAATTGCTCCCAAGGATGAACCAGACTTGTGGAGGTCTACAATGTATTTTCTGAGGTCTTGGCTGATTTCTTTTGATTTTCCCATGATGTCAAGCAAAGAGGCACTGAGTTTGAAGGTAGGCCTTGAAATACATCCACAGGTACACCTCCAACTGACTCAAATTATGTCAGTTAGCCTATCAGAAGCTTCTAAAGCCATGACATCATTTTCTGGAATTTTCCAAGCTGTTTAAAGGCACAGTCAACATAGTGTATGTAAACTTCTGACCCCTGGAAAAATTACTTGTGTCATGCACAAAGTAGATGTCCTAACCAACTTGCCAAAACTATAGTTTGTTAACAAGAAATTTGTGGAGTGGTTGAAAAATGAGTTTTAATGACTCCATCCTAAGTGTATGTAAACTTCTGACTTCAACTGTAAATGTGATATGAGTAATGTAAGATATGTAAACATTATTAAAGTGGCATTATTTAAAGTGGCATTGTTTAAAGTGACTAGTGATCCATTTATTAAAATGGCCAGTGATTAGGTCACAATGTAGGCAGCAGCGTCTTTGAGTTAGTGATTGCTGTTTAGCAGTCTGATGGCATAGAGACAGAAGCTGTTTTTCAGTCTCTCGGTCCCAGCTTTCATGCACCTGTACTGACCTCGCCTTCTGGATGGTAGTGGTGTGAACAAGCAGTGGCTCGGGTGATTGTTGTCCTTGATGATCTTTTTGGCCTTCCTGTGACATCGGGTGCTGTGGGTGTCATGAAGGGCAGGTAGTTTGCCCCCGGTGGTGAGTTGTACAGACTGCACATCCCTCTGGAGAGCCTGGCAGTTGAGGGCAATGCAGTTTCCATACAAGACTGTGATACAGCCCGACCGGATGCTCTCGATTGTGCATCTGTAAAAGTTTGTCAGGGTTTTAGGTGACAAGCCAAATGTTTTCAGTCCCCTTAGGTTGAGGAGGCGCTTTTGCACCTTCTTCACCACACTGTCTATGTGGGTGGTCCATTTCAGTTTGAGGGTCAGCGAAGTGGAGATGTTGTTTCCTACCTTCACCACCTGGGGGCAGCCCGTCAGAAAGTCCAGGACCCAATTGCACAGGGCGGGGTTGAGACCCAGGGCCTCCAGCTTGATGATGAACTTGGAGGGTACTATGGTGTTGAATGCTGAGCTGTAGTCAATGAACAGCATTCTTACATAGGTATTCCTCTTGTCCAGATGGGATAGGGCATAGTGCAGTGTGATGGCGATTGCATCATCTGTGGACCTGTTGGGGCTGTATGCAAACTGAAGTGGGTCTAGGGTGGCAGGTAAGGTGGAGGTGATATGATCATTGACTAGTCTCTCAACGCACTTCATGATGACAGAAGTGAGTGCTACTGGGCGGTAGTCATTTAGTTCAGTTATCTTTGCCTTCTTGGGTACAGAAACTGTGGTAGCCATCTTGAAGCATGTGGGGACAGCAGACTGGGATAGGGAGCGATTGAATGTCTATAAACGGATTGATGCTCTCTGCGGGTTGTTGGTCTCTGCAGGTCAAACACAGTATGAGAAGAAATCAGATTGTAAAAGTGAAACAAGTTGTTAGGCTTTTCTTGATCACAGCAGAAATGTATTGAAATGCTGAAATACAACTGGGAAGAGACACCTTACGTAAATCTAGCCATTTTGTTTTGTTTTATGCCTTTCTTGCCAATGATACAGCTGCTAGGAAGATAGATACGTATTAAGTAAACAAACAGCATCTTGTTTCTCATAGCAACAACAACAATGAGGCCTCAATCCATCAGCTCAAAGTTTATCTCTGCCTGCTGTTTGGGTTTTGATAGCTGGCTTCCATTGTTTCCAGGGTACAGAGAATGTTCTGATGCTCCCTGGGGCAGAAACACAGGCTACCCAGTAAGCACAATTACGTTGAAAAGACGTTTTTATGTGTCTTTTTCAGACGTTGACTTCAGGAGCGTTTTAGATGCTGAATTACATTTACATTTACATTTAAGTCATTTAGCAGACACTCTTATCCAGAGCTAAAGGTCAAAAGGCGTATTTTCCGGACGTCAAAAATTCTCAATGAAGTAAAGCATTATATCACAAAATCAATTGTTCAAGCCTCTTAATAGAGGAAAGAGGAGTCAACTTACGACAGAATATGTTTTATTATTATTCCCATCTGTCACATGCATTTATGTTAGCTTTTTAAAAAGCTCTAAAACTGGCAGCGATGATGTTCAAAGTAGTCCAATCTACCGAATAAACCTACTGACCACTTCAACTACAGTAATATTCACAGTAATGGTTCTATAATTAAAATAGCTATGACTGTGATATGTTGTTGTTCATCCACTCTCACCGTAGTCGACAGAAAGAGGATATTTCTGGTTTTCAGGGATACAGTATTTTCAATCTAACTTTTTCCTGAAAAACGGAAGTGGGGAGTCCGCTCAGGCGTCTTCCTGTGCCTGCTATGTTAGGTTAACCTTTAGTGGAATGCACTGTACGTTGCTCTGGATAAGATCAACTGCTGAATGAACAAAATGTAAATGTCAAAAATAGAAGATCTACTTGCAAACCATGCTGGGCACTATTGTAATGAGCTCCACCCCAAACAAGTAAACATTTTGTTGGTGCGGACCAGATTCATATCTGAATCATAGACATCTAGGCTATGTTACACAAGTTTGAACATCACAGTGCAGTAAGGCACAGTTTAGTACACTAGAGTACAGTAGAGTATGGTACAGTATGGTATGCTACAGGACAATAGAGTTTTATTCAGTAGAGTAGACTACAGTAGAGTACAGTACAGTACAGTATAGTTTAATTCATTAGAGTACAGTAGAGTTGGTAACACTTTATTTGGATAAGTCACTAGTAGATGGTTTGTAGATGTTCAGTTCAGTAATGTTCAATAACTGTCAACAACATTTCAACTAACTATCCGCTAACCCTAACCTTAAGCCTTGTCCTAACCCCAAATGTAACCTTAATCCTAACCTTAAGCCTTGTCCTAACCCCAAATGTAACCTTAATCCTAACCTTAAGCCTTGTCCTAACCCCAAATGTAACCTTAATCCTAACCTTAAACCTTGTCCTAACCCCAAATGTAACCTTAATCCTAACCTTAAGCCTTGTCCTAACCCCAAATGTAACCTTAACCCTAACCTTAAGCCTTGTCCTAACCCCAAATGTAACCTTAACCCTAACCTTAAGCCTTGTTCTAACCCCAAATGTAACCTTAATCCTAACCTTAAGCCTTATCCTAACCCCAAATGTAACCTTAATCCTAACCTTAAGCCTTATCCTAACCCCAAATGTAACCTTAATCCTAACCTTAAACCTTGTCCTAACCCCAAATGTAACCTTAATCCTAACCTTAAACCTTGTCCTAACCCCAAATGTAACCTTAATCCTAACCTTAAACCTTGTCCTAACTCCAAATGTAACCTTAATCCTAACCTTAAACCTTGTCCTAACCCAAAATGTAACCTTAATCCTAACCTTAAGCCTTGTCCTAACCCCAAATGTAACCTTAATCCTAACCTTAAACCTTGTCCTAACCCCAAAATAACCTTAATCCTAACCTTAAACCTTGTCCTAACCCCAAATGTAACCTTAATCCTAACCTTAAACCTTGTCCTAACCCCAAATGTAACCTTAATCCTAACCTTAAACCTTGTCCTAACCCCAAATGTAACCTTAATCCTAACCTTAAGCCTTGTCCTAACCCCAAATGTAACCTTAATCATAACCTTAAGCCCTGTCCTAACCCCAAATGTAACCTTAACCCTAACCTTAAGCCTTGTCATAACCCCAAATGTAACCTTAATCCTAACCTTAAACCTTAATCCTAACCTTAAGCCTTGTCCTAACCCCAAATGTAACCTTAACCCTAACCTTAAGCCTTATCCTAACCCCAAATGTAACCTTAACCCTAACCTTAAGCCTTATCCTAGCCCTTATTCTAAACCAAACCCGATCCCTAACCGGAACCTTAGCAAACATTTTATTATTATTAATTTAACCTTTATTTAAGTAGGCATTTTACTTATCAACATATCATTTGTTGATAGTATGAAAATCTGTAGATCATCTATATTGGACTATCCAAATAATGTGTGACCTTAGAGTTGAATAGATTAGAGTAAATTAGAGTAAAGTAGGGTGCAATACAGTACACCAAATCTGAACCAATTATCGAGGTCTATGTTTGCGCCAAATATTGGTCCGGTTTGACCGGATGTCTGTGGACATTGAAATCAAGGCCGGTCCAGACCGGACAAAATCTGAACCCAACAGAGACGCCAGGTCCGGACAGGACCAAAAAAAGAAGCCTAAAAGACGTCGCAGTCGATAAGTGCTTAGTGGGTAGTGAATGGACTGCCCTGTCCAACTCATCCATGGAGCTACAGTTCTGATTTTATGGACCCCCAGTACAATTCCTACACATATGCTTTTTATAACATTGAAGGAATAGAGGATAAAATACTGCTGAGGGGACCGACTGAAGTTTCCAGACGAGATAATGATGGTGTTTTTACATAAGCAGATGCCCTCGTCCAGTTTTGGGATGTTATTTTAACCCAGCTTTGTTTAAAAAAATTGTACAAGTAAGCAGACATTTTGAGTATTTCCCCATCCGAGAAATAAAGTCAATGTTTTTGATTGTCTGTGATGTGGTGTGTAGCAGTGCACTGTGAAAGATTTTATCATCTTCCTTCATACAACAACAAATGTTTGTGAAAATCTAGAGGAGACCTCAGACTGAAAACAGGTGTGTTGCTCATTAACAGAAACGTGCTGAGGGAAGCAGAAATGAAACAATAGGTGAACCTTATCAACCCAAACACTTGTTACAGTCAGGTGGGGTTCTAGTCAATTCAATGGTGAAGTCAAGGCAAGACAGCTGTGGGAAAAGGATAGACGTTCGTGTAACCGGTCTGTGACTTCATGTTTGAGCAGCTAATTAGGTCAGAACAACGTCTCCAGGAAGTTGTTAGGAGAGTAAGCTCCTACAGGCCTAGTTACAGTAAGGGAAACGGCGGGCCGTAAGTCTGATTTATAATAAAGATAAATCATTTTCTCCTCTCCCTTGTTCCCATTGGGATTCAATCATTCATTTATGACTTTTTGCACAAGATACAGTCACTCACCCACAAGTGGGTCACTTCAAGTGACCTAGTATAAAGAGTAGGAGCATGCAATATTATCCCCAAAAAAGCAGGAGAGTGCTCACCTTCTCTGTAAATCAAATGGGGTTGTGACAGGTTATCAGCTCTGCCAATCACCACAGTAGGAGCTGTGCCCTTACATAGGGGGTGGGGTGATGATGTGGGCTCGTGACACAGGAGTGTGATGTCGGCTGGCACAGCAGTCCCAATGCTTAGCAAGCTGATGTGAAAGGTCAGAAGCCCTGGTTTATAACAACCTGCTATAGGCATCGGCACGAGGGAGAAGAGATATACAAACCCACTGGGCACAGACATCAATTAAATGTCTACACCACGTTGGTTCAATGTCATTTAATTAAAATGATGTGCAAACAATGTTGTTTCAGCCAGTGTGTCCCCAGTGGGACAAATATTAGAAACATTAGATTCTTATTAGAAACTTATTTCAAAGTGTCAGACAGAGTCATGTACACAACCTTCCCCATAGTTCTTCAGGAGCCGACAGACACGCTATGTCCAGCGACTTACCTCAGCCCCAGGCCCAGGCCTACTCAGGTGACACCAGGCTGTGACCCCGGCCCCCTCGTCCCCCTGTCCCTGGGCGCCTGGGCGTGATTTGTGGGGCCTGGGGTCTGGTGCATTGGTCGACAAATCAGGAGGGCCAATCTGTTTGTGGTTGACAGGTTTACACTTCAAACAGGTCCCTGGTCACAGATTACACCCTCCATGACTTATGTCTCCCCCCAACCACTCCTCACCAGACTAGAGCTGACAGGTGTCCATTATAAATGTCTACAAGTTCCCTGTTATTGATCCCACTGAACTTTGTGTGAGTGAGATGCACAACGGACAAATTGCACCCTCTGCTCACTTGCTGTTTAGGGTATAATGGACGTTCAAAAAATCCAGCTGTGTACATAGAACCGGTTATTGTTTTATAGTGAGGTCATTTAAGGCGATCTGAGCCAACAACCTGGTCTCAGAGCATTTTGTATTATTCTGTACGTAAATCCGAGACACACCATTTAGTGTGCTATATCACATTTCGTAAAGTATGTATTATTTTGTGGATGTCCATCACCTATTTCATATGATATGTTATGAATTACAATTCAGAGTATATGTTATGAATTTGCAAAATGTACAATATGTTACGAATTTGCAAAATGTACAATATGTTACGAATTTGCAAAACGTATAATATGTTATAAATTTTAGCTAGGTGTCTAACGTTAGCTAGCTCGCTAACATTAGCTAGACTAGGGGTTAGGCTGAGGGGTTAGGGTAAGGTTAGGGTTAAGTTTAGGAGTTAGGTTAAAGAGTTAGGGGAAGCTAAAAGGGTGAAGATTCGGTTTAGGGTTAGGGTTAGGGTTAGGGTTAGGGTTAGCTAACATGCTAAGTAGTTACAAAGTAGCTAAAAAGGTTGAAAAGTAGTTGAAAAGTTGCTAATTAGCTAAAATGATCAAGTTATCTGTGATGAGATTCGAACTTGCAACCTTTTGGAATTTCTTTTTAACCGTCTGTCTTCTGTAACCATACCAAGCGTTACATATCATAATAAATGGAGTGTTACATATTTACATACAGAATAATATGAAATGCTCTGAGACCAAGTTGAAACGAAAGATGGCTGTCAGTCAAGACTCAATGCAAAGAATATTAAATATTTTAATTCTGGAACACCCACTCCCAGAGGTGATTATGGAGTTTGGTTCTTTCCAGAACACTCAAGATGACTGATATTCTGTTTGGATTCTTGAACAATGAGGCTGATTCCTCCAGCTCCTAAGCAGGTTAGGGGAGAGTGGGGTAAGTTGAGCCACCCTTGTTTCTAGGAAACAGTACACAAAATGTATCATTTGTCATAATTTCATGGAGTCTGTGAAGGAAGAAACCACATTGAAAAAGTGGTAAGCAAACTGATTTTCACCAAGTCAAATTAATTTACTGTGTTAGAGGTTTCATGATGCTTGTACTGTATCTAAACCAAGTAGATAGTTTTAAGATTGTTCTATACATCAGTTTAGGTCTCTATTAGCTTCAATGTGAGATCAAGCATGAAAGTGTATTCTTGTAGCTGTGTGGGCTAATATAGTCAAAATGTTTGCTTTGGAGTAAGCTGAGCAAATGGCAAAGTCGAGCAAATTGAAGTGTGTGGACCAATGACAAATATGTTCAGCCTCTTGAGGGGGAAGAGGCTTTGCCGTGCCGTCTTCACAACGGTGTTGGTGTGCAAGGAACATGATACAAAGATCGTTCGTGATGTGGACACTGAGTAACTTGACACTCTCGACCAGCTCCACTACGATGTGAATGGGGGCCTGCTCGGCCCACCATTTCCTGTTGTCCACAATCAGCTCCTTTGTCTTGCTGACATTGAGGGAGAGGTTGTTGTCCTGGCACCACACTGCCGGGTCTCTGACCTCCTCCCTATAGGCTGTCTCATCGTTATCTGTAATCAGGCCTACCAACGTTGTGTCGTCTGCAAACTTACTGATGGTGCACGGCTATGACTCCAACTGGGACCCACTGGGAGGTAACTACAGTGCCTGGCCTAGGTTCAAAGTATTTTAGAAAGTACAAAGTGTTTGTCAGGTGTTAATCCTGTGTTAAAAGATGCTTAAAATTATTAAAAGACAAAACACCTATTGTGACTGTGTTGAATTGTGTTTGGGAAATAAAGGTAGAAATGGTTTTAAAAAGGTAGTGATAATTTGTAGGTGGCTTAATTTACCCTGTACCTGGAGTAAGACACCACTTTTGGACAAGCTATGTTGTCTAAACTGTCATTTTTAAATTAACTCTCATTATTTTCAGGGAGACATAACATCCTGAAATATATGTAGATATATATTTGTTATAAAGAATACTATATTTCCCTTGATGGAGTGATGCTGAATGTAAAAAACGGCTCAACTAACCCCACTCTCCCCTAAGACTTGTTTCTGGAAGTCTGCCGTCTGAACAACACAGCCGTGGTGTGACCAGGGTTGCTGTGAGACAGAAGCAGTCATATTGCAACAGCAGGGTCATTTGAATGCCAGATCAAAAGCACTCACAGCTGTGTCAGGGCCACCTTAGCCAGTGCTCACATGTGTGGTCTAACCCAGAGACAGCAAAACAACACCAGGACAGGGAAACACTTCCACCGCTGTTACACGAACCAGTAAAACGCACAGTGTTAGGGATCTGTACAGATACATGAAGAGATTAAGCAAGGAAAGTCTATTAAATCTGATTTGATTACAATCTAATAAACACAAATGTAAGCTAATGATCAGATGGAAGTTAGTGTAATGTGCTTCACAAGTTCATTATAGGTTAGTAGGGTATGTATTATCTGTAAGACCCAGACAATGGGCTAACCTGACCATCTGTTTCTTATCTGCCCTCCTGTATTTATTTATTTATTTGTGAATTTATTTATCTAACGGATTCGGGGCCTGAAAACAGCAGGCAGCCAATCCTCTCCCTGGGGAGTGAGATCGAGGCAGATCCCAACCTACAGTTGAAGTCGGAAGTTTACATACACTTTAGCCAAATACATCTAAACTCAGTTTTTCACAATTCCTGACATTTAATCAGAGTACAAATTCCTTGTCTTAGGTCAGTTAGGATCACCGCTTTATTTTAAGAATGTGAAATGACAGAATAAAAGGTAGAGAGAATGATTTATTTCAGCTTTTATTTCTTTCATCACATTCCCAGTGGGTCAGAAGATTACATACACTCAATTAGTTTTTGGTAGCATTGCATTTAAATTGTTTAACTTGGGTCAAACGTTTCGGGTAGCCTTCCGCAAGCTTCCCACAATAAGTTGGGTGAATTTTTGCCCATTCCTCCTGACAGAGCCTGGGTAACTGAGTCAGGGTTGTAGGCCTCCTTGCTCGCACATGCTTTTTCAGTTCTGCCCACAAATGTTCTATAGGATTGAGGTCAGGGCTTTGTGATGGCCACTCCAATACCTTGACTTTGTTGTCCTTAAGCCATTTTGCCACAACTTTGAAAGTATGCTTGGGGTCATTGTCCATTTGGAAGACCCATTTGCGACCAAGCTTTAACTTCCTGACTGATGTCTTGAAATGTTGCTTCAATATATCCACATAATTTTCCTCCCTCACGATGCCATCTATTTTGTGAAGTGCACCAGTCCCTCCTGCAGCAAAGCACCCCCACAACATGATGCCGCCACCCCCGTGCTTCACTGTTGGGATGGTGTTCTTCGGCTTGCAAGCATCCCCCTTTTTCCTCCTAACATAACGATGGTCATTATGGCCAAACAGTTCTATTTTTCTTTCATCAGACCAGAGGACATTTCTCCAAAAGGTACGATCTTTGTCCTCATGTGCAGTTGCAAACCGTAGTCTGGCTTTTTTATGGTGGTTTTGGAGCAGTGGCTTCTTCCTTGTGGCTTCTTCCTTGCTGAACGGCCTTTCAGGTTACGTCGATATAGGACTCTTTTTTCTGAGGTCTTGGCTGATTTCTTTTGATTTTCCCATGATGTCAAGCAAAGAGACACTGAGTTTGAAGGTAGGCCTTGAAATACATCCACAGGTACACCTCCAATTTACTCAAATTATGTCAGAACCTATATCAGAACCTTCCATGACATGTTTTCTGGAATTTTCCAAGATGTTTAAAGGCACAGTCAACTTAGTGTATATAAACATCTGACCCACTGAAATTGTATATTATAAGTGAAATAATCTGTCTGTAAACAATTGTTGGAAAAAGTACTTGTGTTACAAAGTAGATGTCCTAACCGACTTGCCAAAACTAAATTGTAGATATTGTGGATATTTGTGGAGTGGTTGAAAAACAAGTTTTAATGACTCCAACCTAAATATATGTAATCATCCGACTTCAGCTGTAGGTGTGTGTGTGTGTGTGTGTGTGTGTGTGTGTGTGTGTGTGTGTGTGTGTGTGTGTGTGTGTGTGTATCTTAATTAATTAACTTTATATTTGTGGTGCATCTGGGACTAGAAGTTGTTTTTTTGCCTGACAATATATCCTTCCCCTTTATTCTGTTGCCTTTGCAAACCATATGTATTGGAGAGAAAAACATTCTGCCAAGATTGTAATGTACTCTCTCGAACACACACATACACACACAGAATAGCTGAGAGCTGTTGTTAACTTTCAGGAGGACATTAGACAGTAGTTACTGCTACTGAGCTGAGGGGTAGTTGTGTCTCTGCTGAGCAGCAACTGGGCGCCAGCTTCTCCCTGCCGATGAGCGATGGATCAGAAGTGTAGAGTGAGTCCAATCCTCTGTGTTCCCTGGATCCTCCCAGATCTCCCCATGCTACCCTGCTGCCTCACGTTGGGATTGCCGTCTGTCTGTCTGTCTGTCTGTCTGTCTGTCTGTCTGTCTGTCTCTTTCTCTCTTTTTCTCTTTCTCTCTCTCTCTCTCTCTCTCTCTCTCTCTCTCTCTCTCTCTCTCTCTCTCTTTCTCTCCCTCACTTCCTCTCCCTCTTAAGGGTTAAGCAACTACTGCTGTCCAAAACATTATATTACGCTAGTTGTCTGTTAGATTGACCTGCAGCCAGAGGTTTTGCCATGAAGGATGGGATGGTGACAATGTCCAATGGGCATCAGTGCTGGAGGGATTTCATCACTCTGATGTTGTCCTCCATGACAATGTTGAGAATATAAATAGTCTTCTCTTTTGGGAGGAGCATTACAAAATTGCCTGCATTATGTGTCAGAGCCCCTGCACAACACCATGGTCTCCACCGGGAGGAGCAGTTCCTTCTGGAGCCCAACAAGTGTCCAACCGCTCTCGTAGCCTATAGGGTAGCTTTGTGTAGTTCATAAGCATTAGCCTGTCGGACTTTGAGCAGCTGAAATAACATTATTTCAAAACAATGTATTGAGTTGTGTGCCTTGCTCAAGGGCACATTGGCAGATGCTTCACTTAGTTGGCTCAGGGATTCAAACTGGCAACCTTTCGCTCTAACCGCTAGGATATGGGATGAGTTTAAATCTTATAATCAATTGCCAAATGACCTTGATTAGGCTATGCATTCTTTCCTACAATGTTTTTTGAAGAGCTCAGTAGCTGTAGCCTGTTATTGAAAAATCACTGCACTGGTTTTCACAAGCGCATAGGCACTGAGCAGAGCTTGGGTGGTGGGGAGAGAGCCAAATAGACTAGCATTTTCACTTGTCTTTTTTTTTTTTAAGCCGGAGTAGTTTAGGCCTATATGTTTTAATTTTTGCATTAGCAAGTTAAACCTATAGGCCAACCACGATCAAAGTAAAGCAAGTTAAACCTATAGGCCAACCACGATCAAAGTAAAGCAAGTTAAACCTATAGGCCAACCACGATCAAAGTAAAGCAAGTTAAACCTATAGGCCAACCACGGTCAAAGTAAAGCAAGTTAAACCTATAGGCCAACCACGGTCAAAGTAAAGCAAGTTAAACCTATAGGCCAACCACGGTCAAAGTAAAGCAAGTTAAACCTATAGGCCAACCACGATCAAAGTAAAGCAAGTTAAACCTATAGGCCAACCACGGTCAAAGTAAAGCAAGTTAAACCTATAGGCCAACCACGGTCAAAGTAAAGCAAGTTAAACCTATAGGCCAACCACGATCAAAGTAAAGCAAGTTAAACCTATAGGCCAACCACGATCAAAGTAAAGCAAGTTAAACCTATAGGCCAACCACGGTCAAAGTAAAGCAAGTTAAACCAACCACGGTCAAAGTAAAGCAAGTTAAACCTATAGGCCAACCACGGTCAAAGCAAGTTAAACCTATAGGCCAACCACGATCAAAGTTAAACCTATAGGCCAACCACGATCAAAGTAAAGCAAGTTAAACCTATAGGCCAACCACGGTCAAAGTAAAGCAAGTTAAACCTATAGGCCAACCACGATCAAAGTAAAGCAAGTTAAACCTATAGGCCAACCACGGTCAAAGTAAAGCAAGTTAAACCTATAGGCCAACCACGATCAAAGTAAAGCAAGTTAAACCTATATGCCAACCACGGTCAAAGTAAAGCAAGTTAAACCTATAGGCCAACCACAGTCAAAGTAAAGCAAGTTAAACCTATAGGCCAATCACGATCAAAGTAAAGCAAGTTAAACCTATAGGCCAACCACGATCAAAGTAAAGCAAGTTAAACCGAATGTGACATTTTCTTTCTTCTTTTTATCATGGAACTTAATCCAGAGTGAGAATTTAATTCACACACCCCTTGAGCTGTCTGGTTACATTTAATTTAATCATTAAACCTGTTTAACCCATTCTAAAGTGCCCGCCTATCAATCTAATTACCATTTGATGTTTTTATCAAAACACACTGATGCTCTGCATGTTGCATTGGCAGCTGAATAGTATTCATTGTTGTTGTCATATTTTAATTATCCTATTTCTAAATTGTTACACTTTATTACATTTTAAATAGAACACGTTGAGAACCAAATGTAAGTGACAAGACCATCAGGTTAGGAAATCTCCAGGCATTTACTTTTAGCATTGAGGCATTGACATTGTAATTTAGTAGTTCATCTGTGAATTACAAAACTTGCCTGTCCAGACATGCCATGAACCCTTAAGATTGAGCAATAGTTCTCAAAATCAATTGAAAAGCATTAAAAAGGTGTGTTTGATTTATTGTTGAATTTAAAGCAGAGGCAGCTTGGTGCACCAAACACATGTTTTTTAATTTTTTAATTAAAAAAAAAAACGTTTACATTGAATGTAACACTTTTTTCTATGAGCTAATTGTCTAGTGTCTCACAAGCTTGTCTAGTTGCATTATTTTACATGTGGGGGTTTTCTGCACTATTTTGAAAATTAAAGGTTATTCAGCATCAATGATCGTGACTGAAAGTGATGAAAATTCTTTACAATAACGTTTTCAAGAATATTTCAAAATAGATCACTTTTTAGGGAGACAATTGAAGTTTATATTTTCCCATTCCATTTTCAAATGCTATGAATAAAGCCAGACGTGCTTCATGATTCATCGCAACTGGATAAAGGCTGGTGTGTGCTGCTCTAGAGAGAGGTGAGAGGAGG
Organism: Oncorhynchus keta; assembly: GCF_023373465.1. Classification (NCBI taxonomy): domain Eukaryota; kingdom Metazoa; phylum Chordata; class Actinopteri; order Salmoniformes; family Salmonidae; genus Oncorhynchus; species Oncorhynchus keta. The sequence goes on along the minus strand of NC_068434.1, from coordinate 26,631,051 downwards.
GGGTGCAGGGCTAAGTGTTTCATGGGGGAGGGGGATTCGTCCTGGGAGGGAGGGAACTAGGGGTGTGGAGCACCGAGTTTAAAAAGCCAGGCAGCGTTGCACCACTCACTCATACTGCCTGTGCTCTCCTCCAGTGACTGATGGGGACCATTCCTTAAATGTGACTTTTTCTCTCATTTTCAGTGTTGACATTTGCTTTGTTTGAATTTTACTGAACCAGCTCTGGACTGCACAGAAAGGATTTTAAAAGTTTGAAATCATTTTCCATTTCATACTCATGACTTGGAACATGGATCCCACTGTGGAGTATAGAGATACCTATGATTATGATTATGGTGACAACGAAACTATGTGTGACTACTCTGAGTGGGAGCCATCCTACTCCCTCATCCCTGTCCTCTACATGCTCATCTTCATCCTGGGCCTGTCTGGGAATGGAGTGGTCATCTTCACCGTGTGGAGGTCCAAGTCCAAGCGCCGAGCAGCAGATGTTTACATAGGCAACCTGGCCCTGGCTGACCTCACCTTTGTGATCACTCTGCCCCTCTGGGCCGTGTACACAGCACTGGGCTACCACTGGCCCTTTGGTGTGGCCCTGTGTAAGATCAGCAGCTACGTGGTGCTGGTCAACATGTACGCCAGTGTCTTCTGCCTTACCTGCCTGAGCTTTGACCGTTACCTGGCTATCGTCCACTCTCTGTCCAGCAGCCGGCTGCGGTCGCGGGGCACAATGCTGGCCTCCCTGGGGGCCATCTGGCTCCTCTCAGGCCTGCTGGCTGTGCCCACTTTGCTGTTCCGCACCACCGTGGACGACATCAACAGCAACCGCACCACCTGTGCCATGGACTTCAGCCTGGTCACCCAAAACGAGAGGCATGAGTCCCTGTGGATCGCAGGACTCAGCCTGTCGTCCTCTGCCCTGGGCTTCCTCCTACCGTTCCTGGCCATGACCATCTTCTACTGCTTCATCGGCTGCACTGTCACGCGTCACTTTAACAACCTGCGCAAGGAGGACCAGAAGAAGCGTCGTCTGCTGAAGATCATCACCACCCTGGTGGTTGTATTTGCCATCTGCTGGACCCCATTCCACTTGCTGAAGAGCATGGACGCCCTCTCCTACCTGAACCTGTCTCCCAGCTCCTGTGGGTTTGAGCGCTTCCTCCTGGTGGCCCATCCTTATGCTACCTGCCTGGCTTACGTTAACAGCTGCCTCAACCCCTTCCTGTACGCCTTCTTCGACCTGCGCTTCCGATCCCAGTGCCTGTGCCTGCTCAACCTGAAGAAGGCCATGCATGGACAGATGAGCTCCATGTCCTCCACGCTCAGCGCCCAAACACAGAAGTCAGAGATACAGTCTCTGGCCACCAAAGTGTAAAAAGAGGGGAGGGATAGGTGGAGTGGGACTGCTGGCTGGTTCCCTGCTGCCACCACAGGAACACTGACTGGTAAACACACAGTTTTTTGGTGTCCGTTACTCAAATGCTTTTAAGGCGTAACAGACAATGAACAATGACTTTGTTTTCCGAAACATGGGTTTGCATATACAGTATGTTTTCATTCTTGTGTATATGTACATTTCTCACCCATTTCAACCCAACGGGTGCTTCAGTGGGTAGGGGAGAAGCTCAGGGAGTCCTCAGCCCTTCAAAGGTTCCCTCTAACCCCTGGACTGGACTCTGGATCTGGGAAGAGTTGGCTGAGCTCCATATAGCTGCGTTTTCCCCCCACAACGTCTCAGAAAGGTAAATATACTTTTCAGACGGGCTCTATTTTTCCTCTTCTCCCTTTCAACTGTTATTCTTTACTGTATAAGGGACCAGAACCCTGAACAAAAAGACAGATGGTCATTGAGGTTTTTTTTCTGTTGTTGTTATGTATATCACATGCAAACCTGTTTACACTGGGTAAATCACAAATGTACAGTATTTTCATACTTTTGCTGTTTCAGATGTGTTGATATTTTGTTTTATTACAAGCACTTGTTAAATGAATGAAATGTAAAAGAGGGGAAATGTGTTTGCAAAGAGACCATATCTTCTTCAGGTTGTTGTTTGTGAAGGTAGGAGACTGGGCAGAGGAGGGGGGGGGGGTGTAAGAGGAGGAAAGGTGTTGCAGCTTAATTACAGAGTTTGAGGAGGAGACAGGGGCAGACAGGCAGATGGCAGCTGACAAATGTTGTCAGGGAAGTGGGTGGGGGCTTTACAGTGCCCTCTGGTGCCGGGGAGGAAAGGGGACTTCATGAATTTTTTATTGTATTGCATATATGTTTTTGACATCTGTGTAACTAACTACTGTATTAAAGAAATATGATCTATGAAATGGATCTCCTTGTTGATCTTTATGTGGAATTTTATCTCAAGGAATAGGGGTATGTGTATTCTCTTTAACTTTGATCCTGTTTGAAGTAACACACAAAGTTCAGTCTTTGAGGAAATTCATGATTAATTGTTATGGTGTGTTAATGCTTCATTCATTCTGCACATGTGAACTTTCACATTAGTTTCATCAGAGAGTATAGGATTTCAACATCATCCTGTTTTTTCAGTGATAAGGATGCCCAAAGGGCTGCAGCTCTGCCATGAATGTCTTCCTCTTGGTTTACAGCACTGCACCAAACACTAGACCCTATTCAATCAAAACCAATATACAGATCTGAAAGAAAAGGAAAAAACCTTTCTCCTGCTAATGTATATTCCATGCAGAGGTTTGAAAAAAAGTGTAGTACTTAATGGTGTCTAGAGATTATTACATCAAATATTTTGTTTGTCACTTGCTTCGTAAACAACAGGTGTAGACTAACAGTGAAATGCTTAATTACTTGTCCTTTTCCAACAATGCAGAGAAAAAAACATTTTTTTTATCATATATATATATAAAGTACCAGTCAAAAGTTTGGACACACCTACTCATTCAAGGGTTTTTCTTTATTTTTACTATTTTCTACATTGTAGAATAAGGCCTGATTTGCGCAGTCCCCTCTGAACAGTTGATTTCGAGATGCGTCTGCTACTTGAACTCTATAAAGCATTTATTTGGGCTGCAATCTGAGGTAAAGTTAACTCTAAATAATTTATCCTTTGCAGCAGCAGAGGTAACTCTGGGCTCCCGAGTGGCATAGCGGTCTAAGGCACTCAGTGCTAGGGGTGTCACTACAGACCCTGGTTCAATTCCAGGCTATATCACAACAGGCTGTGATTGGGAGTCCCGTAGGGCGGTGAATAATTGGCCAGTGTCGTCCGGTTTCGGGTTTGGCTGGGGTAGGCCGTCATTGTAAATAACAATTTATTCTTAACTGGCTTGCCTAGTTAAATAAAGGTTCAAATAAAAAATCAAATTCCTGTGGCGGTCCTCATGAGAGCCAGTTTCATCATAGCGCTTGATGGTTTTTGCGACTGCACTTGAAGAAACTTTAGAAGTTCTTGAAATTTTCTGGATTGACTGACCTTCATGTCTTAAAGCAATGATAGACTGTCGTTTCTCTTTGCTTATTTGAGCTGTTCTTGCTACAATATATTTTACCAATAGGGATATCTTCTGTATACCACCCCTACCTTTTCACAACACAACTGATGGCTCAAACGCATTAAGAAGAAAAGACTTTGCATTCCAGGTGACTACCTCATGAAGCTGGTTGAGAGAATGCCAAGATCATGCAAAGCTGTCATCAAGGCAAAGGGTGACTACTTTGAGGAATCTCAAATATAAAATATTATTGATTTGTTTAATGTGTTATTTCATAGTTTTGACAACTTCACTATTATTCTACAATGTAGAAAAGTAAAAAATAAATAAAGAACAACCCTGGAATGAGTAGATGTGTCCAAACATTTGACTGGTACTGTATATATAGTGACATGAGGAATAAATACACAGTGAATAACGAATAACAAAAAAATACAGGGACCACATGTATCATGCCATACAAATAGAAACAAATATTGTCACATCGTGAATCACTGTCTACCCCATAGCACCAGTAGGGGAACCTCTAGTTCCAGTTCTACTGGACTGGGCTGTATTCACTAAGCAGTTTGCAAGCCAAGCCCCCACATGTTGGCTGAATAATGGGGTAATTACCAATGAGTGACTCCTCTAAGGGGCCCTTTGATTTGACAGTAATGAGCTCTGTTGGACATAATCACTGAGTTTAGATTGGATGGAAGAGGGGGTCTAGGTTCCTAATCCTGGCAGAAGTTGGGCTGCAGGACAAGTCAATGTTTGTCCCTGTTGACAAGAGATTGCAGTTAGAAGCACTGAGTGGGGAGGAGGTGGGGGGAGGAGTGGGGTGTCTGCAGATGCTCAAACCAACAGACGCCGGTGATAAGAGCGGAGGACTCTTCCTGGGGTGATCAGAGGGGGAGACAGACAGAGAGATAGAGAGTTATTGGAAAGGATCATATATTTACAGTTTTGTCATATTTTATCCTTTAACACAGCCAAAACAAACTACATATGTGAAATAGTGAGAGAGAGAAGTAATTCATCTTGTTGTGTGTGTGAGAGATCATATTACCCGTTTACCATCTGGGGAAATTGAAAATATTTGACAATGATAAAGCATGAAGTAAATCACAGATGATTGTTATTCTGTCCTTATGCCATAACCTCATCCCTTAAAGGACACAAGTCAATTCAAGCATTTACGTTTGACAGACTAAGCATATTGATCATTACACCTGATTAGCTGATTATAAACAAATGACTGGTAAGGGATAATGTAATAAAATATAGGGTGTAGTGAATCTTGCACATGGAAGACTGGCCAGGCCTGTTGTTGTTATTGAGACGAATTGGACTGACAGCTTGTCTGATGGTGTTAGCCAGTAAGGCCCCTTTGGAATAACTCACCCAGAATACAAGCTGACCAAGGCAGCGTGGGGATATGAACGCTAAAGCCAGTGACAAAAACAAAAATGTTAGCTCTTTAGAAGCACAGACATGCTTGCTGTGATTGCGTGTGCGTGAGCACATGCGTGTGTGCCTGAGTGAGTGTGTTTAGGTGCATCATACTTGTTTATATTTCTTTTTTATAAAAAAAAAAATGAAAAATGTAACCTTTATTTAACTAGGCAAGTCAGTTAAGAACAAATTCTTATTTTCAATGACGGCCCAGGAACAGTGGGTTAACTGGTCTAGGAACAGTGGGTTAACTGGTTAACTGGTCTAGGAACAGTGGGTTAACTGGTCTAGGAACAGTGGGTTAACTGGTCTAGGAACAGTGGGTTAACTGCCTGTTCAGGGGCAGAAGGACAGATTAATCTGTGTTCTAAATTAAATCCTTCATGTTTTGTTGTTGTTCAACCTTTTTTTCTGTGTTCAAGACCCCAACCCAATAAATAACACAAACGCCTCATCAGGGTGGGGGCTTGCTTGGGAGGACGGTTGTGTTTATCTTCAACGGTCACACAGCTGTCACCTGTCACCTTGCCAAAATGGAGAAAACCCTGCAGCATATACCCTGCTTAATCAATGTTCACCACCAGTCCAACAGTTGTCTGTCTTCGAGTGGTGTCATCAGTGTGAGCTGCCACACCCAAATGGAGCATCTGAGCATCCCACAACCAAACACAACACAGACAGGCGGCTACTCTGGACCTTCCCTCAGATCTCCCTGCTTTCCTATCCCACCCACACTGTGACAAATGCACACACACATTTCGAGCACACCCAAGTGCACAGAAACACAAAGTAATTAATGTGCGCGTGTAAACAGAGATGTGACACGTTCGACAGCCTGTCAACACTGTGCCTACATCCCCCCAGCATCTGTCCACCTGTCTCATTAACATACATGCACACACAGTATCATATGTCAAAATAAAGTTCTAAAAAACACACTGAGATCAGAGAATGTAGCCCATAACACATTTACACACATACATAGGCATATCAAAATACAAACAGTTCCTCAAATACTCTAATTTTCATTTTAAAAAAGCACTTCCCAAAGGCATGTCTGTACACACTAAGACTTACATCACAAAACCCATTAGTGAAGTTACCATAGAGAATGGAACAAGCTCCGCCCACAACCATAAGGCTCTCCAGAGGGTAGTGAGGTCTGCACAACGCATCACCGGGGGCAAACTACCTGCCCTCCAGGACACCTACACCACCCAATGTCACAGGAAGGCCATAAAGATCAACAACCACCCGAGCCACTGCCTGTTCACCCCGCTATCATCCAGAAGTCAGTACAGGTGCATCAAAGCAGGGACCGAGAGACTGAAAAACAGCTTCTATCTCAAGGCCATCAGACTGTTAAACAGCCACCACTAACATTGAGTGGCTGCTGCCAACATACAGACTCAACTCCAGCTCACTTTAATAATGGAAATTGATGTAAAAAAAAAATGTATCACTAGCCACTATAAACAATGACACTTAATATAATGTTTACATACCCTGCATTACTCATCTCATATGTATATACTGTACTCTATCATCTACTGCATCTTGCCATCTTTATGTAATACATGTATCACTAGCCACTTTAAACTATGCCACTTTTATATGTTTATATACCCTACATTACTCATCTCATATGTATATACTGTACTCGATACCATCTACTGCATCTTGCCTATGCCGTTCTGTACCATCACTCATTCATATATCTTTATGTACATATTCTTTATCCCTTTACACTTGTGTTTATAAGGTAGTAGTTGTGGAATTGTTAGGTTAGATTACTCGTTGGTTATTACTGCATTGTCGGAACTAGAAGCACAAGCATTTCGCTACACTCGCATTAACATCTGCTAACCATGTGTATGTGACAAATAAAATTTGATTTGATTTGATTTAAAGTGAGCTGTGAGGACAGAGGTTTAGGGACCCCTCACCTCCCCCACTCCATCCACAGATCAAAGAGGCCTGGGGTGTCATCATGCTTAGCACAGGGCGAGGAGTACCTGTGAGCTGGAACACCCTGAATCTACTGTAGCCCACGATCAGGGGATCAAGTTTGGGGGACTTTAATGGAACACAATTTGGTCCCACTTGGGAGGGAAAGAAAAAGAGGGATAGATAGAAAGAATGAAAGGACAGGATATCTATCTAATGGAAAGTTAACATAAGCTAAATGTAGAATGACAGAGTGTGTCAGATTCAACAGATTCAACAAGATTTGAGTGACCATTTCAAAAATACAACCAACATCAGATATCACCATAAGCCACAGGTTTGATGTGAAGCGTGATGTAATTGGATGTACAGTATATTGACTGTGATCTCTAGCACAAGCAGTGTGTTATTGGTGATTATATAAATGTATGCTAGCTAATGATAAAAACAGGCTGAGTGGAGACTGTGGGCTTGTGGGGGGACTGATGTCTGCTTGTCCTTGAGGGGAAACCCTATCTGGCTGGAGGATTAGGACTCACACATCACTGTTAATAACTTAATGTGTCTGTGTATGGGCTCCACGCTAGTCTAGACAATAGAGCCTCTGATCCATCAAAACAAGTGGGCTCACCATGACCAAGTCTGAGCTCTGGAAGAGGGCCCCAGAAGGTAGCAGGTACACCTTTCCTGTCTGGGTGGGTTAAACTGTCTGATTTCCTCTCTAGAAGATTGAGTTAGCTTTATCCTCTATAAGGACATATTGGTAAATCATTAGAAGTGCTTGTACAGCCTATATTTCAAGTTATTTGCAGTTGACCAAACCTTTAAACACACCCCTCCACTCTGTGGGTTGTCTCTCTCTTCTCTCACAGAGGTGCCCCCAAAGTGAGATCCTTTGATATTTTAGATATCCCCCCCACCCCACCCAACCCTGCTTCTCTACTGTAACGAGCAGAAAGCCCCTTAAATTAAATTGAATAGAATAGAGAAAAGTACATTAGCTGAGGTTAAACACTTTAACAACACAGGAACCTACTCAACCAATGTCAACAATCTCCAACTTTACCCCAGTTCAAAGGAGCCGTCTATCCTTCTGTAAACGAGAGCAGACAGTGTCACAGTGTAATAAATATTCAAAGAGCTTACAAAGATAAAGTAAATAACTGACACTGAGAACAGTTCATCTTTTGGAACCTCAAAGTTCAATATCCTAATATCTCCTCTCAGATTTAAACCTCGGCTTGAGTCTTCATGATTACATTTCATCATTTTCCTCTAATTTCATGACATATACCTTTACACATTCTGGAAAATTCATTTGGCATTTTCCAAGGCAAGCTTCCATTGCAGTGCTTGAACAATTGTTCAGCTATGTCCGACGCACTTCAGCCTTACCAGCTGCCTTGTGTTGTGTGGAAACATCATTCTCTGTTGCATGCATTCTGATCACTCTCCCCCGTTCTTAACGTAGGTGAAGCACACACTCTGCACACATGCTCCCACCAGAGCCCTGACTCTGATACACAACCAGCATTCTCACCTGTGTGTGGCATATCCCAAGAAAATGCTGGTTGTGAGTGTATGAAAAGACGAGAAACATAGATGAGCAAAACACAGATAGAGAAAATTAAGATTTAATTTGGTATTTTTCAACCCTCAGCAAAAGGGCAGGCAGGTGGGGAGCCCATTAATCCACCTGGCTGGTTCCAATCTGTTGGGATCAAAGGGCAGAACCCCTATACAGTCTGACAGTCCACGTCCACTCTGTCAGGACCCCCTCATAATCATTTTATGACTGCAGCAGAGAGCAGATCCATCCACAGAGCTATCAGGGCAGGTCTCCTCTATCCTCTGTTTGGACTCGATTCTCTACACTCTGAAAGGTCAGAGAGGACAAAAGGAACCCCAGGCATAGATTATCACCGTTGATCAATACCGCAAGTTTATCTCAACACTCCTGTTGCTTATTTGAAGATTAGGTTTTTCATATGACCCAATGTTTCATTTATACAGTTTTGAAATTGGTTTGCAGAGCAAAACATTAACACAAAGCTCCATTGATAATGATCGATAGGAATAACTATTCTTAAATAATACTGTCATGGTACTATCTGTCTTCTCTGTGAGACACTCGTGCTTTGATGAATGGTGACTAAAATAACAACCATAATGGACAATGGATGTTGAAAAATGAAGAGAGTGTAATTTATTAGAGTATGGGGGAGAATTTAAAAAATCACAACATGTCCAGCAAATTGTGAACTATCACTCAATGATTGGGATTTAAACCCAAACAAAGATGGCAATTAAAGATCCTGTACTCTGAGCTAATTGACAAATGCAGGTCTTTCTGCATTACAATGGAAAGGAGGGCCACTGGATGGCCAATACACACACATGATGTTACAGTCTAGAACCATTCACTTCCCTTCTCCTCCCTACCTCTCTGTCTCTCTCTCTCGATCTCTCACTCTCTCTCTCTATTTGTTTGTTTTTCTCTGTTGTACACTGTCCTGTGTTTCTTTCTAGAAGTGTAATGTAAGAAGTTGTTTTTCCAGATAGTCTCTGTGCCCCAAGGCTTTGTGTTGAGTAGTGATCCATTACAGAATCACCTGTCCTGCTCGACCAGGAAGTGCCCTGCCCTCACTAACCTGTTACACCAACACATTTTACAATCCAGGTGAGATGGTCAAGACATGTGTACTGTTTACAGTAAGGCCGTAGCATTGGAATGATAATGGTAGTTTGGCCGTTTGGGCCTTCAGTGGGTGGGAGATCTGAAAATTCACAAACAGGTATCTAATTAAAGCCGATTCTCTGAATGGTCCAACATTGTTTTGACTTCTTGTTTTGTTCAGGCCCAGGACCACACCTTATTCCACCCAGTATCATACAGGACTGTTTGGGTGAGAAGGATTTCAGTCAGTTCGACGAGTGCATAAGAGGATATAAACCATGAAGACTAAGACCCTTTCAAGTTGTAATACAATAAGTGAAGCATAAAACACTAACTGTAAATAAGAAGGTACGGCTGCACCTCTAGAAGAATTCTGATGATGAACATTTTACAGGAAAGTAGAATACTCTACATTTTAAGCAGCGTCATAAACTCAGCAATAATATTACCTATCTCAGTCAAATATGACAAGCTTTTTCTACACAACAGAAAGTACAACATGTGTATTCCTGAGAGACAGATGTGTTGTAGAAGAGACTGATATAAACACAGAGGGCGTGACACTGATTGACCTCAAAATGGGGGACTTCCTTCCTCATTGTCCTTCTAATGGGTGAGCTGTTAATATGACCTGATCGTCCATTGGTGGTGTGGGTGTATGATAATTAGTAAAGCCCAAATTAGATATGCATAGAATAAATCTTGACTCATTGATGATCTGTGTTCTTTGCTGATAATTTGATATATTTGTCACTTTTCAAATATGATTGAGAAGGTAAAAATCATGCCCCATTAAAAAAAGCTTCAGGGGGATCTTTTTTTAAAAGAAAGCAACTCTTGTATGAAGGAAGGGAGCAGTAAAATCACTCTTCTCCCATGTCAATACAACATGTCAACACCAACACAACACAGATAACTTTGTCATCAGTTTTAACTTTGCAATAAACATCAATAAGCAGTTAAAAAGGTTCAAAAAGGAGGAAGTGCATATGTGGTTTGAGGGAAATGAACAATGGGGAAGCGGGGTAATACGGATGGACAGACATGGTGCCGCCTGGATCCCTCATCCTGTCAGTTAATGACCATGTGGTCTTCAGTGAGCTTTCCTGTTTTTACACCTTGGTTGTCAAAATCATTGGGCAGGGATGGATGAAAAATCAACCTGGTCATAAAAATATTTTTAAAATGTTTGAAGCCCTGCTGACTTCTATTATTACTGAACTATACTGAGTGATGACTGAGGGATGACTAGATTCCTTATAATATTAAGAAATGTCAAATAACCAAGGCATACAGATGTTAATTAGCATTGCTTTGGGTGGACATCGTTAGCAGAGATGCGATGCTTCCGATGACAGCGCGCCTTGGCCAGAACTGAATGTGCTCGGCTCATGGTCCCCCGGATTTGGGCGCTCAGAGCTCATCCTCCCTGGGGTACAAAGCTCCTCTTCACAACATCTTCTATCCCATCCATTGTGAGAGAGGGGTGCCTCTGGGCACACGGCCCCCCATGCCCGTTACAGACTTAAATGCATCTCCTGTCATTGCCCATACCCAGTGCCAGTTCAGCTGGATGCATTCAGGTGCTCGGATCATGCAAAGATATTCAAAAAAGGAGAACTCTTGAATTTTTAAAACTTTAAACCAATTGTCTCCAAACTCAAATGATAAGTTCTGATATATACGAATTGGACTCATTCAGGAGATTTAGATAGTCTCACATGGCCAGCCTTCCATATCTCGTCTCGTTGAAGCAAAAAGCCTGGGCTTCCGAGGCTATGACTTAGATAGGTCATTATAATATATATCAGTGTTCTTCCATATTTCTCACCATGTCTCACCCAGTAGACCTCAAGCGACACCATTAACATTATTGTCTCTAACCCTTGCCAGGTGCCCTTGACAGTTTCCTCGATTTGAGCAGATATCAATAGGGGCCATTGCTACACAAATATAACAGAACAAAGCTGCCTCAGTTATTACTTGGTGTGATGCTATGTTCTGTCTACACCTCCTTCCTCTCACATGCACCCTTCCATTCTCCTGCATCGTGAATCCTAGGGCCTGTAGAGACAACAAACCACCGCCATATAGCCCCTTCCCCCATCCTTTCTTCCTGACAGGTGCCCCAATGTAAGTTAGCTTCATGTGCGTGCTAAGGCAAGCAGGGAGCTTGGGACAGATGGGGAAAGGGGGATACCTAGTCAGTTGTACAACTGAATGCCTTCAACTGAAATGTGTCTTCCGCATTTAACACAACCCTCTCTTAATCAGAGAGGTGCGGGGGGCTGCCTAAATTGCGTCCAGTTTTGGCATGGTGTTAATCAATATCCACGTCTTCGGCGCCTGAGGAACAGTGGGTTGACTGCCTTGCTCCGGGGCAGAACGACAGATTTGTACCTTGTCAGCTCGGGGATTCGATATAAAGTAGTATAAAGTCAATACTTCAAGTTTATTTTACTAGGCAAGTCAGTTAAGAACAAATTCTTATTTTCAATGACAGCCTATGAACAGTGGGTTAACTGCCTGTTCAGGGGTAGAAGGACAGATCTGTACCTTGTCAGCTTGGGGGTTTGAACTTGCAACCTTCAAGTTACTAGTCCAACTTGCTAACCACTAGGCTACCCTGCCACCCCAAGTTGCAAATACAAACTACAAATTGCAAACACCTACTCCAATTACATTTCCAGCAGAAACTTTTCTGTTGATGAAAATACATGTATTTTATGAAGCTGCCATCTGCTGACCAAAAATAGGTAACAGAGCAGTTTGCAAATCCCAACTTTAGTCAGCAGATGGCAGCAGAAGTTGAAGAAAGAAATCCTTCTGCACCCTCAGCGCGAGCCGCGAAACCATTTGAACCAATCAACGTCAATTTCCAGATTCAGACTGCGGTTACACACTGTAGTACCACAGATGAGACGATGAGACAGAAATTTCACTGGATATATAAATGTGAAACATCCGCTTGGTGTTTCCACTCACTACCAAATATGGTAGTGAAAGGAAGCCCACTGGTGGGCAGAGGGAGAACCTGGAACGAGATGCATTTTGGCAGACATTATGCACATTTTCTCATCGATGAAACATTTGATCTCAATACACTTTTCTGTTCCCAAACTAAAATCAGTTATGAACAGAGTCGACTAAGGTTTGAAGACTATACCCTACCCTATATTGTTATTGTTTCGAAGGAGTGCAAAGGTGAATTGAGTCGTCGCACACGCAAACTTCACAGAGTAGGCGTTCCCTAACGGAAATATGTAGATGATGCTAGAACGCGCCAATAGGATCTCACTAGCTCGTGCTTGGCTCTACCCCCCTCCTTGCTTGTTCTACCACTATGACTCGTTTGTTCCCATTGGAAACGACAGGCTTTGTTCTATCTTGGTTCAGTTATAGAAAACTTTGGTAGTACAGTACGAAATATATTAATTTACTTTCCGTTATGAGAATTAGGTATTGGTTAGGAAAAGGGTGAGCTAAAATTCAATTGACTGAAATTATTTAAATATATAGCCCACCCATACTCCTGAAATGAGAGGATGACTCAGCAACAGTTTTCACATGCCACATCAACAGGATTTTAAAGGTGCAGCCTATGTACTTTTGGAAATCGGTTATTGATGGGTAAAATACATGTATTTGTCATTTTAGTAACCTAACCACTGAATGTGTATGCTAACTTGCATTGTCACTGATACCCAATTTTAAGCTATTTTAACAATTGGCATCAATTCGGACATATATTTGCCTTCTAAATTTTATTGACTGTTTCAAGTAAAAGATTTGACAAGAAAAATATAGTAAATAAAGGAAATTCCTGAAAACCATTAGACAAGACAACTGACAACAGCTGTCTATGGTAAAGGGCCTTCTATGATGGAGACCAGACAGTTTAGCCAATATGGTTGAGTTGTGACACGTGAAATTGCACATGAAAACAAGGATGTAAAGCAGAGTGAGAAATGGGTTGTTTTTAATGGCTGTTTTGAACAATATATCTGTGTTTATTGTTCACCTTGTGAAGTGTTTTGTGCTAATGATATTAAACTGTTAGCAGCAGCTACTCTTCCTGGGGTCCAGCAACATTAAGGCAGTTACAGTGGGGAGAACAAGTATTTGATACACTGCTGATTTTGCAGGTTTTCCTACTTACAAAGCATGTAGAGGTCTGTCATTTTTATCATCGGTACACTTCAACTGTGAGAGACGGAATCTAAAACAAAAATCCATAAAATCACATTGTATGATTTTTAAGTAATTAATTTGCATTTTATTGCATGACATAAGTATTTGATCACCTACCAACCAGTAAGAATTCCGGCTCTCACAGACTTGTTAGTTTTTCTTTAAGAAGCCCTCCTGTTCTCCACTCAATACCTGTATTAACTGTGCCTATTTGAACTCGTTACCTGTATAAAAGACACCTGTCCACACACTCAATCAAACAGACTCCAACCTCTCCACAATGGCCAAGACCAGAGAGCTATGTAAGGACATCAGGGATAAAATTGTAGACCTGCACAAGGCTGGGATGGGCTACAGGACAATAGGCAAGCAGCTTGGTGAGAAGGCAACAACTGTTGCCACAATTATTAGAAAATGGAAGAAGTTCAAGATGACGGTCAATCCCCCTCGGTCTGGGGCTCCATGCAAGATCTCACCTCGTGGCGCATCAATGATCAGGAGGAAGGTGAGGGATCAGCCCAGAACTACATGGCAGGACCTGGTCAATGACCTGAAGAGAGCTGGGACCACAGTCTCAAAAATAACCATTAGTAACACACTATGCCGTCATGGATTAAAATCCTGCAGCGCACGCAAGGTCCCCCTGCTTGAGCCAGCGCATGTCCAGGTCCGTCTGAAGTTTGCTAATGACCATCTGGATGATCCAGAGAAGAAATGGGAGAAGGTCATGTGGTCTGATGAGACAAAAATAGAGCTTTTTGATCTAAACTCCACTCACCGTGTTTGGAGGAAGAAGAAGGATGAGTTCAACCCCAAGAACACCATCCCAACCGTGAAGAATGGAGGTGGAAACATCATTCTTTGGGGATGCTTTTCTGCAAAGGGGACAGGACGACTGCACCGTATTGAGGGGAGGATGGATGGGGCTATGTATCGGGAGATCTTGGCCAACAACCTCCTTCCCTCAGTAAGAGCAAAGAGCATTGAAGATGGGTCGTGGCTAGGTCTTCCAGTATGACAACGACCCGAAACACAAAGCCAGGGCAACTAAGGAGTGGCTCCGCAAGAAGCATCTCAAGGTCCTGGAGTGGCCTAGCCAGTCTCCAGACCTGAACCCAATAGAAAATCTTTGGAGGGAGCTGAAAATCCGTATTGCCCAGCGATAGCCCCAAAACCTGAAGGATCTGGAGAAGGTCTGTATGGAGGAGTGGGCCAAAATCCTTGCTGCAGTGTGTGCAAACCTGGTCAAGAACTACAGGAAATGTATGATCTCTGTCATTGCAAACAAAGGTTTCTGTACCAAATATTAAGTTCTGCCTTTCTGATGTATCAAATACTTATGTCATGCAATAAAATGCAAATTAATTACTTAAAAATCATACAATGTGATTTTCTGGATTTTTGTTTTAGATTCCGTCTCTCACAGTTGAAGTGTACCTATGATAAAAATTACAGACCTCTACATGCTTTGTAAGTAGGAAAACCTGCAAAATCGTCAGTGTATCAAATACTTGTTCTCCCCACTGTATATGCAATTCAAAATATTACATGACATGACATTTCATAACACTTTTCACAACACATTCAAGCCACTACTCTATTATCACATATCTATAATTCAAAATCCATGTATGTGTGTCTTATCATGTGTATGTCTGTCTGTGTGCCTGTGTGTGTCTCTTCACAGTCCCCGCTGTTCCATAAGGTGTATTTTTACCTTTTTTTCCACATCTGATTCTACTGCCTGCATCAGTTACCTGATGTGGAATAGAGTTCCATGTAATCGTGGCTCTATGTAGTACCCTGCATCTCCCATAGTCTCTTCTTGACTTGGGGATTGTGAAGAGACCTTTGGTGTCTTGTGGGGTATGCATGGGTGTCTGAACTGTGTGCCAGTAGTTTAAACAGACAACTCATGCATTCAGCATGTCAACACCTCTTACAAAAACAAGTAGTGATGAAGTCAATCTCTCCTCCACTTTGAGCCATGAGAGATTGACATGTAAATTATTAATGTTAGCTCTCCGTGTACATTTAAAGGCCAGCCGTGCTGCCCTGTTCTGAGACCATTTTTATTTTCTGAGGTCCCTCTTTGTGGTAGGTGCAACAAAATGAGGGCCTGTAGGACCTGCCTTGTTGATAGTGTTGTTAAAAAGGCAGAGCTGTGCTTTATTATGGACATACTTCTCCTGATCTTAGCTACTGTTGTATCAATATGTTTTGACCATGACAGTTTACAATCCAGGGTAACTCCAAGCAGTCATTCAAATTCAATCAATCAAATGTATTTATAAAGTCCTTTTTACATCTGTCACGGTCGTCCTCCTCTTCATCTGAGGAGGAGAGGCGAGAAGGATCGGAGGACCAAAATGCGGCGTGGTATGTGTTCATCATGAATTTTAATAAAGAAAACACTGAACACTGAAACACACTATACAAAAACAGTAAACAAAATAACAACCGTGAAGCTAATGCGAGCTGCGCTGAAACAAGCCATCAACATAGACAATCACCCACAAACAAACAGTGCAACCCAGGCTACCTAAGTATGATTCTCAATCAGAGACAACTAATGACACCTGCCTCTGATTGACAACCATACTAGGCCGAAACATAGAAATACCCAAATCATAGAAAAACAAACATAGACTGCCCACCCCAACTCACGCCCTGACCATACTAAATAATGACAAAACAAAGGAAATAAAGGTCAGAACGTGACAGTACCCCCAAAAGGTGCGGACTCCGGCCGCAAAACCTTAACCTATAGGGGAGGGTCTGGGTGGGCGTCTGTCCGCGGTTGTCGGCTCTGGTGCGGGACGCGGACCCCACATCACCATAGTCTTAGTCCGCCTTATTGTCCGCCTCCGTGGCTTTCTAACCATGGCCACCCTTCTGAATGACCCCAATGGACAGAGGGGCGGAAGCTCTGGACAGAGGGGTGGAAGCTCTGGACAGAGGGGCGGAAGCTCTGGAGAGAGGGGTGGAAGCTCTGGACAGAGGGGCGGAAGCTCTGGACAGAGGGGAGGAAGCTCTGGACAGAGGGGCAGCTCGGGATAGAGGGGCAGGGGCTCTGGCGCCTCTGGGCTGAGGGGCTCTGGCGCCTCTGGGCTGAGGGGCTCTGGCGCCTCTGGGCTGAGGGGCTCTGGCGCCTCTGGGCTGAGGGACAGGCGGGAGGCTCCGGCAGCAGCGCCGGACAGGCGGGAGGCTCCGGCAGCAGCGCCGAACAGGCGGAAATAAAGGTCAGAACGTGACAACATCAGCTAATGTCACAAAGTGCTATACAGAAACGTAGCCTAAAACTCCAAACAGCAAGCAATGCAGATGTAGAAGCACAGTGGCTAGGAAAAACGTCCTAGAAAGGCAGGAACCTAGGAATAAACCTATAGAGGAAACAGGCTCTGCAGGTGGCCAGTCCTCTTCTAGCTGTGCCTAGTAGAGATTATAATAGTACATGGCCAAGATGTTCAAACGTTCATAGATATCCAGCAGGGTCAAATAATAATAATCACAGTGGTTGTAGAGGGTGCAACAGGTCAGCACCTCAGGAGTAAATGTCAGTTGGCTTTTTATAGCTGAGCATTCAGAATTAGAGACAGCAGGTGTGGTAGAAAGAGAGAGGGTCGAAAACAGCAGGTCAAGGACAAGGTAGCATGTCTGGTGAACAGGTCAGGGTTCCATAGCCGCAGGCAGAACAGTTGAAACTGGAGCAGCAGCACGAGCAGGTGGACTGAGGACAGCAAGGAGTCATCAGGCCAGGTAGTCCTGAGGCATGGTCCCAGGGCTGTCCTCCAGGAGGGGCGGGAGAGAGAATTAGAGGGTGCATACTTAAATTCACACAGGACACAGGATAAGACAGGAGAAATACTCCGGGCATAACAGACTGACCCTAGCTCCACTACACATAAGCTATTGAAGCATAAATACTGGAGGCTGAGGCAGAAGGGGTCGGGAGACTAAACCTTAACCTCTGTACATTTCCACATTGATTTATTACATTTATTATTTATTTAGTTAAGGTTTAGGGTTTAGTTAATGATTTGTCCCAAATACAATGCTTTTAGTTTTTGAAATATTTAGGACTAACTTTTTTCTTGCTATCCATTCTGAAAATAACTGCAGGTCTTTGTGTGTTGCAGTGATTTCACTCTCTGTAATAGCTGACATGTATAGTGTTGAGTCATCCGCATACATAGATGTCAAAAGCCGCAATGAAGTCTAACAAAACAGCTCCCACAATCTTTTTATAAATGTAATTTGTGTAAGTGCCGTGCTTGTTTAATGTCCTTCCCTATAAGCTTGCTGAAATCTGTTTTTGTTTACAGTAAAATAGCATTTTTCTGGTCAAACACAATTTCTTCCAAAAGTTTACTAAGGGTTGGTTGGTTGGGTATTTGAGCCTGTAAAGGGGGATTTACTATTCTTGGGTAGCGGAATTACTTTTGCTTCCCTCCAAGCTTGAGGGCACACACTTTCTAGTAGGCTTAGATTGAAGATATGACAAATAGGGGTGGCAATATCATCCGCTATTATCCTCAGTAATTTTCCATCCAAGTTGTCAGACCCCGGTGCTTTGAATCAATGAATGATTCAAAGCTTCTTACTATCATTCTTTATATCTTTTATCTTTGTTTCATAGTATAGTTTCTTCTTCATTTTCTTCAGTTTAGTCACATTATTTCTCAATTTGCAGTACATTTGCCAATCAGTTGTGCAGCCAGACATATTTGCCATTCCTTTTGCCTCATCCCTCTCAACCATACAATTTGTCCATTCCTCATTAATCCATGGGGATTTAACAGTTTTCACAATCATTTTCACTTAATTGGTGCATGCGTATTAGTAACTGGAATTAGCCATTTATTAAATGTGTCAAGTGCCGTGTCTGGTTGCTACTCTTTACACACCCTTTTAGGTTGAATGATAACCTGAACCAGGTTGCAGACACTGGTTACAGTTTGAAGCTTTTTCTTGAGTGGCAGCCTGATGAAAGCCAGTCAATATTTAAATCACCCAGAAAATATAACTCTATGTTGATATCACATACATTATCAAGCATTTCACACATGTTATCCAGACACTGACTGTTAACATGTGGTGGTCTATAGCAATGTCCACAGAAAATAGCTTTAGGTAAGGCAGATGAACCTGTAGCCATATTACTTCACCAGTATTTAACATGAGATCCTCTCTAAGCTTCACAGGACTGTGGTTCTGAATATAAACAGCAACACCTCCGCCATTGGCATTTCTTTATTTTCTGTAGACGTTTATATGCAACCTAATATGCAACATTTATTTGCAGCATAAGTTAAAGTACTATTTCACTTATAGTGAAAATATAATGTAAACAACTGCATCCCACCTGATGTTGAGCCCACCAACTCAACAGGTCTGTGTGGCTGGTTGCACTGACATCAGATAAGGCAGCTTATGAGAAGGGCAGGTAGGGGTAGAGGTCCACAGGACTGATGTGTTGTAATGGGGTCCTGTGTATAGCTGGTGAAGAGAGTCAGGCACAGGACAGCTGACATGAGTAATCAAAGTACTTTACTCAAAATTTAAAAATACAAGGCAAATATACGAGCCCACAATAACGGACCGATTTACAAAGAACAATCACTCACAAACAAACATGGGGAACAGAGGGTTAATAAACAGGTAATTGGGTGAGTGAAACCAGGTGTGTAAGACTAAGAAAAAAACAATGGAAAATTAAAAGTGGATCGGCGGTGGTAGGTGACGCCGACCGCCGAACACAGCCCGCCGAACGCAGCCCGCCGAACGCAGCCCGCCGAACGCAGCCCGAACAATGAGAGGGACCGAATTTCGGCGGAAGTCGTGACAGGTGTTCAGAGATAGGAGAACAAAGAAGTCTGGATCCTTGAGGAGAAGCAGAGTACTGTTCTCCATGGAGGAGATCAAGGTCTCTGATTTAGAGCATGGCAAGAGGACAATCGGGGGACATGTCTTGGGGGTGAGATTTGTCGTGGTTCTGCTCAGAACTCTGGTCTTACCAGGGCTCAGTAAGGGTGCTGCTGGAAACTTCTTCTTCTCAAGACTTCTGATCTCTGACTGTTCTGCTTGATACACAGTACACTGTGGGAGTATGTTTGCCTATTCTGCACCTTGAACTCCAGACCCTTCAGAATCTGGCCTGTGTAGACTTGCATTTCTATCCGCAGTTGGGTTATCTGCTCTTTAAACTCACCCCTCATTACCTCTTTACTGGCCTCCAGCTCCTGTTGAAAAAACGCTATAAGCTCCTCCATTTTGACATCCATCTCACCTGTACACTCGTCTTCCAAAATTCTGCACCTGCCTTCTCAGTGTCATTGGGGCCATTCACCTATGCCATCTCCAGCTCTCTGCTTTTGACCTTCTGAACTCGTTTCCGAATGCCATCCCTTGGGACGTTCATGCTCAGCTGGGATTTGACCTGCTTGCGCACCTGCTGGAAAACAGACTGCATCTTTGCTTGAGTAGTCCTCTCTGCAGGGATGCAGTCCTCCAAGCCTTCGTCACTGAGTTTGACAGAATTAACTAGGAGAGAGATGGGTCGAGAAACGTCCACTGCTTTGTCAAGAGACTCCGCTCCATCCTATTCTCCTGGTGTCCCTGCATCCAGTTGCTGTGGTGGTTTATCTGAAGATAACTCACTCATTATTAAACCTCAACTCTGTGCTTGGTCTGTGCTGCTGTCTTGTTCTCCTGCACTAAATATATACACTGATCTGTAAACTCTGTGACTATACACTGTTCTCTAAGCCCTGAAACTACGAGGGTCTTAATTGCCTGAGGTGTTGCTTATTTCCCCCAAGGGGTCAAGATGTCATAGGAATACACTGCAATCTGCTTTATATTCAGTTATATGAATAGTTCTCACAAACCTGGAATTTGTCACAGGCCTTTGTGTTTAAAGTGAACAATCACATTTGTATTTTTTAATAGATTGGATACTTTAGACTTAGAAATAATAACAGCATTTGTAACACAGTCTAATTGATTAACTAGGCTAAGTCCCAATTCACTAAGTCACTGGACCGTCATACAGATAGATACTGTACCTCACCCGATGTCACAGGAAAGTCGAAAAGATCATCAAGGACAACAATCACCTGAGCCACTGCCTGTTCACCCCGTTATCATCCAGAAGGCGAGGTCAGTACAGGTGCATCAAAGCAGGGACCGAGAGACTGAAAAACAGCTTCTATCTAAAGGCCATCAGACTGTTAAATAGCCATCACTAGCACATTAGAGGCTGCTGCCTATATATATAGACTTGAAATCACTGGCCACTTTAATAATGGAACACTAATCACTTTAATAATGTTTACATACATGTATTTTGCATTACTCATCTCATATGTATATACTGTATTCTATACTACTGTATCTTAGTCTATGCCGCTCTGACATTGCTCATCCATATATTTATATATTTTTAATTTCATCCCTTTACTTAGATTTGTGAACATTGTGTGTATTGTTGTGAAATTGTTAGATATTACTTGTTAGATATTACTGCCCTGCTGGATCTAGAAACACAAGCATTTCGCTACACCCGCAATAACACCTGCTAAACACGTGTATGTGACCAATACAATTTGATTTGATACTTTCAGGAGCCATGGGGGATCCAAGTGATCCATTGACTTAGACATGAGGGAACAGGAGGAAGAACACTACTCTTATAGGCCAATTTCTATTTTGCCCTGTTTATCAAAAGTGTTAATCAACTGACTAGCTTTCTTGATGTCTATAGTATTCTCTCTGGTAAGAAATCTGGTTCCTGCTCAGGTTATGGATGTGTCACTGCAATCTTAAATGTTGTCAAGGATGTCACTATTGCCCTTGATTCTAAGCAATGTTGTGCTGCTATTTTTATTGACTTGGCCAAAGCTTTTGATACGGTAGACCATTCCATTCTTGTGGGCCGGCTAAGGTGTATTGGTGTCTCTGAGGGGTCTTTGGCCTGGTTTGCTAACTACCTCTGTCAAAGAGTGCAGTGTATAAAGTCAGAACATCTGCTGTCTCAGCCACTGCCTGTCGCCAAGGGAGTACCCCAAGGCTCGATCCTAGGCCCCAAGCTCTTCTCAATTTACATCAACAATATAGCTCAGGCAGTAGGAAGCTCTCTCATCCATTTATATGCAGATGATACAGTCTTGTACTGAGCTGGCCTCTCCCCGGAGTTTGTGTTAAACTCTCTACAACAAAGCTTTCTTAGTGTCCAACAAGGTTTCTCTGCCCTTAACCTTGTTCTGAACACCTCCAAAACAAAGGTAATGTGGTTTGGTAAGAAGAATGCCCCTCTCAGAACAGGTGTGATTACTACCTCTGAGGGTTTAGAGCTTTGAGTTAGTCACATCATACAAGTACTCGGGAGTATGGCTAGACTGTACACTGTCCTTCTTTCAGCACATATCAAAGCTGCAGGCTAAATTTAAATCTAGACTTGGTTTCCTCTATCGTAATTGCTCCTCTTTCACCCCAGCTGCCAAACTAACCCTGATTCAGATGACCATCCTACCCATGCTAGATTACGGAGACGTACTTTATAGATCGGCAGGTAAGTGTGCTCTTGAGCGGCTAGATGTTCATTACCATTCAACCATCAGATTTGCCACCAATGTTCCTTATAGGACACATCACTGCACTCTATAATCCTCTGTAAACTGGTCATCTCTGTATACCCGTTCCAAGACCAACTGGTGGATGCTTATTTATAAAACCCTCTTAGGCCTCACTCCCCCCTATATGAGATGCCTGCTGCAGCCCTCATCCTCCACATACAACACCCGTTCTGCCAGTCACATTCTGTTAAAGGTCCCCAAAGCACACACATCCCTGGGTTGCTCCTGTTTTCAGTTGGCTGCAGCTAGTGACTGGAACGAGCTCCAAAAAAACACTCAAACTGGACAGTGTTGTCTCCATCTCTTCATTCAAAGACTACCAAGCTGTGTTGTCATGTGTTGCTGCCATGCTACAGTGCCTTGCAAAAGTATTCACCCCCTTGGCATTTTTCCTATTTTGTTGCATTACAACCTGTAATTGAAATGGATTTTTATTTGGATATCATGTAATGGACATACACAAAATAGTCCAAATTGGTGAAGTGAAATTTAAAAAATGTATTGTTTCAAAAAATTATAAAAAACAAAAAACGTGAAAGTGGTGCTTGAATATGTTTTCACCCTCTTTGCTATGAAGCCCCTAAATAAGATCTGGTGCAACCTTCAGAAGTCACATAATTAGTTAAATAAAGTCCACCTGTGTGCAATCTAAGTGTCACATGATCTGTCACATGATCTCAGTATATATACACCTGTTCTGAAAGGCCCCAGAGTCTGCAACACCACTAAGCAAGGGGCACCAACAAGCAAGCAGCACCATGAAGACCAAGGAGCTCTCCAAACAGGTCAGGGACAAAGTTGTGGAGAACTACAGATAAGGGTTGGGTTATAAAAAAATATCAGAAACTTTGAACATCCCACATAGCACCATTAAATACATTATTAAAAAACCAAAAGAATATGGCACCACAACAAACCCGATGAGACTAAAATTGAGCTTTTTAGCCATCAAGGAAAACGCTATGTCTGGCGCAAACCCAACACCTCTCATCACCCCGGGAGCACCATCCCCACAGTGAAGCATGGTGGTGGCAGCATCATGCTGTGGGGAGTTTTTTCATCGGCAGGGACTGGGAAACTGGTCAGAATTGAAGAAATGATGGATGGTGCTAAATACAGAGAAATTCTTGAGGGAAACCTGTTTCAGTCTTCCAGAGATTTGAGACTGGGACGGGGGTTCATCTTCCAGCAGCACAATGACCCTAAGCATACTGCTAAAGCAACACTCGAGTGGTTTAAGGAGAAACATTTAAATGTCTTGGAATGGCCTAGTCAAAGCGAAGACCTCAATCCAATTGAGAATCTGTGGTATGACCTAAAGATTGCTGCACGCCAGAGGAACGCATCCAACTTGAAGGAGCTGGAGAAGTTTTGCATTGAAGAATGGGCAAACATCAGAGTGGCTAGATGTGCCAAGCTTATATAGACATACCCCAAGAGACTTGCAGCTATAATTGCTGCAAAAGGTGGCTCTACAAAGTATTGCCTTTTGGGGTGGGGTGGGGGGGTGAATAGTTACGCATGCTCAAGGTTTCAGTTTTTTTGTCTTATTTCTTGTTTCACAATTAAAAATATTTTGCATCTTCAAAGTGGTAGGCATGTTCTGTAAATCAAATAATACAAACCCCACAAAAAAATATATTTTATTCCATGTTGTAAGGCAATAAAATAGGAAGTGCCAAAGGGGGTGAATAATTTCGCAAGCCACTGTATGTTGTTGTCTTAGGTCTCTCTTCGTGTAGTGTTGTAGTGTCTCTCTTGTCGTGATGTGTGTTTTGTCCTATATTTTCTATTTCTTTATTTTTTAAATCCCAGACTCATCCCCGCAGTTGGCCTTTTGCCTTTTGGTAGGCTGTCATTGTGAATAAGAATTTGTTCTTAACTGACTTGCCTAATTAAATAAAGGTTAAAAAAACAATGAAATGTGAGCATTTCACGCCCAATTGTCTCATTCTGACTTGGGTTTTTGCAAATGACCCAAGCTATCAAACTGATGTTAATATAGTTGAAGTCGGAAGTTTACATGCACTTAGGTTGGAGTCATTTTCAACCACTCCACAAATTTCTTGTTAACAAACTAGAGTTTTGGCAAGTTGGTTTGGACATCTACTTTGTGCATAACGCAAGTAATTTTTCCAACAATTGTTAACAGGCAGATTATTTAACTTGTAATTCATTGTATCACAATTCCAGTGGGTCAGAAGTTTACATACACTAAGTTGACTGTGCCTTTAAACAGCTTGGAAAATTCCAGAAAATTATGTCATGGCTTTAGAAGCTTCTGATAGGCTAATTGACATCATTTGAGTCAATTGGAGGTGTACCTGAAGGCCTACCTTCAAACTTAGTGCATCTATGCTTGACATCATGGCAAAATCAAAAAATATCAGCCAAGACCTCAGAAAATAAATTGTAGACCTCCACAAGTCTTGTTCGTCCCTGGGAGCAATTTCCAAATGCCTGAAGGTACCACGCAAGTATAAGTACCATGGGTCCACGTAGCCGTCATACCGCTCAGGAAGGAGATGCGTTCTGTCTCCTAGAGATGAACGTACTTTGGTAAAAAGTATCTATATCCACAGTAAAACGAGTCCTATATCAACATAACCTGAAAGGCCGCTCAGCAAGGAAAAAGCCACTGCTCCAAAACCGCCATAAAAAAGCCAGACCACGGTTTGCAACTGCCCATGGGGACAAAGAGTGTGCTTTTTGGAGAAATGTCCTCTGGTCTGATGAAACAAAAATAGAACTGTTTGGCCATAATGACCATCGTTATGTTTGGAGGAAAAAGGGGGAGGCTTGCAAGCCGAAGAATACCATCCCAACTGTGAAGCACGGTGGTGGCAGCATCATGCTGTGGGGGGGTACTTTGCTGCAAGAGCGACTGGTGCACGTCACAAAATAGATGGCATCATGAGGTAGGAAAATTATGTGGATATATTGAGGTAACATCTCAAGACATCAGACATCAGTTAAAGCTTGGTTGCAAATGGGTATTCCAAAGGGACAATGACCCCAAGCATACTTTCAAAGTTGTGGCAAAATGGCTTAAGGACAACAAAGTCAAGGTATTGGAGTGGCCATCACAAAGCCCTGACCTCAATCCTATAGAAAATATGTGGGCAGAACTGAAAAAGCGTGTGCAAGCAAAGAGGCCTACAAACCTGACTCAGTTACACCAGCTCTGTCAGGAGGAATGGCCAAAATTCACCCAACTTATTGTGGGAAGCTAGTGGAAGGCTACCCGACACGTTTGACCCAAGTTAAACAATTTAAAGGCAATGCTACCAAATACTAATTGAGTGTATGTCAACTTCTGACCCACTGGGAATGTGATGAAAGAAATAAAAAGCTGAACTAAATCATATTATTCTGACATTTCACATTCTTAAAATAAAGTGGTGATCGTAACTGACCTAAGACAGGGAATTTTTACTCTGATTAAATGACAGGAATTGTGAAAACTGAGTTTAAATATATTTGGCTAAGGTGTCTGTTAACTTCCGACTTCTATTGTTTTCGTTTTCCTAAACTGCCTGTATTGAACATTTTTGGATTATGTCGTTATATATCGTATGTGAATTAGACAATGTAATATTTGTGCCTTTTCTCGATCAGTTGACTTAAAACATAGAATAAGCGGAAATCAGTAGGCATTGTGTCTAAACCATGAACAATCCTTCTTTATTTTAAAGGCATGCTCCGTAACTTTAGTGACTAAACCTCCCGCTTTGGGCTAGGTGTGTCAATTTGTAGTTAATACATGCATTATCTATGAGCAGAATTACTGTTTGACTTCAATTAGCCTTGAAATCCCTAGCTGTGCAGTGCCATTTTCCCTACATTTTCCCCTAAGTGGGCCATCCCCCCAGTAATTCAAGTTCCAGCCAATGAGCTTCAGCCCCTCGCCATTTGAGTGACAGCTGGCAAGATGCACACACAGCAGTGCGAGAGAGAGAGAGCAATGATGTGGTGCACATATCTGCAAATATGTGACGAAGTACGGAAATTTCGGGGACCACCTTTTGCTCGTGAGCACTAGTTTTAGAATTTCTGGCTAAAAAGTATACAAAAGTACCAGAGAATCTGTTTAATGTGCAGAATATGAAGAGTAACCATCTACCACTTCAACATCACACTGTTGTGTAAGCAGCACCATCATCATTTACTGTCTCTAATTGCATCTCTTGAGTGTGAAAGTGTGTGTGTGTTGGGTGCCAGTGTAGTATGTGTGAGTGTGTGGGTAGATTCCAGTGAGTATGCATAGAGCCAGTGCAAGAGAGTAAGTGCAAATAAAAAGGGGGTCAACGCAAATAGTTGTGACCAGCCTTTCAATGCATTTCATGGCTACAAATGTGAGTGCATGGGGCGATAGTCATTTAGACAGGTTACCTTGCCATTCTTGAGCACAGGAACATGCTTGAAACATGTAGATATTACAGACTGGATCAGGGATAGGTTGAAAATGTCAGTGAAGACACTTGCCAGTTGTTCAGTGCATGCTCTTGAGTATGCGTCCTGGTAATCCATCTGGCCCTGCGGCCTTGTGAATGTTGACCTGTTTAAAGGTCTTACTCACATCGGGTACATATTGGGTACATATTGTTACACCAGAGAGCTTGCACGGTCAAATGTCAAATAGGGGTTGCTTATGTTCCTCACCTCTCTGGTTCAGAGGGGTTGGGTTAAATGCAGAAGACACATTTTAGTTGAAGACATTCAGTTGTACAACTGGCTAGGTATCCCCCTTTCCCTTTCCCTATATTTTTCTTGTTTCACACATGTACATGTGTATAACCTGTATAAATGTGTTGGGGGGAAATGGTAATTCGTTTTTTACATATACCACTCGCCCTGGGACTGGGGTCACGGACAGAGATCAGCCATTATTGATGGCAACCCTGGAGCAATCAAGGTTAAGTGCCTTGCTCAAGGGCAGATTGACAGATTTCACCTAGTCGGCTCGGGATTCTAACTAGCAACCTTTTGGTAACTGGCCCAACATTCTGACCACCTATCGGATAGTGTCACTTATTTCTCGAGAACTGAGTCCTATGAATACAAGGGGTCAGTCAGTGTAATGACCCTATGCTTGAAGGGAATTACAGAGTTATGAAATGCATTGTTTCATTGATGTATTTCATCCCTTTCACCCCCATTGGGACATAAAGCCACATGGCTGTAAAAAAATATATATATATAATAATCACTATGACAAGGTGCAACCTCTTGTTGTGTCGATCTGGTTGACTCTATGAAACTTAAGCTGCTCACTATCTAGGAAACAATGAATAGCTTGATCAGTGTCTATGTCTGCTGTAGTGAAATTTGACAATCTGTCAAATGTCATCTTCTGAAAGGAATAATACATTTTTCAGCAGCCATATTCCCATCACATTTTGAGACTATTAGGTCACTTGAGGAGAAGAACTGTAGTGTTGTAGTGTATCATATTCACTACTAAGTAAATCAGTTGTGCGGGCTGTCAATATTGGCACATTGGGCAAATGTACATTGTATTCACACACACAAATAGATCAATGAAGAACATTTATGGAAGAACCATTTTCATACACATGTTGATGATAAAGGATTTATAAAGAATGATGCAAGAGGTATAAAACACTTTCTCATACATACTAATTAATTAACAGATTAGGCCACTGATTGTGAAAAGGGGAGGGGGGCTATTGTAGCCTACCAATAGTAATTACTGCAATGGTCCACAATAAGCATAAACTTGTTTCATGTCAAAATTATGGATAACTGACTCCAACATACTTCCCAACGAACAGCCAATAGGAAACCTCAATGAGTGAACCTCCTCTCGAGGCTAAATACAAACACATGGCCGGCCTGACTTGAAATGATTGGGAGTGCATTATGTCTGTGTCTTTGCATTTCAGTTTGAAATATAACATAAGTAGAGAAGGTAAGTGTGTTTGAGTAGAGAAGTGTGTTTGAGTAGAGAAGGTAAGTGCGTGCTTTTCTGATATTATATGTGAAGTACACACCTATAAGTTATGTGATTCATCTAATATAAACGTTTGGTATAAAATGTCTTCAAAGCTCTATGCAGAGTCAAGCGTTCGATAACTATTATTTGTTTATGTAAATTATGATGCGACATGATTGTGTAACATAAAGTGAGCATCACTGTTATTCTCTCTATCTTTCTGTGTCTTTCTCCCTCGCTCCCACTCTCCTCCTCCTCGAAGACCGGGGGCGTGGAAGTTCGAACTTGATTCTGAACGTTTAAACACTCGACTTTATTGTACCGATTTTCTTTTCAAGGAGTTGAAAGGCTAAGGGTACAGGATGGTAAGATAAAATATATATTTACTCAAATTGTCTTATTCAATGTCTTATTTCAATTTCGCATTACAATATTTTTGAGCTATTGAAAGAATGGTCTTTAACGTTAATGCTGATGTGTAATGTTTTGTATCTATCTATTTAGACTAACTACATGGACAGAGGTGAAAAGGTAAGTTTTTTTAAAATTACTAATATTTTTGAATTGCCTGTAGACATTTAAATGAACACATAATTATTATTAGGACTTTCAACAAGTTCAAAGTATGATTCAGTAGTTGAGAAACTTCAACATTTATTTAAAATGTGTAAATAGCCTACCAAGATGTTTAAATGTACAATAATATTTCTCTTACATCTAAGAATTTCTAATTGCTATGTCATAAATGAATGAATGGGCTGATGCTAAGTGTGTCCCCCCCCCCTTACATACCAGTATTAAATTGTCCTGGATTTGTTCATAGCACGACCACGGCAAGTTCGTCTGTTTCGACCACATCACATTCTGGGTTGGAAATGCCAAACAGGTATGAGAATCATGTGCCATTGTGGTTGTTTTTCACTTTTTTTGCATGTGGTAAATATTTTCCTGAACTTTCTCCAAGTTAAAGGAGTATTCACTGAGGGGTGGCTATTGGCTCTCTTAAAGGGGTGGGGGAAATAGGCATGCAACCTCAGAGTAGACCCCACCATTCTTCCTGCTCTTAATTTGATCCAGAAGCTGTAGGTTTTCCACACCATCACCAGGAGGTGGCGCCCCCACCACAGTCCTTTACAGTTCACAACACACTATTATTACGGTTTTTTTTTCCTGATAGTAAATGTACAAATATTGTATTGCTTGTGAGTGGCAATAGTGTTTTTTCTTCTGTTTCAACAGGCAGCATCTTACTATTGTAACAAGCTTGGATTTGAACCGTTGGCCTATCGGGGTTTAGAGACAGGCTGCCGGGATGTGGTGTCCCATGTGGTCAAACAAGACAAGGTGAGCAGAGTTGCGGCATTCTGAATTCGTTATGGCACATGTTTATAATAGCGAGGTAACTTGATACAAGTGATGGAGGTCCTTGGTTGTCCACCATGTAACTTTTTGGCTCTTTTTCTTTCACAGATTATTTATGTATTTGCATCCGCTCTCAATCCTGGAAACAAAGGTACAGTATGACACAAAAATGTCATCCTTCATGTGGTTAGATATGATGAGATTGGCTGTCACTGACTAGTGTGCTACTTCACTCACTCCGATTTGAGTATACTTTTGTCCACCTCTTTTATTCAGAAATGGGGGAGCATTTGGTCAAACATGGGGATGGAGCCAAGGACATTGCATTCACTGTGGAGAACTGTGATTACCTTGTGCAGGTACCATAGCAGACTTACCATTTAAACCAATGTCACTGCTCTTTCTGGAATGAGGAGAATGCCTCTTTCCTAATGAGATGGGTTAAAAATATTCTGTTGGATTGCAATCGTTTTCTTTGATTTATTGAAAATATTGTTATTTTTTAATCTTCCTGGATCTTCATCACATGCATATGTTTATCTGTCTATTATACTCTTCAGAAAGCCAGAGAGCGTGGTGCCATCATAGTGAAAGAGCCATATGTACTGGAGGACAAATATGGCAGGGTAAAACTAGCTGTTCTCCAGACGGTAAGACGATCAATATCTGGTGAATCTGAGTGCCGAAAAGGAGATTTACAGTATGCTCAAGATTTGGGATGTTCTCTTATATCTCTATAGTATGGGGACACCACACACACATTTGTGGAGAGGACTGCCTATAATGGGCTGTTCCTCCCAGGGTTCCATACTCCTCTCCACCGGGACCCCTTGTTGGCCAAGCTGTGAGTATGAACTTTTTTATCTGGTGTTAGAGATGAGAGTGCTCTTTACAGACCATTGTAAACAAGACAGAATTTGAGTGACTGTTTCAGTTAAACAGTTGACATCACTGTGAGGCCTTATCTAACGTTACAGACCCAGTGGATTACTGAACTTCATTGACCATGTTGTGGGGAACCAGCCGGATGATGAGATGGTGCCTGTAGTGGAATGGTAAGGCATTGTGGTAAGGGCATAGGGATGTATTAACACACACACTGGCCTGTACATTTTATTCCAGACAAAAACATCCATGAATATCAGAGTTCTTATACCACACACTAAATGCAGTATAAAAAAACAGCAATGGGTGGATGGGGGAGGTGTCAGTATTATGTAACCCAGGCTGTTTGGCATAGGCCAGATGCTACTATGACTTAACAGTTTTTGAGCTGGATCACTGGGGTTCCGCACATCTGGAGTCAGTTAGAGCTCCACCATGCAGCTCTGAGATAAAAAAAACAGGGATGGGTTTGATCTCTGAAGGGAAGGGCCAGGGAAGAGGGCTGTGGGATAGATATATTGTGGTCTTTCACCTGTCCATCCAACACACAGGGGTTCCTGAGGAGTAGGTTTTGTTTCCATAGGTACCAGAAAAACCTGCTCTTCCACCGGTTCTGGTCAGTAGACGACAAGCAGCTGCAGACAGACTTCAGTGCACTGCGCTCCATTGTTGTGGCCAATTATGAAGAGACAGTGAAAATGCCCATTAATGAGCCAGCCATGGGTAAACGCAAGTCCCAGATCCAGGCAAGTCATCGCCATGTTATTCAATATAAAATATATTAACTATGTAAAGAGGTGTTTATCCAACGTAACAAAGTCATGCCATTGTCATCCATACACGTATTCAGTACCGTACCTTTAAAAAACACAGCATTACAAAAAGTAATGAGTAGAACTTGTACCTCGCTAAACTCACTGGACTTAGCAGGAGTATGTGGAGTACTATGGTGGCCCAGGTGTCCAGCACATCGCCATGAACACATCAGACATCATCACCGCAGTAAGTCTTTTCACACATAAAGGCTAAGCTCAACCCGGTTACTTTTACATACACATTAATGGAAGATTGAAAGATTGGTGTGGTTAGTATATTCTCTTTGTTGTAGATCCGTAACCTAAAGGAGCGTGGCATGGAGTTCATGTGTGTGCCAGACACCTACTACCAGCTGCTGAGAAAGAATCTCCAACAATCGCAAGTCAGGGTCACTGAGGACTTGGACATTCTGGAGGTCAGAGACACAACTTTCTCTGATGTTTTAATAAATGTTTCAATTATTTGTTATATTTCAATGATCTAAATACCTGATAGTTATTTGCATTATAATGATAATTCAGTTAATTTGAACTTCTATGGTAGGTTCTTAGCTACGCAGCCAGACAATCAATCTTATGTCCTGTTGCTCTGACAGGAGCTGAAGATCTTAGTGGATTTTGATGACAATGGCTACCTGCTCCAGATCTTCACCAAGCCTGTTCAGGACCGTCCCACAGTGTTCCTGGAGGTCATTCAGAGACACAACCATCAGGTGAGAGGAGCATGAGATTTCAGAGAGCCTTACCAATGAAACATTATATAACCAGATTGATTTTAGGACTTTGTTAGTGTATTGAAAACAATTTAAAGTATGTAATGTTGATAAAGATTGATGTCCCGATCTACATTTAGACTGAAAACTATGTGAAAACATGTCTTTGTACTCTTCTTAGGGCTTTGGTGCAGGCAACTTCAAGGCTCTTTTCGAGGCCATCGAGGCAGACCAGAATGCTAGAGGAAACTTGACTATCCTGAAACCTAATGGAGTGTCTAACCAAATTTGAAGTACCGCTCTGATTTTCACGATTGATATAATGTCCATCATCTCTGAAGCTTACATTTAATTTAGAACTATTGAAAATAATTTGTTCAACAATTTATATCGGAGGTGAACCAGAATCTAGTTGAATGACTTTGATGGATAAATTGCTGCTCTATGCACACACTATTCAAATTTAAATTATGATTGACATGCCTTCTGGAGTCAAACATAGGAATGATTGTTAATTATTCAAATAATATAGTGATGCTAAAATAACATAAAAATATATTTGACTTGATGCCAATTTTAAATACAGTGATTTCAGAAAGTATTCATACCCCTTGACTTATTCCACATTTTGTTGTGTTTCAGCCTGAATTCAAAATGGATTTAAAAAATTATAATTGTCACCCGTCATATGAAGAGTGGTACTCAGTGATGTGTTGGATTTGCCCCAAACATAACGCTTTGTATTCAGGATATAAAGTACATTTCTTTGCTATATTTTTTTAGTTTTACTTTAGTGCTTCATTGCAAACAGAATGTATGTTTTGGAATATTATATTTTGTACAGGCTTCCTTCTTTTCACTCTGTCATTTAGGTTAGTATTGTGGAGTAACTACAATGTTGTTGATCCATCCTCAGTCCTATCACAGCCATTCAACTCTGTAACTGTTTTAAGTCTCCATTGGCCTCATGGTGAAATCCCTGAGCGGTTTCCTTCCTCTCCAGCAACTGAGTTAGGAAAGACGCCTGTATCTTTGTAGTGACTGGGTGTATTGCTACACCATCCAAAGTGTAATTAATAACTTCACCATGCTCAAAGGGATATTCAATGTCTGCTTTTTTTTGTTTTGTTTTTACCCATCTACCAATAGTTACCCTTCTTTGTGACACATTGGAAAACCTCCCTGGTCTTTGTGGTTGATTCTGTGTTTGAAATTCACTGCTCGACTGAGGAACCTTACAGATAATTGTATGTGAGAGATTAGGGAGTCATTTAAAAGTTAAACACTATTATTGCACAAAGACTGAGGCCATGCAACTTACTATGTGACTTCTTTAGCAAATTTCTACTCCTGGACATATTTAGGCTTGCCATGACAAATGGGTTGAATACTTATTGACTCAAGACATTTCAGCTTGACATTTTTAATACATTTGTAAACATTTCTAAAAACATAATTCCACTTTGACATTATGGGGTATTGTGTGTGGCCAAAATCTCAATGTAATGAATTCAGGCTGTAATGCTAAATAATATGGAAAAAGTCAAGGAGTGTGACAACTTTCCGAAGGCTGTGTGTTTGTTTTTGGCTTAGAAAACACATTTTTGTGACAATCAAAGTATGATCAACTATGTTGATGTACAATCCAAAGCAACAGAAAAAGAGCAGACATCATCATTAGATTTGAGCCAGCTATGTTATCAAATCTGGTATTAACAAGACATTTTTAAGTATGACATTAACTCTGTTGTCTTAGCTTCACATTGTCTTATTTGCCTTACTTCTGAAAACAAATCCTATTTAAGTGGAAGGAAGTAATAAACCACAACATATGACTCAATAAGATGCACAATGACAACATGTCAGTTTATTGTATCCTTTCCATGAACTAAAAGTATTTTTTACACTTTACTTGTTCATCTTGATTCCCCCAATTGCTTTCGTAAACTTTTTTACTTTGGATACTTTCAGCATACATTTTTAAGTGCATGTAATAAAAATACAACTGCATTGTGACTCCTTCCTCATTCACAGTGTTTGTGTGTGCGAGAGAGAACTTGTGAAAAAGACATAATGAACCAAATGATTTATAAATATAGTGACCACTCTGCCTAAAACAACCAACCTGAGAGAACAATTACCAAAATAACTTAATAAAATGCTTGACACAAGCTGAATACATCTTCATTAGCTCTCATGAATGAAAACATTTAACTCGTCATGTACACATTTGCACAAGAAATCACCTCTACAGGGCAAGGCAATATCATACCCCACCCTGTGAATCACCTCTACAGGGCAAGGCAACATCATACCCCACCCTGTGAATCACCTCTACAGGGCAAGGCAACATCATACCCCACCCTGTGAATCACCTCTACAGGGCAAGGCAATGAATCATACAGGGCAAGGCCCATACCCCACCCTGTGAATCACCTCTACAGGGCAAGGCAACATCATACCCCACCCTGTGAATCACCTCTACAGGGCAAGGCAACATCATACCCCACCCTGTGAATCACCTCTACAGGGCAAGGCAACATCATACCCCACCCTGTGAATCACCTCTACAGGGCAAGGCAATATCATACCCCACCCTGTGAATCACCTCTACAGGGCAAGGCAACATCATACCCCACCCTGTGAATCACCTCTACAGGGCAAGGCAACATCATACCCCACCCTGTGAATCACCTCTACAGGGCAAGGCAATATCATACCCCACCCTGTGAATCACCTCTACAGGGCAAGGCAATATCATACCCCACCCTGTGAATCACCTCTACAGGGCAAGGCAATATCATACCCCACCCTGTGAATCACCTCTACAGGGCAAGGCAATATCATACCCCACCCTGTGTAGTAATTTTAAGGGAGAGGAGAACAGCGCCCATCCCTGGTGCAGGGGGTGTGTGTTTTTTCCGCAAACTGTTTTAACAATAAATAACTTTTTTTAAAGGAACTTCAATTGTCTGCCCAAGAGTTGCTGAACATCTTTGAATCTTCAGCTTGCTCCACTCTTCATGAACCTTGGTTGGAAAGGGAGGTATTATTATTCCTATGTCAGGAACTGTAAGGCAGCAGGACAGTCAGGAGTGCTTGAGAGGGGGGCTGGAGACAAGGGTTCACAGTTCAGTTGAGGGAGCCCTGGCAGTTCTCTGCTCCACACAGACAGGGAATCTTCTCATCCTCGATGGGGAACTTGTAATCATACGTGATCTCCTCATTGACACTGATGGGCTGCCGGGAGTAGATCACTATCTTCTTCTGGGATTTCACTGTGATTATTTTTGCATAGCAATTAGGCTGAAGAGAGAAAATGTATTACTAAGTCATCAGTGTGATTAGAGTTGCAAAGCTACCGGTAATTTACCATAGTTAAAGTAATATTCAATCATTTTGGTAATTAACAGAAAATATATGGCAATCTATTATAACTTTGGTAATTTATACTTGAATAACTTTTGAAAAATGTAATAATGTGTAGTATTAATTTTTTATATCTATGTCCATATTGTAAATGTGTATGTAGTAGATATAACATATGGCTAAAGAGAAAATATCCTAATTAATGAAAAAAGCATCTAATCAACAATGGCATTATTATCAATGAACTCTGAAACTCTTCCAACTATTGACTTTTTCACAACTGCCAGCAGTTTGACGCCAAAACATTTACAACAAACACATATTGACATAGTCAAATAAATAAGTCTGTAAAAAATATAAGGGATATTTCATGCTGAAAACTTTATATTAAACACCAATGGTATTAACTAAGTTGATGGTAAATATTTAGGATAATGTTTTACAGCACTTATCTTATTTAATCAATTATTTAATGAATTGAACACACAGAGGACCAGAGATAATTCAAATGCACTGAAAAGATTTGGCATGGGTCCTCAGATCCTCAGAAGGTTCTACAGCTGCACCATCGAGAGCATCCTGACTGGTTGTTCACTGCCTGGTATGGCAACTGCTCGGCCTCTGACCGCAAGGCACTACAGAGGGTAGTGTGAATGGCCCAGTACATCATTGGGGTCAAGCTTCCTGCCATCCAGGTCCTCAATACCAGGCGGTGTCAGAGGAAGGCTCTAAAAATTGTCAAAGACTCCAGCCACCCTAGTCATAGACTGTTCTCTCTGCTACCGCACGGCAAGCGGTACCCAGAGCGCTAAGTCTAGGTCCAAGAGGCTTCTAAACAGCTTCTACCCCCAAGCCATAAGACTCCTGAACATCTAATCAAATGGCTACCCAGACTATCTGCATTGCCCCCCCACACACACACTTTACACCGCTGCTACTCTCTGTTGTTGTCATCTATGCATAGTCACTTCAATAACTCTAGCTACATGTACATATTACGTCAACTAACTGGTGCCCCCACACATTGACTCTGTACCGGTACCCCCCTTTATATAGTCTCGCTATTGTTGTTTTACTGCTGCTCTTTAATTACTTGCTACTTTTATTTCTTATTCTTATCCGTATTTTTGGAAACTGCATTGTTGGTTGGGGGCTCGTAAGTAAGCATTTCACTGTAAGGTCTACACCTGTTCGATTCGGTGCATATGACTAATACAATTTGATTTGATTTGAATTAGACACCTGTAATAATCTGAAGTACCCAAAAAGGGCCACTAGGTGTCTTTTGCTAGATTGAAAGATGCCCACAAAAATCTGGTATTTTAACGTTTCCAGTAATATACCCGCCATTTGCAACCCCTATGTGTGATAGTCTGACCATTGTATCTATTTACAAAATGTTTCATAAATGATCAGTACTATAAATCAAACCATTTACAACACATAATAGTTCTGAAATGCAAAACATTTCCATAGACCATAAACCACTCACATTGCAGCTGTGGTTGATAAATCTGGCCAAGTTCCCATATTTAGTGGCGTCGATGATGGTATCCTGATCGACCCGGAACAGGTAGCTGCTCCCAATCCCCTCATCTTCATAGCGCTTCTCCCGCATATCTGCAATCACCTGAGGAGAGGGGTGGCGTGTCCATTCACACAAGTCACTCAGTTAAGAATTAGCTCTAGATGAAATGTACATGTAAATGAATATGTATCCAAATGTTACACCAGTCTGCTGTGCCCCTTACTTCATGTCCCTTATTGTCCTACCTATTTACTGGGTACTGTGGCCCAGTCTGTGTCTCACCTGTCTGATGCACTGGCCCACATACTCAATCACCATCTCATCTGCTGCTATGGGCTCCAGGGCAAACAGGCCCCAGTCATGGATGTGACTGCGGCAGAAACGAATCCTCTTCTTGCGGAACTGAAACACAGGAATATCGTCTGTGACTAAAGCCTCATGTCGTTTGCAGAGAGATACACTGAACTGTACTGTCTGTCTGGGCACAGATGAGTGGTTGACTGACCTTAAGCTGGTTAAACCTGAGCAGGTCACTGTCACAGCTGAAGGAGGAGAGCAGACGGCGTTGTTCAGACCTGAACTCAGACCGCAGGGAAGGGTGTGGCTGGCTTGAAAGACCCACCCCCTGCAGAAATTAAATATTGTCCATTATCAAAGGAGTCAATTATCAGGTATGGCATACATTAACATGGGGGAAGAGCTGTTCCTCTCTGAATACCTGGGTGTCTGCAGAGGGCTGGTCTGTATTCAAACACGTGCTGTTGAGGTATTTTATTTTGTCATTCTTGCTGATTTTGTAAAAGCCCTCGCTGCGGGCAGATCCTGTCACATGGTCCCACATCCAATCATTGAGCTCCTTCCTCTTCTCCGTCAAGACTCTGGTGAGTGCAAAGGGGTCAAGGGAACTAGACAATAATTCACTGATGTATAGAGGAATATGTATGCAATTCTTAATTAATTTCAATTTGCAACAGTTAGTCTATAAGAAATGAATTCTAAAACATACACAATAACAGTTGAGATCCCATTAGTGTATCAGTGTCCAGTGACAGTATGGTAATAACAGCTCTGTAGTAAAGGATATGAGGGTGGGGGACCCAGAGAGTGTCACTGAGCCAGCTGAAGCCATTGTCCTGCTGTAGCAGCCTGTCATAGGTGACCTGCAGCAGCTTGGAATCCTCCTCATCCAGGCCCTCCTTCCAGACACTGTGGAGGACAGTCATCTCCTCACTTCGTGACCGACGACAGGGACTGGCCGAGAAGACAGAGGGCATGGCTCTCTGCACTGACCTCATCCTTTGCCATCGCCTCATCCTCCGCCTCATCTTCCGCCTCATCTTCCGCCTCATTCTTGGTTGTACCCTCCTCCAGGAGCACTTCTCCATCTCTCTCTGGTTCTCCACATCCGCCAGCCCTAACCAGTTCTCCAGGCCCTGCAGGGGTAACTTCCTCTGGGACCCAGGATTAGGATCAAGCCACACATACCCATGGCCAGAAGTCTCTGCTGATGACTCAGACAGGCTGCTAGGAGAAGAAGCTAAAACAGGTGAGTCTGTAAGCATTTCATCACAGGATAAAGGAGCACCATTAGTCCTCTGTGAAGAGGCCAACATAACGGTGGTATTCCTGTGTGTTCTCTTGGTTGGGATGAAGTCCCTCCCAGGAGTTTGTGGGGTCCTGATGTAGAGGCCGGTGCACAGGGAGGGGAGGGGGAAAGGGTTACAGGGAGTGGGACTAAACCCTGGGCCTCCCTCTGTGAGGCCTGGCTCTCTGCCCGGTGTCACTGGCACCCTCCAGGGGGTAAGGGGATTCCATAGACCCCTCTCATCTCTCCCTGGTGTTTTGGGCATGTCCTCGTATGTTGGGTACGAGGCTAAGGCAGGGGGATGAGTGGGGCGGCTCTGGGACAAAGGCTCACTGTCTGTGGGGGAAAAGGAGAGGAGGTGGTCCATAGAGTCCTCCTCACTCTCAAGGAGGGGCTCTGCTCCCCGACCAGGAGTGTGTGGCAGTTCCACCTCCTCCACAGCAGGGGGGGTTGGTTTGCTCTTGAACAGTAGGTCTGAGTCGCTGTCCCCCAGAGAGCCAGTGGGGGTGAGAGGCCGGAGGTTCTCCACGTTATCTGGTGACTCAACGCTCCATTCAGGGCTATCTATCTCCACTGCAAAGTCAGGCTCCACCACTGCTGGTAGAGGAAAATAAACACTCTGTTTTGTTGAATCTAATCCCTGTAATTGCTGTCAGGCTTTAAATGCATACATAAGAGTTGTTTGAATGTTATTGAAGAGCACTTTTATTATCATTTACCAATACATGCATGTATTTAAAATCTACCTGGCAGTCCTATGGGTGAGGGGGCCTGGAGATCATGGTGGTGCTCACTGGACAGGAGCTCCATCCCTGGGTCAGGTCGGCTTGTGCAGCTGGTGCGCCCAAAGAAATCTCGAGTCAGACAGACTGAGTGCTTCTCCTCCCAAGGTTGATCCCTCAGGACCGGCTCTGACCCATCCAGTAGGTCCAGCTCCGTGCCTGGGGTAAGAGGGGCTGAGGGTGTGGCCGGGGGCTCCAGATCCATCTCCTCCTCATCTGATGACAACACCACACACTCTACCTCCCTGTTGACCTCATCAGCATCTTCATCGGTCTCCTCCTCTTCCTCTGTCTCCTGGTCAGAACTGGAGTCATAGTCTGAGAAGTCTTCACTTTCCTCAAAGGAGGAGTCAGAGGAGTCAGACTCTGAGAGGTATTCACTGTCTTCTGAGGAGTAAGACTCTACCTCTGAGAGGCTTACCCTGGCAACTTCTAGTAAATGAGAAAACAATCATGTGCATTTCAGTATGTGTAACATATTTATTGAAGTAGATTTATTAAGCAACTATTAAAACCCCTTAAGACAAAAAGTCAAAGCTTCTTAAACATTACCCTCATTTGGAGACTGTAATCCTCTTGTAACTTTAGAGAAGAGCACATCTTCATCATCTTCATCATCATCTTCATCCTCGTCCACTTCTTCCTCTTTTTGTTCACTGTCATCATTTTCATCCCTCTGCTGAAAAAAATAAAAAATAAACTGGTTAATGCAACTTAAACATATAATTAGATTAAATACATTTGGCATTTCGGTATTGCTGTTGATTGACAGCTGGAAACCTCTGTGTACCTGGCGTTGGGGAACCTTGTCTGCTTCCACAGTATCCTCCTCTTTGTCTCTTGTTGGCTCCCCCTCTTTCTCTTTGCTCTCCTCTTCCCCCTCACTGTCCAGCTCCAGTGGCCTTGCATGTCTTCGCCTCACAGCTGGAATAGTTCCAGTTTTTGGGGACCTGTCCAATGTGTGATTCGTTATGTTTCTCTCCAGCTCTAAGGGGAAAGAGAAAGAAAGCGTGCTAAGCATTCACAATATTCTCATTGTAAAACCAATTGAAATCATACTGGGGAGTAAATATGTTGCCTTGTCCGAATGCACAGCACTAACCAGCACTCTCATGTGCATCATTAACAGGTGTGTAGGGACACTTTCTTTTGGGGTCCTCTGAGGCAGTCGATTCGTCGGACTCTTTCTTCTTTACCTACACATGAACACAAGTCACGATCATCATGATAATCACCTCCACAGACACAGTCACACTGTACCTTGTTTGAGCTCCTTCATGATACGTTTAGTAGTAGCAGCAGAAGCCTACCTTGAAGGAAGGCAGGTTGGTGGCACCACGTGGGCCAATGTTCTGTCTTAGGGAGTCTCTTGGTTTGGCCCTGACCTCCACTCTACCCTCTCTGGCATTCACAAGACTTACAGCAATCTGAAAAATGACGAAATGAAGAAGCATTATGAACATTATAGCAACAAACCACAAGTATCAAAACAGATAATTTGCTGTGGTGTAGAAGAGTTCTGTATCTTCAACTATGCTGAACTTCAACTAGGTAGTAGCTCACCTTAGCTTTCAGCTCCTGGCCATCCCACCACTCATCAAACGCCCTGAAGGCTACCCCCTCAACCATTTTACGGTTGATGTCTCTCTTCACGATGGACTTAAGCTCCTCCGTAATGACAGCCAGCACCTTTTCCACTGTGGCCTTATGAGGGTCCTCCTGCAGAGGCAGGTAGCCTGGCGGGGGCACAGAGGGGTTGAAGGTGGGCATGAAGGGAGGCAGGGGCCAGGGTTGCCCAGTAAAAGACACTGGCACACTGCCACACCCAGGCAGACCATTCACCTTGTCCATATGCACAGTGTGCAGCGTATTCAAGGGATATGGGTAAACTGGATGTAGGATAGAGGGGGGGGCTGCCATAGTTGGAGGAGGCCCAAGGATAGTGAGAGGGGGAGGAATGTGTGGAGGAAGCAGATGGAATCTTGGAGGTGGGATTGGAATAGAAAGAGGAGCAGAAATGGGATGGATGGAAGGGTGGATTTGAGGGTGAGGGTTGGAGGGAGAGAATCGAATGGGGAGGTTGGAGTGGGTGATTGATGGGGGAGGATTGGAAGAGGGAACTGAAGAGTGAGGATTGTAGGGAGGGATTGGAGCAGGGTGATTGAGAGAGGAGATTGGAAGAGGCTGTCGCAAGGAGGGAATGACTGTGATGCTCCTGGAACAATGGCTTTTGAGATTCGACATTCCAGATTGCCCCGCATTTGAGATGTCCTTGTCTTCCCCTGGCAAATGGAGACCCTGTGAAAGAAATGATAAATGAATAGATTGTAACCCCTCTCCCCAATGTGCAATGCAAGAAATATGTCCCTAATTCTTTATCTGTGATGTTGTTTGTTAAATCTCGTTAAACATATCAATGTATTCATACTCTCTATTTTCTCCAATACCTGAGAAAATGATAAGGAATGGAGTGCCCGTCCCATATACTTTTCACTAGAGGTTGACTGATCTGCATGGTCCATCTCTGTTCCTTTACTTCTCTCCCTTTGAGTGAGAGAGAGCGTCCCAGGAGGGCAGGGGGGCTGTGAGGTCCATATTAGAGAAGACATCCCTGGAAGGGACTCGTCTCCTTCCCACTCAGGGAGGGGAGTGGGACTAACATCCTCCAGACCATCACTGGTGGTGGGGTGGGTACAGTTCACAGGAGATCCACTACGGGCTGGGGTGTGGTCAGATTCAGGAGAGTACATCGAGGCAGGGGAGAATGGGGAAACAGGGCTGTCCTGAGAGTGCACTTCAGCATCCAAACCCCTTTCACCATGTAGAGGAAGGCAGGAACTCTGAGTCTTGCTGAGAAGCATCTCAATGCGTGAGTCCAGGCTGTGGCTCTCTGCCTCTGGGATGAGGCTTCCAGGAGAGTTATTGGGAGGGGAAGGGGGCGGTTCTATAAGGCACGCATCGGGTCCAGAAGGGGGAGACTGGGGTCTCTCCCTCAGAGGTACCACGTTCATACTTGTGGCACTGGCAGAGCTGCTGCTCAGAGGGAAAGCCTCAGAGGCAGGAGGTATAGAGGGCACCCTCCAGGACTCTTGTTCAGGAAGGGAGAGGTGGAGGGGAGGCTCTGTGGCAGGGTTATCATCACCCGAGGGCAGGCGGTTCTGATACCAGAAGACGGAAGATTTGTAGCTGCCGCTAGCAACCTGTGTTTGGGGCTGGAGAGGACGGTGAGGTTGGAGGTGTTTGAGGAGAGAGCTCAGCTCTGAGCTCTGATGGTGGGATCTCATATAAGGTCTCCCTGGTTGACGATAGCAGACTTCGCGCCTCAAGCGTCTGTGAGCACCGTATGAGGAGTGTTCACCCTGAGTGACTTGGTGGACTGGGGTGGTGTGCTGGCTAGAGTAACAAGAGTCCTGAGAGAGGGGGGTCCCAGACAGGCAGGGGGTATGAGGGGTGCCCTGAGAGAGGGGTGTCTGCCCAAAGCTGCCCGGTGTGTCCTGCCAGATACTGGAGTAGGCTGTGTCTAGGGAGAGAGGTGTAGCCACGCTGGTGGGACTAGAAATAGACCTTGTCAATGATGAACTCCCATCAGTCAGTTTCTGCAGAGGTTTGCTGTCCTGAAGATGGAGGAAACAAAACAGAGTGGCTAAAATGAAGCAACGAAGCATCTCACATCGCCTCAGCCGAGTCTACTCACATCACCATAACCAAAAACAACTTAGAGAAGTTGTTTTTGAGCTATTGCTCAAGCTATTGCTCGCCTGAGGTAGAGTATCTCATGATAAGCTGTAGACCACACTATCTACCTAGAGAGTTTATCTGTATTGTTCGTAGCTGTTTAGATAACACCGCAGACTAAGACAGCATTGAATGAGCTGTATTCAGCCATGAGCAAACAAGAAAAAGCTCACCCAGAGGCGGCGCTTAGAGTAGCCGGGGACTTTAATGCTGGGAAACTTAAATCCGTTTTACCTAATTTTTATCAGCATGTTAAATGTGCAACCAGAGGGAGAAAAAAAACTTTGGACCACCTTTACTCCGCACACAAAGAGACATACAAAGCTCTTCCTCGCCCCCCATTTGGCAAATCTGACCATAATTCTATCCTCCTGATTCCTGCTTACAAACAAAAATTAAAGCTGGAAGCACCCGTGACTAGATCAATAAAAAAGCGGTCAGATGAAGCAGATGCTAAGCTACAGGACTGTTTTGCTAGCACAGACTGGAATATGTTCTGGGATTCCTCCGATGGCATTGAGGAGTACACCAGATCAGTCATTGGCTTCATCAATAAGTGCATCGATGACATCGTCCCCACAGTGACCGTACGTACATACCCCAACCAGAAGCCATGGATTACAGGCAACATCCGCACTGAGCTAAAGGCTAGAGCTGCCGCTTTCAAGGAGCGGGACTCTAACCCGGAAGCTTATATGAAATCCCGCCAAGACCTCCGACGAACCATCAAACAGGCAAAGTGTCAAAACAGGACTAAGATCGAATCGTACTACATCGGCACTGACGCTTGTCGGATGTGGCAGGGCTTGCAAACCATTACAGACAACAAAGGGAAACACAGCTGAGAGCTGCCCAGTGACACGAGCCTACCAGATGAGCTAAACTACTTCTATGCTCGCTTCGAGGCAAATAACACTGAAACATGCATGAGAGCACCAGCTGTTCTAGAAGACTGTGTGATCGTGCTCTCCGCAGCCGATGTGAGTAAGACCTTTAAACAGGTCAACATTCACAAGGCTGCAGGACCAGACGGATTAACAGGACATGTACTGCAAGCATGCACTGACCAACTGTCAAGTGTCTTCACTGACATTTTCAACCTCTCCCTATTCAAGTCTGTAATACCAACATGTTTTAAGCAGACCACCATAGTGCTTGTGCCCAAGAACACTAAGGTAACCTGCCTAAATGACTACCGACCCGTAGCACTCACATCTGTAGCCATGAAGTGGTTTGAAAGGCTGGTCATGGCTCACATCAACACCATTATCCCAGAAACCCTAGACCCACCCAATTTGCATACCGCCCCAACAGATCCACAGATGATGCAATCTCTATTGCACTCCACACTGCCCTTTCCCACCTGGACAAAAGCTCAGCGCTCAACACCATAGTGCCCTCAAAGCTCATCAATAAGCTAAGGACCCTGGGACAAAACACATCCCTCTGCAACTGGATCCTTGACTATCTGACGGGCCACCTCAGGTGGTAAGGGTAGGTAACAACATACAGTGCCTTGCGAAAGTATTCGGCCCCCTTGAACTTTGCGACCTTTTGCCACATTTCAGGCTTAAAACATAAAGATATAAAACTGTATTTTTTTGTGAAGAATCAACAACAAGTGGGACACAATCATGAAGTGGAACGACATTTATTGGATATTTCAAACTTTTTTAACAAATCAAAAACTGAAAAATTGGGCGTGCAAAATTATTCAGCCCCTTTACTTTCAGTGCAGCAAACTCTCTCCAGAAGTTCAGTGAGGATCTCTGAATGATCCAATGTTGAC
Source organism: Oncorhynchus keta (assembly GCF_023373465.1). Classification (NCBI taxonomy): domain Eukaryota; kingdom Metazoa; phylum Chordata; class Actinopteri; order Salmoniformes; family Salmonidae; genus Oncorhynchus; species Oncorhynchus keta. Next base: position 26,586,182 of record NC_068434.1, on the reverse strand, counting down.
CTAAATGACTAATGATGATAAATACAATCCACCTGTGTGTAATCAAGTCTCTGTATAAATGCACCTGCACTGTGATAGTCTCAGAGGTCTGTTAAAAGCGCAGAGAGCATCATGAAGAACAAGGAACACACCAGGCAGGTCCGAGATACTGTTGTGAAGAAGTTTAAAGCCGGATTTGGATACAAAAAGATTTCCCAAGCTTTAAACATCCCAAGGAGCACTGTGCAAGCGATAATATTGAAATGGAAGGAGTATCAGACCACTGCAAATCTACCAAGACCTGGCCGTCCCTCTAAACTTTCAGCTCATACAAGGAGAAGACTGATCAGAGATGCAGCCAAGAGGCCCATGATCACTCTGGATGAACTGCAGAGATCTACAGCTGAGGTGGGAGACTCTGTCCATAGGACAACAATCAGTCGTATATTGCACAAATCTGGCCTTTATGGAAGAGTGGCAAGAAGAAAGCCATTTCTTAAAGATATCCATAAAAAGTGTCATTTTAAGTTTGCCACAAGCCACCTGGGAGACACACCAAACATGTGGAAGAAGGTGCTCTGGTCAGATGAAACCAAAATTGAACTTTTTGGCAACAATGCAAAACGTTATGTTTGGCGTAAAAGCAACACAGCTCATCACCCTGAACACACCATCCCCACTGTCAAACATGGTGGTGGCAGCATCATGGTTTGGGTCTGCTTTTCTTCAGCAGGGACAGGGAAGATGGTTAAAATTGATGGGAAGATGGATGGAGCCAAATACAGGACCATTCTGGAAGAAAACCTGATGGAGTCAACAAAAGACCTGAGACTGGGACGGAGATTTGGCTTCCAACAAGACAATGATCCAAAACATAAAGCAAAATCTACAATGGAATGGATCAAAAATAAACATATCCAGGTGTTAGAATGGCCAAGTCAAAGTCCAGACCTGAATCCAATCGAGAATCTGTGGAAAGAACTGAAAACTGCTGTTCACAAATGCTCTCCATCCAACCTCACTGAGCTCGACCTGTTTTGCAAGGAGGAATGGGAAAAAATTTCAGTCTCTCGATGTGCAAAACTGATAGAGACATAACCCAAGCGACTTACAGCTGTAATCGCAGCAAAAGGTGGCGCTACAAAGTATTAACTTAAGGGGGCTGAATAATTTTTCTATTTTTGATTTGTTAAAACTGTTTGAAATATCCAATAAATGTCGTTCCACTTCATGATTGTGTCCCACTTGTTGTTGATTCTTCACAAAAAAATACAGTTTTATATCTTTATGTTTGAAGCCTGAAATGTGGCAAAAGGTCGCAAAGTTCAAGGGGGCAGAAAACCTTCGCAAGGCACTGTACCTTCCACGCTGATCCTCAACACAATGGCCCCCCCAGAGGTGCGTGCTCAGTCCCCTCCTGTACTCCCTGTTCATTCATGACTGCACGGCCAGGCACAACTCCAACACCATCATTAAGTTTGCAGATGACACAACAGTGGTAGGCCTGATCACCGAGACAGCCTATAGGGAGGAGGTCAGAGACCTGGCCGTGTGGTGCCAGGGCAACAACCTCTCCCTCAACGTGATCAAGACAAAGGAGATCATTGTGGACTACAGGAAAAACAAGCCTGAGCACAGCCCCATTCTCATCGATGGGGCTGCAGTGGAGCAGGTTGAGAGCTTCAGGTTCCTTGGTGTCCACATCACACTAACAAACCATTGTTCCTGTTCCCAAGAAAGCTAAGGTAACTGAGCTAAACGAATACCACCCCGTAGCACTCACTTCCGTCATCATGAAGTGCTTTGAGAGGCTAGTCAAGGACCATATCACGTCCACCCTACCTGACACCCTAGACCCACTCCAATTTGCTTACCGCCCCAATAGGTCCACAGACGACGCAATCGCAACCACACTACACTAACCCATCTGGACAAGAGGAATAACAATGTGAGAATGCTGTTCATTGACTACAGCTCAGCATTTAACACCGTATTACCCTCCAAACTCGTCATCAAGCTCGAGATCCTGGGTCTTGACCCCGCCCTGTGCAACTGGGTACTGGACTTCCTGACGGGCCACCCCCAGGTGATGAGGGTAGGTAACAATATCTCCACCTCGCTGATCCTCAACACTGGGGCCCCACAAGGGTGCATTCTGAGCCCTCTCCTGTACTTCCTGTTCACCCACGACTGCATGGCCATAGACGCCTCCAACTCAATCATCAAGTTTTCAGACGACACTACAGATGTAGGCTTGATTACCACAACGACGAGACAGCCTACAGGGAGGAGGTGAGGACCCTCGGAGTGTTGTGTCAGGAAAATAACCTCTCACTCAACGTCAACAAAACAAAGGAGATGATCGTGGACTTCAGGAAAAGCAGAGGGAGCACCCCCCTATCCACATCGACGGGACAGTAGTGGAGAGGGTAGTAAGTTTTAAGTTCCTCGGTGTACACATCACGGACAAACTGAATTGGTCCACCCACACAGACAGCGTGGTGAAGAAGGCGCAGTAGCGCAAATTTGGCTTGTCACCAAAAGCACTCACAAACTTTTACAGATGCACAATCGAGAGCATCCTGTCAGGCTGTATCACCGCCTGGTACGTTAACTGCTCCGCCCACAACCGTAAGGCTCTCCAGAGGGTAGTGAGGTCTGCACAACGCATCACCGGGGGCAAACTACCTGCCCTCCTGGACACCTACACCACCCGATGTCACAGGAAGGCCATAAAGATCAACAAGGACAACAACCACCTGAGCCACTGCCTGTTCACCCCGCTATCATCCAGAAGGGGAGGTCAGTACAGGTGCGTCAAAGCAGGGACAGAGAGACTGAAAAACAGCATCTATCTCAAGGCCATCAGACTGTTAAACAGCCACCACTAACATTGAGTGGCTGCTGCCAACATACTGACTCAACTCCGGCCACTTTTAATATTGGAAAAATTGATGTAAAAAATGTATCACTAGCCACTTTAAACAATGCCACTTAATATAATGTTTACATAGGGGTGGCAGCGTAGCCTAGTGGTTAGAGCGTTGGACTAGGAACCGGAAGGTTGCGAGTTCAAACCCCCGAGCTGACAAGGTACAAATCTGTCGTTCTGCCCCTGAACAGGCAGTTAACCCACTGTTCCCAGGCCGTCATTGAAAATAAGAATATGTTCTTAACTGACTTGCCTGGTTAAATAAAGGTAAAATTGTAAAAAATTAAAAAATACCCTACATTACTCATCTCATATGTATATACTGTACTCGATACCATCTACTGCATCTTGCCTATGCCGTTCTGTACCATCACTCATTCATATATCTTTGAAATTGTTAGGTTAGATTACTTGTTGGTTATTACTGCATTGTTGGAACTAGAAGCACAAAGATTTCGCTACACTCGCATTAACATCTGCTAACCATGTGTATGTGAAATACAATTTGATTTGATTTGAAAACTAACATGGTCCAAGCACACCAACACCAAACCTAATCCCCCCCAGGAGACTGAAAATATTTGGCATGGGTCCTCAGATCATGGGTCCTCTAGAACCCTCAAAAGGTTCTACAGCTGCACCATCAGAGCATCCTGACTGGTTGCATCACTGCCTGGTATGGTAACTGCAAGGCAGAGGGTAGTACGAACGGCCCAGTACATCACTGGGGCCAAGCTTCCTGCCATCCAGGACCTCTATACCAGGCAGTGTCAGAGGAAGGCCTTAAAAATTGTCAAAGACTCCAGCCACCCTATTCATAGACTGTTCTCTCTGCTACTGCACGGCAAGCGGTACCTGAGTGCCAAGTCTAGGTCCAAGAGGCTTCTACACCCAAGCCATAAGACTCCAGAACATCTAATCAAATGGCTACCCAGACTATTTGCATTGCCCCCCCCCCTCCCCTTTACACCGCTGCTACTCTCTGTTGTTATCATCTATGCATAGTCACTTCAATAACTCTAGCTACATGTACATATTACCTCAACTAACCAGTGCCCCCGCACATTGACTCTGTACCGGTACCCCCCTGTATATAGTCTCGCTATTGTTATTTTACTGCTGCTCTTTAATTACTTGTTAACTTTATTTCGTATTCTTATCTGTATTTTTTTAAACTGCATTGTTGGTTAGGGGCTCATAAGTAAGCATTTCCCTGTAAGGACTACACCTGTTGTATTTGGCGCATGTGACTAATACAATTTGATTTGATTTTAATGAGCAGTAATAAACATAAGATTGAATTCTGTCTGTCAAAGAACTATAAATGGAACACATTAGAACAGTAGAGCAGTAAAACTCTATTACCTGCAATCTCTCAGTTAGGCGTTGGAGGGTGTGCTCATCACTGCCCAGTGGCAATGTTGAAGGGGTGTAGAGTCCACTAACAAGAAGATGGAAGTACCGCATTCTGTTTTTACCTATAAAAGGATTAGAGTCAGATGGATCACTACCCAAAAGCCAATTGAAAATCATAAATCATAATCTATTACCACATTTATTGACATTAGTTATGTATGTGTAATTAAGCCTATTTTCAATGATCAATCAATTATATTAACCTACCCTTTGGATCAAGTTCCACGTGGATAATGTTCCCCATGACAGAGGTGTCATGAAGGTGTTCCACAGTGTCCTTTGCAGCCTTGACTGTGTCGAAGATGACTTTAGCAATTCCTAAATGCTTCTTGTTTTTAGGATTATAGAAGATTTCCACTTCCTCAATCTGTCCGTACTTTATGCACATGTCAGTCAAGAAACCCTCCCTTACGTTGTCATTTAACCTGGCAAATGTCACTTCCTTGGGTGGGCCGACATAGCATTCATCAATCTATAAACATTAATCAGATAACAGATTGTCAGTTGGTAAACAATTATTATTATCCATCTAAGATTGCATTTCACATGACGTCATCACAGAAAATGAGGTGTTACCTTAAATTTGGGGACCAGCAGGTCAGTGTCTCTGAATTTGGTCCAAAGACGACAGATTCTGGGATCCCGGACAGTATCCACAGGAAATGCCCCTAAGTCCTGAACCTGATATAGCAACATCAAGGAGATAAGAACACTCATGTGGGAACAGAAAAAAAGTGTGTTGTCAAAAGAAAGTTTAGGTCAAAGGGCAACAGTATCTGTAATAACATCCAACAAGTAGCCTAACACAACTAGATGTACAAATCCAAAATTAAATCTACTCACTGGCATGTTGAAATGATGCCCATCGTAACGATACACTTTATCAAACCCATTATTCAACGCAGGGTCTACGATCAACTTGCAGCTCCTCCAGTGCTGAGGATGTTTTTCTCCGTGATTTACCCGATGGTTGATTTCCATTACATTCACCACACCTGAAAACGTAAACAGTAGGTCTATTGAACATACGGCATACGCAATAGCCTATATTACACGCCATGTTTAAAATATTTATATAACAACATGTAAAACAAAAAAAAACATTGTTCTATGCGACACGATAAAATGCACAAATGTGATGGTAGACTGACTACTCGTTAGAGATTTTATCATCTGGTTCAAGCCATTGAAACACGCCCTGACAGGTGATGGAGAGATGGCGATTCACCTGTAGCTACCAATACAATGTTATTGTAATTCGTGATCTTTTACATGTCTTGCTAGTCTTGAGCACATTTGTATCGCACTTTTCTTTTAATCGAGAATATGTTGCAATGTTTTTTATTTCTAATTTTCTCTTACCTGCACCGAAAGCTGCCTCCCACGGACCTACATTGTGCACCTGTTGTCATAGCACTTTTTTCCTTCCAGTTTACACTATTGGGGACTGGGGACTGGGGACGGGAGCCTATTTATGAATCACTCCGCACATTCGATACTTTGAACTGAAGAAAATAATGTCAAGCTTCTGTCAATAAAATAGGCCTACATTAAAATATAAAAGGTTTACTATATGTAAAGTTATAGAAATATGGAGAGTGTAGGATCTAGACGACGAATTGTTGGAGAAAGTACCTAAATCTACAATCATTCATCAGGTCTTCCCCAAAAAAGAAAGGAAAACAAACACAGTACAGGTCACAAACCTCAGTTACTGATCACTGTGTTTTATTAAATCATTTTTATAAAATATATATAAATAAATTATTCAATTATTATTGGATTCTACCTACGGTATATGGATTCTACAAACAAGCAGAGTATTCGTACATAAATCATCTACTATCTGATTGATGTACATACTTTAGCATTTGATCCACTAGGTGGCATACATATTTAATCTGTTTTGAAAGGGTGGAACAGCGCCAATCGCAACAGACAGCCATAATAGTAAAGGGTCTGTTTCCATGACCCATATTAAAGCATTTCCATTTGTTCACTCTCCTGCAAAAGGTTGATTTTGTTCTGGAGCTAATGAACAAGGGCTTTCTAGGTTCTTTTGATTGTATCTTTTTTTTATTTTTTTTATTTTTTATTAACAACAAATCAATACATAAAGCACATGAGGGAACACAAGCATACATATATTACAAACAATGGACAATCGAGCTAGAGGGTACAATATCACATTACAATTACACAAGGACCTTAAGGGACATGCATATACTTACAATTCTAACAGCTTTTTTGTTAGTAGAGCATTTAACCGTCTTAAAATACAGTTCAATTTCTTTTTGTAGGGTACGAAAATGTGGTTTTCTGTTTGTAAATTTACATTTGTGTATATGAAATTTGGCCAAAAGAATAATGAAATTAATTACATAAAAATGATTCCGCTTATTTCTATTGTATGTAAAGAATCCAAACAGTACATCTCTCCACAATAGTGTAAAATCTTCATAAATGTGTTCAATTATAAACCTACTGATGTCTTGCCACAGTTTTCTTACATGCATACAATGCCAAAAAAGATGCACAACTGTCTTTTGATTGTATCTCTTCTGGCTTTCATGTGTTCCTTGACAGGGTTGGTGAGTAACGGATTACATGTAATCTGTTACAAGTAAGGGATTACAAAAACCGATAACTGTAATCCGTTACATCACCAGCAAAAGTATTGTAATCAGATTACAGATACTTTTGAAAAACTAGATGATTACTTGAGGATTACTTTTAAATTGAGAAAGGATGTTTGTGAGAAAAAAAAATCTTGGACACTTCTGTTTTCTCAATGACATTCAAATCAACATTGAAAAAGGCACAAATGTAAGTTTGTTCCACCTCAACCAGTCAGACTTAAAAGAGCAGGAATCGGCTTTTGTAGGCTACAGTCCAAGCTATGTCTTCCAATGGTGCGACTGTTGTCGGCATCCAAATTGATCAAATTTGACTAAAAGTTTAGCTTGGGGGTATCAGGATGACAGCAATAGTGTAGTCTACTGTGATACGGATATCACGTATTATTGATATCTACATAGCGCATTGATGTGATCTGTTGCTCTCTCATTGAGCTATTTGCACTCTATGGATTGTGGTTGTTGTGGATAGCTGTTCACAAATCTAAAAGTGTATTTGAACACACTACTGCTTATCAATCATTGTTTTTGAAACCAGTGGACAGCCAGTGAAAATGCATTCTTGCAACAGCCACGTCGTGCGGACCCCTGCCTGTGGAATAAAAGTGGGGCTTTTATTGTTCAATCTAATTCATGCTTATAAAAAAATCCAAGGTCTAATGGAAAAACTCACACACTTTTGATATACTTAAGTCTGTAGTTGCGACATCCATATATCCATTGATTCTTGAAGTATATAAATGCCTCATGAGCTTAGTTCAACTGTCACACTCCATGAGACCCCATCGAAGACAAGCTTATTTTTCTCCAATGTTTGTAAACATTGTCAATGTAAACAAACACGGTATATCCTCATAACATGGTTAAAACAATAATTTTGATATCATGGATGGTCAGTCCTTGCATCCATAACTCTGTCTATTAATCTGAGAATCACGCGTCAGGTAAGACCCGGATGCAGACAACATCGAAGGAACAACAGTTTATTAATCGAACAGAGGCAGGCAACAGACAGGTCAAGGGCAGGCAGATGGCAGTAATCCAGATAGGTGGAACAAGGTACAGGACGGCAGGCAGGCTCAGGTTCAGGTTTGGGGCAGGCAGAATGGTCAACACCGGGAAAACAAGGAATCTGGAACAATTGAGAGACAGGAGCAGAGGGAAAAATGCTGGTAGGCTTGACAAAACAAAACGAACTGGCAACAGACAAACAGAGAACACAGGTATTAATACACTGGAGATAATGGGGAAGATGGGTGACACCTGGAGTGAGGTGGAGACAATCACAAAGACAGGTGAAACAGATTAGGGTGTGACATTGAGAGTGGTTAACTTCTCCAGACACATCCCTCAGCTTTTTACCAAAACAGAGTGACTGGAATTCTGATAGGTTTTTAATGTAAAGATATAATTGTATTATTATATGTAGTAGAAAGTGATGGGTTAGAAAAAGCCTACATAACCAACCCATTAAGTAAAATGTAATATCCATATATGGCCAGCTATGTAATCTTTAACATTGATTTATCCTGCAATTAGATGTCGTTCAATTGGTAATACATTTGGTCTTCTTCTAATGCCTCTTAAGGGGAAAGCAATCAAAAAGTAACTGATTGCAATCAGATTACATTACTGAGTTTGGGTAATCCAAAAGTTACATTACTGATAAAAATTATGGACAGGTAACTAGTAACTGTAACGGATTACATTTAGAAAGTAACCTACCCAACCCAACCTGGATAAGGCATTGGTGATGGGCCCCTTCATTAATAAATGGGGGGTGGGGCAGAGAAAAGGGGAGGTCCTACTTTTCTGTCGTGGGATGGGTAAGTACTCAACCAAGAGGAGCTATTCACACTACGTTAAGCTAGTTTTCTCACTCAGGGTTTGTTGTCATTTATTCTTATCTCAAGTGTCTGCGGGCGGCCATTATCCAGATAACCAAATCTTCTTCAACAAGAGGAGGCTCTTTGCCACATTTTCATCTAGCTTCTCAGAAAGAGGCATGCCACAGAACGTGTCAGGCATGAGCAGTGGGCATACCAGGCGGCGAGAGGAGTTGAAGGTTGTGATAGTAGGTGATGGTGGATGTGGGAAAACCTCCCTCCTCATGGTTTACACTAAAAAAAGACTTTCCAGAGGTAAGACAATTGACAAAGCCAGCTCATCATCTGGCTGCTTCTCTTCTCTTTTTACACTTGCTTTAATTAAGTGAAAAGTGTCTATCTATTTTTATTTGTTTTTCAGCACTATTTTTACTCTGCATGTAAGCAAATTATAGTGAGAAGTGCTTGACTGTATGTGACAAAAATAATATGTATATATCCACAGAAAATGACGAAAAGAGCAAAGTTAATTTCAACCTTTTTAGCTATCATATCTGAAATAAAAATAAATAAATACAGGACTTCATGGCAGACTAAAAATGCACATCCATCTGTTTCTGTGTATTTCAGGTCGAGAGGACTATGACCGATTACGGCCCCTGTCCTATCCGAACGCTAACCTGGTATTGATCTGCTATGATGTAAATTGCCCCTCAAATTATGACAATGTCCTAATAAAGGTACTGCACTGTCTTCTCTTCATACTTTACTGCTTGTTTGTCTGTTTAAATCCCCAGAAAGAGGAAGACACCTTATTAACATACATGCCATATAAAGTTTTATGACATTTACAACAGAATTAATGTCGCTGAAGATGTCAGTATCATACATGAATATGATATACAAGTATGTATATGAAGATATGTCAGTACCAGAAATATATTTGAATACTTGCTCAAGCAAGTATTTATCAGGTTTATGGTGAATTATTTTTGCACAGTAGATGCAGTCACTCTCACAAGAATGCATGACGTAGAATGTTTATAATATCTAACTCTGTTTACATATATTTCAGTGGTACCCCGAGGTGCATCACTTCTGCCATGGCGTGCCCATTATCCTGGTAGGATGCAAAACAGATCTTCGGAAAGACAAGGCCTTGGCAAGGAAACTGTGGTCCTCAGGCCAGAACCCCATCACATACATCCAGGTAGATTTCATACATAGCCATACATTATGCATGTATAACTTATATACATTGAATGTACATTTGCCATGCCACTTACATAATAATAAGTCATTAGTATTGGGTTTATTGAAAATGTGGTTGAATTAGGGTTGTGTGATTGGAATGGGAGACTGATCAGAAATGTTTGAACAAAAAAAATGTCAAAAGATTAGAGTATTGATGATGTTATGTTTGTGACAGTAATTACAAGGCAAATCCCCACATTTGTGAGTGGTAATTCAATTTCTGAATAACCCCTTTACATGGACTCAATTTATATATCTGCCAATTGCTTTTTGACAACAGAACTAGTTCATGTCAGAGAGGGAACTTTTGTCATACAATATTTTTCTTATAAACAGCATGAGCTGGCGCACACCCAGAGAACATTATTTAGTGTAGAGGTGCTGACTAACAGAGAATAAACTGTAAGCTATAAAAACAGAGAGTCGCAGACTACATATATATAACCTCCCAGTTATTTACTGGTTCAAAAAACACCAATGTTTCAGCATCACTGTGCCTTCAGTTTTTTTTCTTCTAAAAACACCTAACAGGAAGTTACCTCAGAGTAGTAGGACAAGGTTTATGTTTTTTTGGCCTCTCAATTAGGAATATCACAACTTTTTTCAGAATCTGAGCAGGGTGAAGAGACCGAAAGGAAGATCAAAGCTGAGCTCTACTTGGAGTGTTCAGCCAAATACAAGGAGAATGTGGAGGACATATTCAGAGAGGCTACCAAACAAGCCCTTGCAGCAACAAGGAAATCCAGAAAGGCAAAGAGGAACGGATTCTGTGCCCTTCTGTGACCCAAGAGATAATGATATCCACCACCGCGAGCTCCTGATACAGACAATACTCTAGCCCTACTCAGGGAAAACACAGATGATGACAGACTACTTCTCCCTACGAGTCCTCTTATAATATTGTTGCTGCATTTTACCCTTCTGCTAACCGACTTCCTTTGTTGTTCCTTCCTGCTAATTCTTGACACATTGTCAAAATGTGTTTCTTTAATAGAAACGAACAACGCCCTCAAGTTATAGAACCACAAATGGGGACATTTGATCTTAGAAATTTAAGGAGGCATGAGGAAGAAGTTGAAGGTACCATTGTATAATAATTGAAGGTTCCATTGTATTTTTCATTTTGATGTATCCAAATCTTTTAATTTATACAAAAGAGAAGGTTGACTCAAACAGTAATTCACATAGTACATCTCATAGATGTAAAAAGAAAACTTTTAAAAAACATGATTAAGTGAAGCAACATAAATCTGGATTAGCTTGTAGAATTCATTCTTCCATAAGCCTAGGGTTGTTATGCATAATAACAATTGCACTTTGAATTCAGTCCTTCTAATAACAATGAATGTAATCAGATATGACATACACTATGTATAATGTATTTCAGAAATGTTAATGATTACCTAATAAAGAGGTTCTCAATCCAATTCACTTACCTTTGGGGAGACTCAGCACATTGTAACAGATTTACAGTATACGACTATAAAACTATTCAACCCCTTGGATTTGGCAACAGACACAAGGCAGTATAGTCAGAGTAAACAATTAAGTGGAGCTTAATAAACCCTCAAACAGAACATCTTAAAAACATCAAATGGCATTTAAAGGGGATGTTTTAAAAAAGGCGTCAACCATCATCCAATATACTGACGCATAAAATAATAAAAAAACGCAAATAATCATGCCATTATTTTATTAAAGTAATATGTGCACTTGGATCGCATTCAAAGGTTGATGATAAAGATCTGGAGTTTTGCCTCCATTTAAATGAATTTAGAAGTAGCTACTTGTGACTTCACATAAATGCAAAACGATCAGTGCTTTACAGTATTGTTAAAACGAAGTACATTATGTTGATGACAATATTTCAGCATTTTCACAACCACAGTATAAGAGTTCACCTATCATGTAACAACAGTATGAGGAGTGTACTTAAAATGCATTAACTTATCAAAAAACCATCAGAGCATATCTTTAATTATCAATAATGTTGAGTTTAAAAAGTTGAAATATAAATATTCCAACCTTGATGGACAGATTAAGGTCACCTGACTAAAAAATATCTGAATTCTGCACTTCGCTTGCACCATAACTATTACAGCAGTTAACACATGTTATACTCTCCTGAGGAGTTTTACTTTCATGGAAATTGGCCGGTTATCATTTGTAAATTAATAATTCTAGCTACTTCACAAAATGTTCATCCCACACTTTTAGTGTTCCCCAGCCGCCATAGACAAAACTTTGTGATATAAATACAAATATCATCTATTTAATGAAGATATCCAAAAATATTCAACTACAAATTTCACACTCACATTCAGATCTGTTTCTGAACACATAAGGAAGACAATAGACATGCAGCAAAGTAATAAAAAAAAAGAAAGTTGCTTGAGTCCAATCGAATGAACAATACAAAGCAAATTCTCCTGACCTCTCCACAACCATTTTATCAAATAGAAAAGGCCAAGAGCAGTCCAAATCCCAATACAAAACATCTGTAGAAATGATATATTACTATATAAAGTATCCTTTCTCATGGTGCTCATGCAAATAGATTTTTTTTTAAAAAGCTTCATTATAGATTTCTTACAGCTGTCTAATTCCCGTTAGGGGAAGTGGACAGAGGAGGGCTGCAGACTGGTCGTCTCTGCCCTGTGGTCCAGCTGGTTCTGCAGCCGGGTGATATTGGACAGCTCCTCCAGCTCCTGAAACTGACGGTCAGTTTTGTGACTGACCAGAGAGCGGTAGAAGTGGACAGCGAAGACGATAAACACCAATCCAAATGGCACCATGATGGAGGTGGAGGCAATGGCTGCCGCCTCACCAGAACTGATGGTGCCATTATCAGTTGGGCGCCTGAGGGGCAGGAACTTGACCCAGCACAGCAGAACCACCTCGGTCAGGAAGAGCAGGGTACCAATAACAGTGGAGAAGGCCCAGGCCAGCTCAATGTGGCGGTGCATGCGCTCATGGGGTGACTCGTTGACCGAGTTCAAGTTGTGAACGTTGCTGACGGCCTCCAGGTTTGGCAGGATACAGGTGCTGATCATCAGGGCGAAGAGGTGCACTGCCACTAGGACAGTGGTGCAGGCGCTGAAGGCTATCAGCAGCCCTGGGGGATACACATGATCTGGCTCCAGCTGCACCTCCACCATAGCCACCTGAAATACAGAGAGGCATTTTAACACAAAACACTGACCGAGAGAGCAACGACCAGGATTTGATTCAGAACAATTTGAACAGAGACAATTATCTATTTTATAGCTCAACCACTGCAAGTGACAATTCCATGTTTTTCTCTGTTGGGTGCCGGCTGTACAGAAAGATGTAGCCTAACCCCTGTGGGCAGGTGACAATTGTACTGGGTCTAACTGTCTGTTGGGTGAGTGACTGTCAGATTAAATGTTATTGGCTTGTATGGTACGGTAGGATATTCTGTAGTTAATTTGTGGTAGGTTAAGGTTTAGATAGAACTCTGACTCACTAATGGCATCCTTACTTTGTATCTGGCCTTGCATAGAGGTTTAAACTTGCAGAGACATTTCAATGCATTCAACTATGCCCCAAATCTATGCGTCACAAATTGCAATGTATCCGGTTTCATACAGATTTATTTTAAATGTTTAATTGTATCGTTAAATCTATCCACCGGTTATTTTCAAACAAAAAGTTGTGGTTTATCCAGCATTATAAACCAGGTAGCTTGGGTCCTGGATGCTGAAACAATATTCCAGCCATGTGTAAATCAGAAACTAAGTTGTTTAATATTATATTTATGTTGGTATCCTGTTTATAATAGCAACAGGCACCTCTGGGGTTTGTGATTTATGGCCAATACGACACTGTTAAGGGGTGTATCCAGGCACTCTGCTTCCCGTCATACTTAAGAACAACCACAACTGTGGTATATTGGCCATATACCACAACCCTTGTGCCTTATTGCTTAAATATAATATGTCTGTTCTTAAGCATGACGCAACACGGAGTACCTGGATACAACCCTTAGTCGTGGTATATTGGCCATATATCACAAACCCCCGAGGTGCCTTATTACTATTATAAACTGGTTACCAATGTAATTAGAGCAGAAAAAATAAATGTTGTCATACCCGTTGTATACGGTCTGATATACCACGGCTGTTAGCCAATCAGCATTCAGCACTCAAACCACCCAGTTTATAATGGCCATGACAAATCGGGCGGTTAAAGCCCTGAATGCTAAAAACAAGATCAAATCATTCAGGTCTAGAAAGATGCCTGAGTTTCCGACTTGTATGATCCATCAAATTGCTTTTTCTTGAATGCACTGTAGTCTGAGATTTCCAAATTCCCAGTTGATTTGAATGAAACATCATCCCTGAGCCCCGACTTCTCCCACATGCTGACCTCTGACTTCACCTATTAAGGGAATGACCTCGATTAACATTTTCAGCAGATATATTTAAAAACAAAATATAATTTATAAAAACGAATGTATTAATTATGGTTTTTGAACACTATAATTTGTTTATAGACATGATAGCTGTGAGCCCACTTTCAGTTTATGGTTGACACGGCTTGTTGGCCATTACATTATCCAATCGGCGTTTCTCAACAAGTTCAAAGCACTTGAATTGGTATTTACAACTGGTAATTACTACCTTCCCACTCGGTTACGAACGCTACATTATTAGATAGTCAAATAGGCCGGTAGGTGTCATGTCAAGAAATTGTGCGTCATATAACTAAATTTTGGCAAAGTTGCCAGAATCCTCTCCAATCTCTGAGTCCAGTACTCACCATCGCGAAACCCGAAAGGAGAGCTGAAGTTCTGCTCGTAGCCTTCAGCTTTGCTCGACTCAAGTAAAGTTTTCTCCATGACAGAGCTTGCAAAGAGTGTTCGTTCAAACTCATTGCTGGCTACCGTTATAACTTTTCAAGTAGTCAACCTGTAGTTCTACACAAGATGCGGTCTCATGCGAATTGACATATAATTTAACTTCTAAACTAAAGAAAAAAACGTTATTTCTATAAACGTTAACCTTCTGCTACTGTTGCCATAACTAATTCAGGAAACACAAGATATTATTTTACCCACAATCCAATGCTGTTTTTGTGTGCGGCGCAGTTTACTCCTTGCGGTAGTTGTAGTGCGCCTATGAACATTCCTGTAGATTTCCTCGGTGGGGTTGTACATCTAGATCTGTGGGTGCACTTTTGAATATGTCACATCAACTTCGCCTCAAGAATGCAAACAACGTGTTGAATACCGTGGGATGATTATATTTAAATGTGTGTGTCCATAGCCTATAGTATTGCATAAATGCTACCATACTTTTTCACTTGCATTTCAGCCAGATAATATTGACAATATTCTAGTACCAGAATTCCATCTAATAATTCGACGCATCTGTGACATTGAACGTGTTGGTAAACTATATGTGCAATATGTGCTGTTGGATGGTCGCATTCTTTAAGGCAAACTAGCACGTTTTTATGGATTAATTATCCAATTAATGGATATGATGGAAGACGTGCTATTGAGCAGCCATATTTGACTGACACCTAGTGGATGCCATAGGCTATTATGACAACTCGATGAAGCTCTGAGAATAAAGGCCTAGAAATAATTTTGTAGGCGAGTGCTTGTTATCAATTATTTTCATGTGTTTAACTTCTTTATTGGTATCCCTTTTAATCTATTTGATGAACATGTTCTACTAGTACAATATGTTTTGCCCTTTTTATTGCTCTGATTTGATGTGCGCTGGATCTCAATACTTGTCTCTTCCCTCACACACAGGTGCTGGTGGCTTTGAGTATCTGCACTGTAAAACTTCTCATTGGTCTTGGGAGCAGGTTTCTGCACTGAATGCACTGACCATGTATTAAAGACAAGGTAGGTGAGGACACAATCATGTACTATGTCCCTGATGTCAGAGAACATTTCACTGCATTTCACTGTCTACATCTGTTGTATTTGGCACATGTGACAAATAACATTTGATTTGCTTTTTGATTTGAACAAGGCCCATCTGGGCATGTAGAACATTCCAATCACAACTGTTAATGCCAGTTGTGACCAGATTATACTGCCCCCAAGAAAATCCCGTAAATCTTTCTTACCTATTACCTAAACACACTCTTTAGAGGTTTGTAGAATTGTTGTCCATTATAATGCACATTATCCAGAGTATACAAAATATTAAGAACTCCTTTTCTTCCTATTACATATACTGACCAGGTGAAACTAAGTGTCTGTTATTGAGGTCACTTGTTAAATCCACTTCAATCAGTGTAGATGAAGGGGGGGGGACAGGTTAAAGAAGGATTTTTAAGCCTTGAGACATGGATTGTGTATGTGTGCCATTCAGAGGGTGAATGGGCAAGAAAAAAATGTATGTGTCTTTTGAACTGGGTATGGTAGTAGGTGCCAGGCACACCGGTTTGTGTCAAAAACTGCAACGCCACTGGGGTTTTCCATGCTCAACAGTATCCCGTGTGCATCAAGAATGGTCCACCACCCATAAAACATCCAGCCAACTTGACACAACTGTGGGAAGCATTGGAATCAACATGCGCCAGCATCCCTGTGGAATGCTTTCAACAGCTTGTAGAGTCCATGCCCCAACAAATGAAGGGTGGTGGTGGTGGGGGGAAGGAGTGTGCAGCTGACTCTTTGTCCATCATATTTTAATCTAACAATTGTATTAGAATCTCCTACTGTGTAATCTGTTCATATGCATAGATGCAAGAATTTCACAAAATGTCAACAAGAACAAATAGGGTTCTGGACATTATTAGATCAGACTTAAACAGTATAATGATGGTCATGATGACACTCTTGTTAAATTGGTAATACTTGTGCAGAAATTAGATGTAAATCTTCCAATGAAAGTACTCAATAATGTCCTACATGAGTACTTTAGTTACTGGCAATTAATTATTTCTGCTTTGAACTACCAAGAAATCATGAGTTGGGTACTTTGTCCTCTATCTGTAGACATTAAGGGCAGAGCAATCAAACCCAGAGCAGCTGATTGCTTCCTGTGGTCTGTCGCAGTTTAGAGTTTTTCTTCATGAATCTTGTTCTGGATGCAGCTCTGCAGAGTGGTCACTAGCTGGCACAGCCACTGTCATAACATCTGATTTTACTCTTAACCACACTGCTAACCCTAATGCCTAACCTTAAATTAAGACCAAGAAGCATATGCTTTGTTTTCATGAATTTTTACAATAGAGACAATTTTGACTTTGCAGCAGGCCTATCTAAAGGGAAATCACTCAATTCTGCCTCCAGGACAAGACTCATAACAATAAACGTCAACCTGTAACATGTACTCAATCATTCTGATTTTTTTGTTGTGTGATAACATGCCACTCCCTTTATTCCCAAGGAGCCAGATGTCTTCACATTGCCCATCTGTACTATTCTTGACCATTCCCTCCCTACCACCCTCCAGTCCCACTCTGACTCGGGGTGCCCTTTGTAAGCAACCCTGTAAGCAAATGCAATCTGCCTCTCCATTGGCTTTGCCTGCCCCCTGTCTCTCCTGACCTTTCCTGTGCATATTCATGAGGCTTCCTGTCGCCGTGTGTGTGCCTGTACAGCTGCTTGGTTCTGAACTGTGTGTGGAGAGAGGGAGGGAGAAAGGGGGACGAGTGAGCAGGGAACAGCAGCAGGGAACAGCAGCAGGGAACAGCGGCAGGTCTGGAGGCTTCAGCCATGTCAGTTTTCTCTACAACGCTGGACAGACGATGAGAAGAGAGGAACCATGGCCTTGTCACTGAGTGCAGACGAAGAGGATTATGATTCAGAATCTGAACAGGTCAGAGAACAGAACATTAGCCACGTTGGGTTTCTAATCTGCATGCTGTTTTGTCTTTCTTGTGTGGGGGGGGCTTTAGACCAGTAATCCTGTGAGTAGAATGTATTTTCTCTCCCTGCCTTCTATCTCTTTCTTTTCTCTATCCCCACTCACTCAGTACCATAAGTAGGAATAGGATAATAATTTGACTAGGGACTGGATTGAAAAGGGAAACATGGTTTGTTGTTTTGGTAAGAGAACTAACCCACTGGGTAAGAGATAGCTATTTAAGAGGTCATACAGACACCTTCTCCTGTCCCTGGCTCATGCTGTTGTATCCAGATGACCTATCTCAGACCCTAGCAAGAAAGGAATGAGCTGCTCACCAAAGTAGTTAGTTGATCCCAATAATTGCTTGGCTTTAAATGTGATCCAGAATCCTCTCACCTTAGGAACATACCTTTCTCAACAAAAATCCTGAAGAGGACCCAATGAATATCCATTGTCCCCCTCTGTTGTCTACCAGCTATTTGTCACACACTGACCTGTCAGATTGTGTTCTTGGTCAAGTTACTGTGATCATGGAAGAGGATCGGTCATTGTGACTGGTATTTTTGTGTGAACAGTCGGGGTGTGGGAGAGTAGTGTAGCATGACTATACATGTGAGGCCTTTCACTACACTTCACCTGAGGCTCAGTGTTGACTTTTTCTAAAACTAAAGTAAATAGATTACGCTAAATCAGACCATGCCTGATGTAGCACCATTGTCACATTCAGGTCTAGCTCTATGGACAGACATACTTATTCCTTCCGTGTTGAACTGCTCGTACTCACACCTAACCATGCTCTGTGCCTTTAAGAGGGCTGGAGGCAATGTTATTTTGCAGGAACCGAACTGGGGAGGGGGATGGGGAGAGGGAACAATGAGCTGCTCTTACAGCGGTTGATCGCTCTTGCCTGTTTGGAGACTTTTAGTTGTACATTACGCGACAATAGTGTTGAATGATTAACCGATATGTCGTTTTTTCCGGTTATTAAACAACAAATTGAGCGACATTGGTTCAGTTACTTGAATTCCATTTAATTATGTTTATTGTGAGCCCATGGTGTCTTCTCAAGGGAAATAAAATCATTTACGAGAGAATTCAAGTCAAGAACAATGCGGGACGCTGGGTTGAAGGGAGTTGTAGTTTTCATGAAGCAAATAATCAACATAGTTTAGCGCATAAACATGGTATTTAACTACACACAGTAGCTAGGTTTCCATCCAATTTGCGACAGATTTAAATTCGAATATTATAATATTCAGTATGCACATTTTCCCACCAGAGATGTTTATATCAAACTTACTTTTTGCGGATAAGAGGCTGGGCGTCATGACGTAGCGCACATACAAATAATTTACCATCAATCCTATGTACCGAATTAAAAAGTTAAATGGGTTTCCATCGCATTTTCAACTCTGAGGGCTTTTTCACAACTGTTATTATATAGCCAATGTGACCACTCTTGTCTTGGCATATGCGCTCTAGCTCACAGCTCGCAGATACAGTGCGTGTAGGCGACCTACATTGAGATTATTATGGATGAGCGCTATTATTTGTATTTGTCAAACGGCAGCCAAGCATCGATCATCATGTCACCAGAATAAGACCATCAATATTTATTGTAAAGAAGCATCAAGCTCATCACCTTGCACATTTACTACCCTGTGAAGTTCATAATGTGTCGACCCCTTTCTGTGTTTACAAACATTGCCGTTTGTGGCAGAACAAGGGAGAGTTCTAGAACGCCGCAAAAAAAGCCTTTATTTACATCTTGTTTGAGTGCATTTCATAATACAATCAAGAACCAAAACTTAATTGGAAGGGTATGAGAAACCCCCCCAAAATATGTTGTTTATAAGTAATAACATAAATGTATGTTGAATGGGTGCAGATGGAGATGGTTTGTTACTGCCGCCAAGAGTCACGTGCATTTGTGTACTGGAAAAGTGTATATTATTCCAGCTGTAGCCTAATAAACTGCATCCTTTCCTGAGTCGTAATGGGAGGACCACACAACATATAATCACGTGACTCCAAGTTTATTTCCATGTGATGGTTGTTATATCAATATTTGCGCATAAAGGCGTTTCCACCGACATTTCTCAGTGTCAGATAACTTTAACGCCTGCTACAGGTTAGATACACACAGACCGCATAGACTTTGAGAGAGGAAAGTACACAATATGACGATGAGAGGGACAAACATTTTGTGAAAGTATGTGTAACAGTATAACTTTAGTCCGTCCCCACGCCCGAACCAGTGACCCTCTGCACACATCAACAACAGTCACCCACGAAGCATCGTTACACACCGCTCCACAAAATCCTCGGCCCTTGCAGAGCAAGGGGAACCACTACTTCAAGGTCTCAGAGCAAGTGACGTCACCGATTGAAACGCTATTTAGCGAGCACCACCGCTAACTAGCTAGCTGTTTCACATCCGTTACATATGCCTCATCTATTTGATGAACTAGTCCAATTATTTGTCAGACAGCTCTGCAGCATAGTTAGGCATGCAACCTAGCTAAGGGTTAGTTCAAATTTGATCTCCCCCCTCAGAATGAACTCAAAATAATATTTATGACCACAAATAACAATATCGATCCTGTGTGTATAAACGTGGATATCGACTATGCCACTTCAGCATGCTCACAGTTGATGACACACAGGGTTATGGGCCAATGCACCAAACAACCAATAAACTGAGTATACTGACCTTGTGTGCTTCAATATCATGGTTTGCGTTGTCAGCACCAAAATAAATGATTGATCATAGTATGCTGATGGAAAAACTTATGTTATGGCTTTACACCTCCTGCTCTATTGTCGATAAAGGGTGTTTTAACCTGTTTAACAGAACACAGATGGTGTTCTTTAATGGAAGTGCCTCTAACATAATCCAGGAAGAATCAGGTATTCCCCAGGGCAGATGTTTAGGCCCCTTTTACTTTTTTCAATCTTTACTAACAACATGCAAGTGTGTCTGTATGCGGATGACTCAACACGATATACATCAGCTACTACATTGAGTGATATGACTGCAACACTTAACAAAGAGCTGCATTTAGTTTCAGAATGGATGGCAAGGAATAATTTAGTCCTAAATATTTCAAAAAATAAAATCAATTGTATTTGGGACAAATCATTCACCAAACCTGAACTAAATCTTGTAATGAATAATGTGGAAAATGAGCAAGTTGAGGTGAATAAACTGCTTGGAGTAACCCTGCATTGTAAACCTGCATGGTCAAAACCTATTGATACAACAGTGGCTAAACGGGGGAGAAGTCTGTTCATAATAAAGCACAGCTCTGCCTTCTTAACACTATCAACAAGGCAGGTCCTACAGGCCTGATTATTGTTCAGTAGTGTGGTCAGGTGCTGCAAAGAGGGAATTAGGAAAATGTACAATTGGCTCAGAACAGGGCAGCACAGCTTCCCCTTAAATGTACACGGGGAGTTAATATCAATGATATGCATATCAGTCTCTCATGGCTCGAAGTGGAGGAGAGATTGACTTCATCACTACTTGTTTTTGTAAGAGGTGTTGACAAGCTGAATGTACCGAGCTGTCTGTTTAAACTACTAACACACAGTTCGGACACCCATGCATACCCCACAAGACACCAAAGGTCTCTTCACAATCCCCAAGTTAAGAACAGACTATGAGAGGCGCCCAGTACTACATAGAGCCACGATTACATGGAACTCTATTCCACATCAGGTAACTGATGTAAGCAGTATAATCAGATGTAAAAAAAAAAACGGGTAAAAATACACCTTGTGGAACAGCGGGGACTGTGAAGAGAGACAAAAAGGTACAGACACGCATACGCACACAAGCGCTAGCACACGCCCTCTACACACACGTACATTGTAATGTTGTTGTATGGTGGTATTATACATTTTGTATTGTAGATATGTAGTGGTGTAATAATGTTATAATGTACAGTTTATCTTATGTTTTATATGTAATGTAAGTGCCTAAATGTGTTTGGACCCCAGGAAGAATAGGCAGCAGCTAATGGGGATCCCTAATTAATTCAAATAAAAAGACTGTCAATCTCGACAAACAGAACATTTATCCCACCCTACCTTGAAGGCCTACCCAGTATCAAAGGTTTGGTTTGACAATCTCTGAATATCATTAAACGTTTTGGTGTTTTTTAACAGATGTTTATTTCCATTCATCAAATGACCGTGATGCACAATTTGGATTGATTAGATTTTTATTTGCCAGTAAAAAATAAAAATGCACAATACAGAGTACAACTATTTTTTCAAGTGACTGGGATTCCACCATAAAGTCGGGGCTTATTTCCATTGTGGTCCCTATTTGTTTTCACATAGACACATTACAGACATTCTACTGTTCACACATAAGCCAGCTTTTGACATTCTTTTAAAAAGTGGTTATGGTTGCTATGCCTTTGAGTTCCTGTGGTAGTTTGTTCCACTCAACAGTGCCAGTATATACAAATGTGTTCTTACCAGTTAGACTCTTACATTTAAAACAGTGAATATTAGTGTCTCTGGCTCTAGTATTATGCTGTTGGACATCTCTGACAAATTTAAACATTTTTGGTTAGTACCAGGGGGCTGAGTCTGATAATTCTGTGGACCAGACCAAGTTGAATTAATTCTACTATTTCTTTCTACAGATAGCCAGCCTAGCTGCTTGAAATGCTCAACCTCCAGATGGGGGGAGGGGGAGTTTAAGTACAATTCTTACATGCTTGTTTTGGCTGGTCTGTATCTTATTCTTTAGATGTTTGGGGTTGCTGGTGAACCATGATGTTGCAGGCATTATCAACGCGACACTGGACTAGCACACTTGGCAGAGTCTTTAGGGTGTCTATAGCTAGGGCTCCATCCAATTGGCAGCAGATTTTCATGTGAATATTCAAAAATCTGCATAAAAACAATATGCACATTTTCAGAGTTGTTTCCATCAAATTTACTTGTTGCAGATAAAAGTCTGTGCGTAAATGCATAGTGCACATGAACATTACTTTTGCGGTTACATTCCCATGTACCGTTAAAGTTAAATGGGTTTCCATCGCATTTGTCACAAAAAAATGTGTCGGTATAGCAAATGTGCCCAGCCTGGTATTGGCACTTTGTATTTGCCAACCATTGATCATCATGTCACCAGAATAAGACCCTAGATATTTATTGAGCATCATGCTCATCCCGTGCACTTTCACCACCCTGTGAAGTTCATCATTTATTTAATCTGTAGCCTAATAAATTACAACCGTTCCCAAATCATAGTGGGAGGACCACACACCATACCATCACGCGACTCCAAGTTTACTTGTATAATATGATAAAATAATCATGTCTAATCCTGATTGGTTAAAACATATTACCACCGGCTAAATCTATGATGCTACTCTGTTCCATCTGACTACGCAATCCACTGTCTCATCAGCCCAGCCAAGCAATTGATAAACTTGATCTTCACTATAAAAAGTATCTAGACATTCTCACATTTCTTTTAAACTAACATTTTGTTTTCAACTGCAGAGATATGTATAAACCTTGCTGTCTGTCTCTCCAACAATTTGTAACATTGTTTCAATATTCAAATTTGATCTCCAGCTGTCCAAAAGTAATGAACTTAGGAGTCAGGGCAGGCAGGCAGCGTTTCTCAGCTAGTCAAATTCATGAATCAGCTGGCATAATTTTTATGGATATATACAAAGAAATGTAAATTGTAAAAAAGTCAAACGAAATGAAGTGCAGCTAGTTTGCAGTCTTTCCAGCTTCAGTTTGGAGTGATTTTGTTATCTGTGTTGTTGGTTAGCTGTTGTTGGCTAGCTCCTCTGAACAACAGTGTCCTGACGAGTGAGCACATGTTCTATGCCAGGTGAAATTGTGCCTCATTAGCTCATTGTTATGGATGTATCCATATAAATATTGGCACAAAATGTATATATTGACAAAATGTAATTCTAGCATCCTCAAAATGGCTTCAGATGAACCAGGTTTCCATCCAATATTTTTATGCGAGTCAAGTGCATGCCGGATATAAAATGGCATGACAATCCTGATGGAAGCAGCAAATGTCAGTATTTTGTTGACAAAACAAAATACGCTAGACAAGGTGGGATATTTTTGTGTCAGTAAAATGTGTTATGTGCAAAATAGTGGTTATTTAAGTGATAATTCCCAAAAAGACATGTTTGGCAAAGGTGTTGCAAACCGCATGCCTACATTAGACTTTTGAAGTAGCCTAATCAGATTAAAACATTGACTGGTTGTGTGTTTATGCCACACACAAAAGGTAATACATTTAAAAGGTAAATTACAAATATTTAGCTTATTTTGAAGCATTAGGTTCTAGGTGTGCTAGGAATAGATGCTCGTATTGGAGGAGGCAGAGTGCACATTATGCTTCCGGCAGGCCTAGTTATTCAGATACCATGCTGACCACACCGCCTGCGTCTCGTGCGTTGCAAAATAAATGTACACATACATGTTAATCAATCATTGCACCCACATTGCTCGCGCATTTCAATAAGCGTCTACGTAGCCAGGCGCTTAAATAGAACTTGGTTCTATTTGTGATGCTTGACGTGTTGCAAGTCACACCTCTCCCATCTCCTCATTGGTTTGTATTATACATTATACCCACGTGGGTGATTGAAAGATGAACTGCGGTTCACACTCCAGTCCAGTTGGTGATGGTAATGCACCTTGCCAACCGCCATATAAAGTCAGAAGAAGAAGAAGCCTGGCTGTGTCAGTCGATTGTAAATTAAACTTAGGCATCACACTACCCATGAAGGAATACCTAAGACACATTTTTACTGTCAGTCATTAGTGTCCGTTTAGAATCTATGTTCCTTTTTTGTCGGAATAAAACAGGATATAATGAGGACAAGATAAAATATGTCTTGCATGTAATGGACATAAAGAACTGGTCTTGTATGTGTGTGTGTATATATAGTTGAAGTCGGAACTTTACATACACCTTAGCCAAATACATTTAAACTCAGTTTTTCACAATTCCTGACATTTATTCCTAGTAAAAATTCCCTGTCTTAGGTTAGTTAGGATCACAACTTTATTTTAAGAATGTGAAATGTCAGAATAATAATAGAGAGTGATCTATTTCAGCTTTTATTTATTTCATCACATTCCCAGTGGGTCAGAAGTTTACATACACTCCGTTAGTATTTGATAGCATTGCCTTTAAATGGTTCAACTCGGGTCAAACTTTTCGGGTAGCCTTCCACAAGCTTCCCACAATAAGTTGGGTGAATTTTGGCCCATTCCTGCTGACAGAGCTTGTGTAACTGTGTTAGATTTGAAGGCCTCCCTGCTCGCACATGCTTTTTCAGTTCTGCCGACAAATGTTCTATAGGATTGAGGACAGGGCTTTGTGATGGCCACTCCAATACCTTGACTTTGTTGTCCTTAAGCCATTTTGCCACAACTTTGGAAGTATGCTTGGGGTCATTGTCCATTTGGAAGACCCATTTGCGACCAAGCGTTAACTCAATCAATCCCAGAACGGCAGCAAACATAATTTTCTGGAATTTTCCAAGCTGTTTAAAGGCACAGTCAACTTAGTGTATGTAAACTTCTGACCCACTGGACTTGTGAAATAATCGGTCTGTAAACAATAGTTGGAAAAATTACTTGTGCCATGCACAAAGTAGATGCCCTAACCGACTTGTCAAAACTATAGTTTGTTAACAAGAAATTTGTGGAGTGGTTGAAAAACGAGTTTTAATGTCTCAACCTAAGTGTATGTAAACTTCCGACTTCAAGGTCCTAAACGATATCATAACCGCCATCGATTAGAGACATTACTGTGCAGCCGTATTCATCGACCTGGCCAAGGCTTTCGACTCTGTCAATCACCACATTCTTATCGCCAGACTCTAGAGCCTTGGTTACTCAAATGACTGCCTCTCCAGGTTCACCAACTACTTCTCTGATAGATTTCAGTGTGTCAAATCATAGGGCCTGTTGTCGGGACCTCTGGCAGTTTCTATGGGGGTGCCACAGGGTTCAATTCTCGGGCAGACTCTCTTCTCTGTATACATCAATGATGTCGCTCTTGCTGCTGGTGATTATCTGATCCACCTCTACGCAGACGACACCATTCTGTGTACTTCTGGCCCTTCTTTGGACACTGTGTTAACAAACCTCCAGACGAGCTTCAATGCCGTACAACACTCCTTCCGTGGTCTCCAACTGCTCTTAAATACAAGTAAAACTAAATTCATGCTCTTCAACCGATCGTTGCCCGCACCTGCACGCCCGTCCACCATCACTACTCTGGACGGTTCTGACTTAGAATATGTGGACAACCACAAATACCTAGGTGTCTGGTTAGACTTTAAACTCTCCTTTCAGTCTCACATTAAGCATCTCCAATCCAAAATTACATCTAGAATCGGCTTCCTATTTCGCAACAAAGCCTCCTTCACTCATGCTGCCACACATACCCTCGTAAAACTGACCATCCTACCGATCCTCGACTTTGGCGATGTCATTTACAAAATAGCTCCCAACACTCTACTCAACAAATTGGGTGCAGTCTATCACAGTGCCATCCGTTTTGTCACCATAGCCCCATATACTACCCACCACTGCGACCTGTACTCTCGCGTTGGCTGGCCCTCGCTTCATACTCATCGCCAAACCCACTGGCTCCAGGTCCTCTACAAGTCTCTGCTTGGTAAAGCCCCGCCTTATCTCAGTTCACTGGTCACCATAGCAGCACCCACCCGTAGCACACGCTCCAGCAGATCTATCTCACTGGTCACCCCCCAAAGCCAATTCCTCCTTTGGCCGCCTATCCTTCCAGTTCTCTGCTGCCAATGACTGGAACGAACTGCAAAAATCACTGAAGCTGGAGACTCATATCTCCCTCACTAGCTTTAAGCACCAGCTGTCAGAGCAGCTCACAGATCACTGCACCTGTAGCTAGCCCATCTGTAATATAGCCCATCCAACTACCTCATCCCCATACTGTATTTATTTATTCATCTTGCTCCTTTACACCCCAGTATCTCTACTTGCACATTCATCTTCTGCACATCAATCACTCCAGTGTTTAATTGGTATATTGTAATTACTTCGCTACCGTGGCCTATTTATTGCCTTACCTCCCTTATCTTACCTCATTTGCACACACTGTATAAAAAAAAATTCCTTCAATGTTATTGACTGTATGTTTGCTTATTCCATGTGTAACTCTGTTGTTGTATGTGTTGAACTGCTTTGGTTTATTCTTGGCCAGCTTGCAGTTGAACTTGTTCTCAACTAGCCTACCTGGTTAAATAAATGTGAAATACAAAATGAAACCTACACACCCACTCAGTCATTGTTTATGAAGTGGGTTATTTTAATGTTATTCTTTTGGCGCAGTTGTGGAGATGTCATGTACTTCCCTCCCTTTTGTGTGCATTGTTGTGGTGTGCTGTGGTCCACTGAAGCCAGGCAGATGGTGAACCCTGTGACTTCCTCCCACAGCACTGGGATCCACAGTGAAACTGATCAGATAAGGCCCCCATCTCGGCCTAGTGTTTTAGGGCCTCATCAAACAAACCTAACATTCCTAGCACATTAGTCAGCCAAGTTACAGTAAGTGTTGGTAATCAGTCTGGGTCTATTATAGGTCAAGATGCTTTTGTAAACAATCAACACATTAGTGTTTCATAGGCCTACATTTGACTCAGACGACTAGTTCTTTTTAAAAGACGATACACATGTCTTAAAGATTGGAGTTATGATTTCTTGGAAGAGAGGCATAGGAGGAGGATCACTCCTCATTTTAGCCACCATATTTAATACTTTCTCCTGTAATTCAGAGGTTTCACATAACATGGCCTGGATGGACCATACACTTGTTGATTAAACCAAATAAAAGATAAACAAACTCATGCCCCCTTGGCAGAACAGATATTTGAAGAAAATCACTCTTTTCATAACTCACATACACAGAACACTTTGTTAAGCATTTTGTCATGCTAACGCTGTTGCACAATTAACTAGAATATTTGGAACAAGAGGGTATCGGCTACTTTATTCAAGGACTCCTTCAGGGTGAACAGGAGTTTGTTTGAGAGGAAAATAGGTCATATAGCACACGTGGGTTTCTAATAGTCCCACATTGATTGCTTTGGTGATCTGTTGTGTTGGATATAATGTTGTAGATATTTCTGTTTAAAGCTCTCTAAAAAATCAGAGGAATTTCAACATTTTAAGACAATGCCAGGAATGTGCCAATCACACTTGAATGTTACGCAATGCTGATAATCATAGCATTTTAAGCCCCAGCCCTCCTTCTGATGTCTTCCTTGTACACCTTTCCATACACTCCTTGGTTGAACAGATTTCTTCGGAAAACCATCAGATTGTAGTCTGTTTCCCATTTCCAGTTGGATGTTGCGTCAACAACAACCGTGTATGCTTGAGAATCTGTTTAGGATCTGGAGTGATGCTTGAGGATGGCCAAAGATGAGACGAAGGTGAAAGGTTATTATAACAACTCTCTTTCCAGACCTGAAGAAAAGCTTTCTGGTGAAGGATCATCTTGTGGTATGTCTCTCCAGGGACATCTTATTCTAGGATTCATGAAGGAACACTTTGTTCTCAATGACCCTGGTCTAGGGGTTTTCTTCTCTCTCTTTAAGCCCTCTGCAAGAATTCCATCTGCTTTTATATGATGGCGGTTTGGTCCTTATTAGCTATATCTGTTCCAGGAGGATGGTTATGTAAGGGCTGTGACGTGGCAATGTTTCTCAGTATTTTGTTTGGGAGTGGAAGGTTTTCACTGTTGTGTATTAATCCTTAACTGAGGAGCATTGCCAGGTGGTAAGACATGTTTTGTGGACCTGTGTGTGTTGCTGTCTTGTGATTTAGTTTCTTTAATGGATGGACCTACTGGCTCACACAGTGGTAGATAATTTTGCCAGAAATACACACGCAAACCTCCAGATTAAAACATTCATATTTGACACCATGCAATTGGTTGTACCTTTTATTTTGTGGAGTAGGTTGTGTAAACAGCGTATCAGCCTTATAGATGTCCTTTGCAGGAGATCAGAGGCAGGACATAATGCTCGACTGGGACTGAGTGACAAGCAGCAGATTCTACACTACACTAATCGATCTCACCCCATAAACAGTGTTTTTAGTGCCAGTAAGAACAGCTTCCAGAGGAATGAATGACCCAATCTACAGTAGCACATTCAACTCTGTTTTTCCAGTGTGTCTCCTAGGGCCTGAAGCGATATTTGTACATTATGAGAAAATAAAGTAACAGTTTTAGTACTGCCAGAGGAGCCATGAAAATGTTCAATTTCAAAACAATCCTAACCTCTCCACAGCCCTTCCATTTAAAGATAAAGTACAATATGTCTCTGCTAGTTCTCATCTCCTTTCATTATTCTATTCAAATGGTTAGGAAAAGCAGGGGAACTGTGTTGCCAAGGAAACACTCGCCTCTGCAGCAAAAAATACATTTCTCAGTAATGGCGTAGGGAATATCTCATGTTTATTGTTCTGGTGGCTCTAGGCTCGGGTAAAGAGCATTGAAATTCATTTTTACCTGTGAACCTCTAACTATTTGTGGTGTCACGGGGTGGGAGAGAATCTTTTTATTTTCTTGGACAGAGGCTGATTTACAGATTTGGCATTTAGAGAGGTTTAGAAAGGTACTGTATGTGGCTCGCAGCCGGTGTCTTCAGTGCAGTACTGTTTCACTAGCTTTATGACTGTCAGGAGTAGACCATACTAGATGTTGTGTGTTCCATAATGAAGCAGAATGTAGGTTACTGTCTTAGGCAATAGTTCTCATTTGAATTTCCTTTCTAAAGTATTTTCCAAATAATCAGGTTTGAATAGTGGTTGGAGAGGACCAGGGAGCCAATGACCGGATTCAAAAAGTCTACTTCCAGGGACAAGAGCTAATGGATGTTTTAACATAAATTGTATTATTTTTCTCTCTGCAGCAACGAGAAGCCAACCGGCCAAAACCCAAGATGGGGACTTCAGCAGCAGTCAAGCTGCCGTCCAATCGCAGTGCGTCTGGCGCCAGACGCAGGAGAACACGCTGCCGAAAGTGTGAGGCCTGCCTCCGAACTGAGTGTGGAGAATGTCACTTCTGTAAAGACATGAAGAAGTTTGGAGGACCTGGGCGCATGAAGCAGTCCTGTATCATGAGGCAGTGCATTGCAGTGAGTAAAGCCATAGTAACCACACAGGCTTTTCATCATTCATACTATTTAGCAGATTGTTCAGTTAGCCTATATTGTCTTATCCAGTGCTACAGTGCTGTGTCACAAATGCAATGAAAACCACAAGACAGGTTCACAGTTCAGGGTCTGAAAGAATGGTCAGTGTAAGCAAGAACCAACCATAAGTACAATGATACAGAGCGAGACCTCAGGAAGTGAGTGCTAACATTTTTATTTTTGCAACAGTATGACTCATTCATGTGTCAAAGGTCTCTCGATTCTGTTGAGTCCATTCAGTGGATATTTGTCTACGGCTTAGAATAGTCGCCAATGTCTGTTAATGATTTTCCCCAAACAGGAAACAGAATGACCAGTAGCAGCTTATCAACACTATTTGCAAATATTATTGCACACCGGCATAATGGAGACACTGTGTGTGTTACTGTCAATGAGTTTGACAGTTGTCAGTGAATGTGTTTTTGTATTTGTCCTTTGCAGCCTGTCCTGCCCCACACAGCTGTGTGTGTGGTGTGCGGAGAAGCAGGGAAGGAGGACACATTGGAGGAGGAGGACAAGTTCAACGTCATGCTCATGGAGTGCTCCATCTGCAATGAGATTGTCCACCCCAACTGCTTAAAGGTGAGACAGGATGAGCATGTCGAGTTGTGATTTAACACAACCATGACTGAACACGAGGCCAAGCCTCCACCTGATGAGTTTGATGATTCCTTATTTGTGTGAGTGAGATTCACCTGAATGTTTATGACACGGTTGAGTGATTTATATGCTTTGACACACAAATGAAGGCAAAATCCTGGAATGTTTGCCTTTGTACTTAACGGCAGGTGATTCACTGTGTTTTGACTGTCAAATAGTTTTACAAGGCAACTTGATGAGTCATTGGTGTGGTGGGGACTTCCTGTTGTTGTTTGACACTGAATCACCTCATCACTTTCCCTCCTCCAGCCAGACTTGCAGTAGGCTGTGTCCAGTTGAAATCACATGATGCTTGAATAGGACCTTGCAGTGTTGTCGACATTGCTGGGTGGAGCCGGATGCAAATAAAATGCAAAGCTGCCCATGCACTCTTAGGAGCCATTCAGCCAAAGCATAACATGTCATAGCATGTCCTTGCTCGAACCTGTTCTAATGAAGTGAAGTTGTGAACTACATCAGATATTAGGAACACAGCCTTTGTGTTTGTTGTATTCCAGGCACATAACACACTTATGGTAAGGTATTTCTGAAGAATATTGATTTTTCATTGTTAGAGGAGGTTGTTTGCTAGAGTTTCTCACTTTTTAAATGTGTCAGAAAATAAAGTGTTAAACTGCCTCACACAAAGAGGTGACAATAGTCACTTTCAGTTCCCTGTTAATTTCTCTCTGTGCTGAACACATTGTACATTAGTCTGACTCCCCTTCTGCCCTTTTCGTCTTAACTCTCTCTTTTACTTCATGCTTTTCAGGTAAAAGATGCTTCTGGCGTGGTGAACGATGAACTTCCTAACTGTTGGGAATGTCCCAAATGCAACTACGCTGGGAAAACCGGAAAAGTGAGTACCTACAAATGTAGGATCTTAATTTGAGCCAGTTTGTTACAGCAGGAACTTAATCCTGCAGCTAAAGGATATGTAGATTATAGTTAATTGATACTTTGTAGCGGTTGATACATTTGAAATTATAAACCTCAATTTCAATATAAGTTTTAAATGTCCTGCTTTGCAGGACAGTTCTCCTGCAACAGGATGATCATACATCTGTATATGAATGCATCATTTTAAGGACTTACTGTAGGCAGCCCATCATAGAATACTATATATTCTCAAGTTCATAAGCATTAATATGAAATTGATATTTTAGTTTCCCCTTTCTCCAAAGATAAAGCACACACCAATTTTGTCATCTGATGTTGGATTAGGAAACAGTGCTGTGAACCATCTTTGGAAAAAACTCTCCAAATAATTATTCTTTTAACGTCAGAGGCATTTCATAATGTCTTTACTTTGTGGTTTCTTACTTCCTGTTCATCTACTTACTATATCACATGGTTCAATGCCCTGTGTCTGTTACACGGGAAGGAAACAAACATCTAATTCTCTAGTAGTGGCACAGTCACAGTCTAAGTAGTTTACAATGTCTGACTTGTTTCACCATTGAAACAAGTACAGTATCTCAGTTTGGTGACCCTGTCGTGATAGGCGAAATATATAAAGTTGTATTCCCTGTTTTTCCACCTTTTGGTCTGCAAGCAAAAAAGGGGACCAGGGTTCAAGTATGCGTCTAACCTCCCTGGCTCCCTGCTGAAGGAGCAGAAGGCAGTCAAGGAGGAGGGTGAGGCCACATCTACGTCTACAGCCAAGAGAAAGCCTGAGGGGGATGATATCTCAAGACACAGACCTGAGGAACGGGAGCCCCTCCACAGACACCCCCCTGTCCTGACCCCCAGCACCCTGCCTCGGCCCAGACCTGAGGACAAACTGAGGAAGAAGAGGAAGCTCTTCGACGATGACGAGGAAGAGGACTTCAGTGTGAGGAAGAAGGTAGACTCCGATTTCATAATGTGGTTTATGTTTCAGTGTCTGTTAGTATAATGTTACTCATTGACTATGCATGGCAATTTTCATGCTGTGCCAAGCAACTCCTTTTGTAAAATGTTTGGATGTTGATATGTGCTCTGGTATCCATAGTTGAACATGCTCTCTAACTAAACCTCCCTCTCCTCCACAGGGAAAGGCAGATGAACCTCTGTTCCCCAAACTCCTTCACCAGATCAAGACTGAGGAGGAAGACCAGGAGGAGGAAGTGGATGAGGAGGAGACGGACTCTCTGTTCTGGCGAGGCCTGGAGAGGAGAGATCGTTTAGAAGATACCGAGGACTGGGCAGAGGACGGGGATGGCAAAGACACAAAGACAAACTTTCCAAGGCTTCCTCTCAAAACTCCTGTTCTAGACAGTGACCAGTCTCACTGCAGCTCTCCACAAGCTGGCCCCAGCAGCGAGGGTGGCAGTGAACCCCAGGAGAAGGGCCCACGCCCCAAAGCGCGCCGCAAACGCCGTTTACCCAACAAGGAGCTGAGCAAAGCACTGAACCAGGAGATCCAAAAGACTGAGGACTGCAGAGCCAATGAGAACCGCCAGCCCCTCAAGGTGGAGCCAGAGAGTGAGAATGAGGAGCCCAAGAGGGGCTTCCGCATCGGCAGTGACCTGGGAGGGGAGCGCCCCCACCTCCGGATCAAGGAAATGAACGGCACCCCCTGGGAGCTGCGCCACTTCTATCCCAGCCAGGTCACCCCTCTGGGCTTCAACAGGAGCTCCCCTGGCACCCGGCCCCTGCCCCCACGATCCCCACCCAAGTGTGTCCAAATGGAGCGGCACGTAATCCGGCCACCCCCCATCAGCCCCCCGCCGGACAGACTTCCCCTGGTGGACGGGAAGACCCATGCAGTTCAGCGAGAGGTCTGGATGAAGCTCTTTGGGCACTTCACACACAAGGAGCTGTGTGTCTGCATGCGTGTCTGCAAGACATGGAATAGATGGTGAGAGCTCTTCCTATTTCCACTCATATTTTGACTTTACATTTAAGGGCCTATAAAACATCAAATAAAGATGTGTTATAAAAGTTGGGTCCCTGTCGGGGGTCCCCGTCATCCATTTCGTATGATGTGTTACGTCCTGCATAAAAAATAGTTAGGAATTCCAATTCGTAAAATATGTTGCTAATTTGTAAGTGCTTAAGATCCCGTTCAATCTCTTTAACACTCACATTCAAATATACTAATTATCTAGAACTTTGTGAATTTTAGTCCAAGCCAGATAGACAATATAAATACACACTCACTATCTCTGACAGGTGCTGTGATAAAAGACTGTGGACCAACATCGATCTGAACCGCTGTAAATCTATCACTCCCCTCATGCTGAGTGGCATCATCCGCAGACAGCCCCTCTCACTGGACCTCAGCTGGACCAACATCTCCAAGAAGCAGCTGAGCTGGCTAATAAACCGCTTACCAGGTACATACCAGGACCACGTGAACCTGTGATCTATGGGAAAGGAAAATGTTTCGGCCAGACACCAGAGACTGTCCATATGTGATTGTGGCTCAGCGTTGAAACCCGTCTGACAGTACTTCGCTCTGTGTCCTGCAGGTCTGCGGGTGTTGCTGCTCTCAGGGTGCTCGTGGGTGGCTGTGTCTGCCCTCTGCACCTCTAGCTGCCCTCTGCTGCGCACCCTGGATGTGCAGTGGGTGGAAGGGCTCAAAGATGCCCAGATGAGGGACCTGCTCTCGCCCCCGACCGATAACAGACCAGGTAACCACCTGCAACAAGAGGGGAGAGTTAGGTGAAATTGACATGAGTGTATTATAGCAACCTCTGGTGGTTCTCCTGGGTGTGACAGGACTGGGAGGCTTTTCTTTCTAAAAACCCATTAAGAAGAAAAATGAGTGTATCTTAAGATAGTTTACGTTTAATTAAAGGATGTTAACGAAAATGTATGAGATTACTCGCCATGTTTGACTGCGAGATGAGAAATCACTCCTGTTTTGTTCCTGCTCTCCACCCTCAGGTCAGTTGGACAACCGCTGTAAACTGAGGAACATCCTGGACTTGCGTATGGCCGGGCTGGACATCACAGATGCCTCTCTGCGTCTGATTATCAGACATATGCCGTTACTTTCCCGACTGGACCTGAGCTACTGCAACCACATCAACGACCATTCGGTCAACCTGCTGACGGCCGCAGGGACCACAACCAGAGATTCACTCACAGAGATCAACCTGTCAGGTAGGAACCCTCAGTCAATCACACCACTCTCACAACCTCAGTATTAGCACTAGGGGCTAGAGTAATACAACAGCACAGAGGCTGTTTTTATTTACTCTGCTGTCACCTCCTTCGGAGGACAAAATGTAACGTTTTACAGCTTTTTCTTTTGTTGTTACATGTACATTCTAAACACAATTTTAGATACATACCACTTATTTAAACTTAATTATTTTTATTTTTTTACAGTAGTTACGTTATACAATTTTACATTATACATCGTGTTATCAGTCAGAACTATTATAGAACAAGCTATTTCACTTATTTTTCTCTTAATATTAAAGAATATCGAAGATGTATTTATTTTCTGTCTTATCTTGATTTCAGTTATTTCTATAATAGTTTGCAAGTCTTTATGTTGCATTTAGGCTTCATAATATTCAATCTGGCTCTTCAGTTTCCTCATGCCTGGCTCTGTTTTTGTCTCCACCTCAAGTTTGTAATAGGGTGACAGACCATTCCCTTACCTTCTTCAAGCGCTGTGGAAGCATCTGTCATATTGACCTGCGCTATTGCAAACAGGTGACCAAGATGGCCTGTGAACAGTTCATAGCAGAGATGTCTGTGAGTGTACAGTTTGGACTCAAAGAGGACAAATTACTGCAGAAACTCAGTTAGACATTGACATCAAGGCCAAACAGCAAAAAATAACTACCCTTTGCACTAAATGGAGCAAGACAAGGTTTCCCCCATCAAGCCTGCACTGGTTGGTTTTGTATGTTTGTTTCTTCTTCATTGGAGAATCTACTGTGTTAGATTTGTGAACGAACAATGTCACATGAGTTGATGAGAGGAGCAGAAGGGGGATGGTCAAAATGTTTGCATCAATGTCTTTCTGGATGTTACAAACCCATCCTTGTACTGAAAGGCAAAGATGTCCTGGACAGGAGATGGGGAGGGAAAACAAAGCATGCATTAGTTTCGTTTTGTGTTAAGATTGTACCTTTTTCAAAGGCTTATGTTTATTGGATTTAATTTGTTGGGGGATTTGTTTTCTATTACTTATTATACATGTTAAATGTTTAAGACATTTTTTTGTACAACAATAATTCACGCATTGGGCTAACATTTGACGTTATAGTGAAGCTTTATGTATGCAGTACCATACACACCCCAGATTTCAACTCTTACATCTGAATATTGACCTACAGTACTTTAAATCAGCTTGCCTTGACACCGATGGTAATATGTATTTTTGGATGCTATTTTTTTTACCTGATACCATGTGCCAAATTCTGAAGGTGACATTACAAGTTAATGGTAGTTACTGACTTGGACTGGAATTAATTTAATACTTTACTTTAAAAAAATTAACATAACACTATTATTATGAAATAATTCATGTTTTAAATGTTTAAGTAAATAAGAATTAAATAAATGTTGCAAATATGGTTAGGATAATGAATATATCTTGAAATTAATCAGTCAATAAATATTGACATAAGGAATTAGTCAAATGTATTTTTTCAATCTCTCAGTACCTTCTGCATTTTCCTATGTTTCGTACATATGTCAATCTGTTGTTTCACATGTTTTAGCACTCGAGCCCATAATGTGAGATTCTGTCAAGTAATTGAATCATCTGCTTTAAAGGGCCAATCCACATTTAAAACAATAACAAAGCGTTCCCCGCCTCTGTTTTGGTAAAAGGCTGAGGGCTGGGCCTGGAGAAATGTCATCCCTCTCAAATCGAAGACTTACAAGAATGCAAAGGCTGACCATCCATGATATCATAATTATAGTTTTAACCATGTTTTGAGGCAATACAGTTGGTTTACATTTGTTTAAAACATTGGAGGAATGCATGCTTATATTTTGAGTTCTGATGGGATACGATAGTTGAACTAAGCTCATGAGGCATTTGTAAGGTATATTCAAGAATCAATGAGTATATATCATGAATTTCTAATCCAAAAATTAGTGTAGTAACTGCAGACTGCCCCTTTACTGTTTCCACAGGTGCATACAGTCACAGTGGCCTCCACAGACTTGGCATATAATGAGTTTCTTTGAAAGAGCATTTGATCATCCTATTTTTAATTCAAGATCGACTATCTATTCATTTTGTATTTATTTATATTAGTTATCATCCATAATTGTGATGTAATTATAATTTGCCATTTTCTGTTGACCGTGACCTACAATATCACAAGTGAATGATATTGGCCACCTTGAATACAGATGCACATGATGTAGTTGTTTATATTTGTAAATCTAAAATCTAGTGCTATGATTGTCATTAAAAGTATATTTCTATGTATAAAATGGTTTTTCATATACTATAACATTTTTTTTTTTACCCTCAGTTGTGTAGCCTTTTGATAGGGCACAGCAGAGAATTTCCTAAATGCCAGGGTAACTGGTGACCTCGGGTGGCTTAGCTTTCAATGAGCAGGAAAGGACATTGGTATATGGACCTTTCTGGAACCTTCTCACCCAACTCGGGTCATGTATTAACCATGTTTTTTAGTTTTACATTCAAACGTCTGTCACATGGAAGCTGCAGTCTGCAGCTGTCCTCTCCTAGACAAAGGCCTAATCTGGCACTCTAAACACTAGTTCAACCTACAGCAGGTATTCCCAAACTGGGGTAGGCGCAATGCCGTCGGGGGTACGCCAAATAAAAATGTGATTCACATAAAAATGTTAAGTTATTTAAAAAAAAAAAAAAATCTTCACATTTTCAAACAGTCCATTTATATATTCCAACGGGGCTATACATTTTTGATGAGTTTTTTTTCTCAACTGAGTAGCCTCGTTTCACTGCCAAAAATCAAATGAAACCATCTCGTGTTCAGCGAAATAACAACAATGTCAAATACAGGTAGCCTAGTCAAATAATTAACATCCAATCACATTAACCGTTACTTTCTCGCGGGAATTCCACTAAAGGTCCATATGTAGCCAAATGTAGCTGCTGCTCATTCAGTTTGCTCGAAAAATGGATAAATGGTTAAAAAAAGTAAGGCCCTCATCCATAAAGACACATACCAGCTCTACTGGTAGTACTGCTGGTAGTAGCAGTACTGCACCTGTCGACGACACAAGTTGTTCTGCTTCCACGAGCACATCCAATGCTAGCATCAGTAATTCTACATTTGTTGTTAGCCCAGCTAGCATGGACACTGACAGTTGTGAATCTGATGCAGCCGAAGAGCTACTGCCCCCTGACCCGGGAAAGCACCAAACAACAGACAGGGATGTTGGACCATCGAAGAGGCTCAAATATGATGAGAACTACATTGATTTGGGGTTCACTTGTATTGGAAGTAGTGACTTTCCTTAGCCACTGTGTGTTATAGTACTTTTGCACATAACTCACAACTCGATGAAACCTTCACTCTTGCGCAGACATTTAGAAACAAAACATGCCAATTTGAGTGAGAATTAAGATGAATTTTGACTAGTAAGACATGTATAAAAGCAACAGATACCATTAATAAGAAGGGGCTAGAAGCGTCTTATATGGTGAGCTACTGAGTGGCTCGGACATGCAAGCACCATACTATTGTGGAGGACTTCATTCTTCCTGCTACCGCGGATATGGCTGGGACAATGCTGGGGGGAAAGGTCCAAAAACCTATACAGACAATGCCATCAAGCAGCACTGTTTCACGGCGCATCAGTGAAATGTTTTGAAACAATCACTGCTTCACATACAAGCCAGTGAATTCTGTGCTTTACAGCTGGAGTCAACAGGCATGGCGGGCCTGGCACAACTCCTGGTATATGTCCGTTACGTTTATGGGGGGTCGATTAAGGAAGACATCCTCTTCTGCAAACCACTGGAAACCAGGACAACAGGAGAGGATATTTTTAAAGTACTGGACAACTTTGTGACATCAAATGGACTTTGATGGTCAAGATGTGTTGGTATCTGTACTGATACAATACAGGGAGACATAGTGGAGTGGTAATGCGCATGCAAGCAGTTGCTCCCGACGCCACTTGGGTACACTGCAGCATCCACCAAGAGGCTCTCACTGCCAAGGGAATGCCTGACAGCTTGAAATACGTTTTGGACACTACAGTGAAAATGGTTAACTTTGTTAAAGCAAGGCCCCTGAACTCTCATGTATTTTCTGCACTATGCAATGATATGGGCAGTGACAATTTAACGCTTTTACAACATACAGAAGAAGAGCGCTGGTTATCATGGTGCAAAGTAGTGACACATTTTTTTTTAATTGAGAGGAGCTTAAAGGACAACACACAGGACTTTCCATCAGTGTATGATTTTTTGTGTGCAAATAAACTCAAGCTTACCGGACAATGTCAAATGTGATATAGCGAAGCACCTGAGTGAGTAGGGTGCGCAATTACGCAGGTACTTTCCCCGAAACGTATGACACAAACAACTGGATTCGTAATCCGTTTCATGCCCTGCCTCCAGTCCACTTACCATATCTGAACAAGAGAGCTTCATCGAAATTGCAACAAGTGGTTCTGTGAAAATGTAATTTAATCAGAAGCCACTGGCAGATTTCTGGATTGGGCTGCGCTCAGAGTATCCTGCCTTTGCAAATCACACTGTTAAGACACTGATGCCCTTTGCAACCACGTACCTATGTGAGAGTGGATTCTCGGCACTCACTAGCATGACAACGAAATACAGGCAGACTGTGTGGAAAAAGATACTCTCTCCAATACAGCCCAGAGTTGTGTATCCTTTCAAGCACACATTTCTCATTAACCTGTGGTGGG
Organism: Oncorhynchus keta; assembly: GCF_023373465.1. Classification (NCBI taxonomy): domain Eukaryota; kingdom Metazoa; phylum Chordata; class Actinopteri; order Salmoniformes; family Salmonidae; genus Oncorhynchus; species Oncorhynchus keta. Next base: position 26,546,567 of record NC_068434.1, on the reverse strand, counting down.
TTATTCACAATTGTTGATGAACAAATAAGGTTTTATATGTAAGATGGCTAAGTAAAGAGAAACATTTATTATATTTTGTACCCTGGTCCTATAAGAGCTCTTTGTCACAACCCGGCTAGGGGGAAGTGACAAACTCACACTCATTCTTATGTTTAATAAATGTATCTTATAGTGTGTGTGTGTGGCAGGCTTACAATGATGGTAAAAACAACATTTGAGATTGTGCTGACCCTGGTGCTAGGGGTCAGTGTACCACAGCTGGAGGTTGAATGTTTGAAGGGGTACGGGACTATAAAATGTTTGGGAACCACTGCCCTACAGGATTGCTTTAATTTTCCTAAAGCATTTCCCCATTAATCAAATTATGTTCATTACATTTTTCGAAGGGGTGCCAAGAACAAGTGATCTGCGCATCACAGCACACTAGACAAGTAAACAGTCATGTATTTTAATAAAAATATTTAATTACCAAAATAAAAAGTTAAACATTCCCAAAGACCAGACCTTACACACTGTTTAGCATACCCTTCCAAAGTGAAGTACAACCTGCTCAGCTACTCTAGGTGCTTGCATGTGACATTTTCTGAAATAGCAGCAATGTTGACTTTGTGTGATACAGTACAGTGCTTAGTATTTTAATAGGGTAGAAAACAAACAGATCGGTATGCAAATAACATCTCTAACCCTATGTAAGAAATGGCACCCTATTCCCTGGCCTATATAGTGCACTACTTTTGACCAAAGCTCCATAGGTTCTTGTCAAAAGTAGTGCACTTGATAAGGAATAGGGTGCCATTTCAGACGCAACTGTGCATGTCTTTATACTCTGCTTCTGATTTGGGAACACAGCTCAAGCAAACCAATGCAGTAACAACACATTTCAATCCACCTGACAGTGAAACAACTCTTTAATTATAAACTTGCCTAATCTGAGGGACATCTTAAATAATTCAATATTACACGTTCAAATCAAATGGAAAAAAATATAGATATGAACATCTCATAGTGATATGAAACATATGCAAATGTGCAGCAAGTCACCTCTCTCTCACTTGCACTCTGTTTGGACACACCTACTCATTCAAGGGTTTGTTTATTTTTTACTATTTTCTACATTGTAGAATAAGTGAAGACATAAAAACTATGAAATAACACATATAGTGTAGTAACAAAGAAAAGTGTTAAATCAAAATATATTTGAGATTCTTCAAAGCAGCCAACCTTTGCACACTCTTGGTATGTGTTATTTCATAGTTTTGATGTCTTCACTTATTCTACAATGTAGAAAATAGTAAAAAAAGTTCCAAGAGTGTGCAAGGCAAAGGGTGGCTACTTCGAAGAATATCACATAAAATATATTGATTTAACATTTTTTTGTTGTTACATGATTCCATGTGTTATTTCATAGTGTTGATGTCTTCCCTATTATTCTACAATGGTACTAATATATATATATATATATATATAGACACACTTTATATTCCAGTGTCAGTTAAGTTGCAGCTCTCTTTGATTGGTTAGTTCTGTGTTAACTACAATCATGTATCAATTAAAAACAAACTATTCCTTCCACTTTCAAAAGAAAATGGAACATATTAAAGAAAATCCACAATTTTTAAGTTGGAAAAACATTTGAATATATTTAGCACCTGTTTTTCTTTTCCATCTTAACACTCAGTGCTAAGACATGACAAAAGAGCAAATTACATTGGATATTGCTGTTTTGAATCCAAATAGACCTCTAATTTGCTCATTCCCCATCCTGTTGCACAGTACAGTATTTTCTTCAGAATTACTAAGATATGCAGTTATTTGCAGCAAATGCTACAGTTCATAGCAGGCAGATTCAAAAGTGATACGTCATGTTAGACAACAATGCACATGTGATTGAATAGCTCACATTCTTGATAGGAACAAGTCAAGGATGTGTTTAGTAATGGAATAATACGAGGGTAGACTGCTGCCCTTTTTTCCTTCAAATACTGATTAGTCAGACTAAATAATACAAGGTAAAAAGAGAACACTGCATTTTTAATAGTCACGTTTAAGTGTGCAAATAATGTAAGCGTTTCAGGGGATGAAAACATGAACACCCACAACAAGAAGTACTGGTGGTGAGAGCATGGAGGCAGTCTCCCAGTATGGACTGTGAAGGAACAGATTTCCGTTTCTCTGGAGATTAATGTTTTGTTGAAGATGTTCTGAGACGGTGGTGATGGGTTCAGACATTAGGACTTGAAGACGTGCACAGCTCTCACAACGTACTGCCTGCAGATGGGACACTCGCTCATACGCTTACCACACTTGGTGCAGGTGACCATGTGACCACACTCCAGAAGGACGCAGTCAATCGCAGCATCCATGCAGATCCTACACAGGCTGTTATCCAGGTTGGTCAGCTGGGCCTTCTCCCGATCTGGAGGAAGACAGAGGGGAGGAATCAGAAAAAAGTAAAAGAACAACATGACATACAGATGAGAGTGGAGGAGAGCAATGATGATGTCATGCCCCGAAGAGGTAGAAGAGAGGGACACTGCCTTGAAGAGAGATCCCAATATCTCCTCTCTCTCTCTTATCTAGGGTGCCTTATCATAGGAAGGTCATGCCTGGTACAAAGCAGAGGGCAAGCTCCATACAGGCTCCTGGAAATAGCAGCGCTAGATAAAAAGGCTTCCATACGAGGAGTTTCCATGACAATGAGACCTGTTCCTCATCCTGACAGTGTATCAGTGGATGTTTGAATTCAGACATCATGCAGCTGGACATATTTAGCTTTATAGAAATACAGTGCCTTCAGAAAGTAAATTGAGACTTTGTGTCACTGGCCTAAACACAATGCCCCATAATGTCAAAGCGGAATGTTAATAGATTTTTAATTTGTTTAAATTAAAAATGAAAAGCTGAAATGCCTTCAGTCAGTAAGTATTCAACCCCTTTGTTATGGAGAGCCTAAATAAGTTAAGGAATAAAGCATTTCCTAAGTCACATAAATTGTGCTGATTCACTGTGGTCAATAAGTGTTATAACATGATTTTTTAAATGACTACCTCATCTCTGTACCCCACACATACAATTATCTGTAAGGTCCCTCAGTCGAGCAGTGAATTTCAAACAAAGATTCAACCGCAAAGACCAGGGAGGTTTTCCAAAGCCTCGCAAAGAAGGGCACCTATTGGTAGATGGGTAAGAAAAAAAGAAGAAGCAGACATTGAATGTCACTTTGAGCATGTTGAAGTTATTCATTACACTTTGGATGGTGTATCAACCCAGTCACTACAAAGATACAGGCGTCCTTCCTAACTCAGTTACCACAGAGGAAGAATACCACTCAGAGATTTCACCATGAGGCCAATGGTGACTTTAAAACAGTTACAGAGTTTAACGGCTGTGATAGGAGAAAACTCTAGATGTATCAACATTGTAGTTACTCCACAATACTAACCTAAATGATAGAGTGAAAAGAACAAAATACAAATATAACAAAACATGCATCCTGTTTGCAATAAGGCACTAAAGTAAAACTGCCAAAAATGTGGCAAAGAAATAAACTTCATGTCCTGAATACAAAGAATTATGTTTGGGGCAAATCCAACACATCACTGAGTACCACTTTTCATATTTTCAAGCATGGTGGTGACTGAATCATGTTATGGGTATGCTTATCATCGGCAAGGACTAAGGAGTTCTTTTTATTAGGATAAACAGAAACAGAATAGAGCTAAGCACAGGCAAAATCCTAAAGGAAAACCTGGTTCAGTCTGCTTCCTAGCAGACGCGGAGACAAATACACCTTTCAGCAGGTCAATACCCTAAAACACAAGGCCAAATATACACTGGAGTTGCTTACCAAGACGACATTAAATGTTCCTTAGTGAACTAGTTACACTTTTGAATCTGCTCCAAAACACACTGAGCAAAAATGTAAACGCAACATGTTAAATGTCGGTCCCATGTTCCATTATCTATTTTTAAAAATAAATTATTTAATAAATCTCTGTACAGATGAACATTCTCTGCATGGTACTTCACTGCCTCAAACCAGCTATTCCATCTGGAGCTCAGTGCTTCAGGAGGAGCCTTGTCCTGCACAAACTACTTCATAATGAGGAAGCTCACCCATCTTCTCTTTCTGGCAGACTTCTCAAAGAAGACAGATCTCATCCATGTCACAAGTGATGCAACTTCAGAGAAGTGTTTGTTGTAATGCCAGGTCTCACCCACCAGATTGATGACATGACAGAGACAGGTTACATGGACACTGTTGGGCATCACTCCTTTCAGAACCTCCTTGTATGTCTTCAGTCAGTAGGAGGCATTATCTGTGACCAACGCCCAGGCATCATTCAGGTTCAGATGGTTGCTGCGGAGGGAGGCTAGTAATGATTGGGAAAACGTTGAGTAGTTGCATTTGTCCATGAAAATGACATCCATCAGAAAGTACTGGTTTTCAACACCTGTAATTAAAGATAAGGAAAAACTTTGATTTAACCTAAAATAATATTGTGACAAAATAAAGGTCTTATTTAAATTCCAAGTGTAAACACAATATAGATACAGCGATAATAAGCTAGATGGAGAGGCAGACAGCTGCTGACATTATGCATCACTATATTTCAACACGATAGCTCGTCGTTTGGAATATCACAATTTGCATGCGGACAATTCACATTGCAGAATGTAAATGTAGGCTATTGCAACGGTATATTAATAGGCTGTTAACTCACCAATGACGATGTTTACAACGCTGTAATCCCTTGCATCTGTTGTCTCGTCAACAACCACCGCAAACTTCATGCCACGGATCTTCTGTAGAACGGCAGTCATATGTTGGTCGAACACACAGGCAGGTGAGTTTGACAGGGGCTGCTCTCATTTTCGGGCAACGCTCCTCCCTGTTTGCAATGCTTCACTAGAAAGGGCTGTAGCTTTCTTAGCTTTTCTAACATGCTGACCCCACAGCTCGCGTAGCAAAATACATTTACACAAACTTAGCAAAGAAAGAAAAGTCCCTTTTTCAGGACACTGTCTTTCAAAGATAATTTGTAAAAATCCAAATAACTTCACAGATCTTCATTGTAAAGCGTTTAAACACTGTTTCCCATGCATGTTCAATGAACCATAAACAATTAATGAACATGCACCTGTGAAATGGCCGTTAAGACAGCTTAAAGACAGTAGGCAATTAAGGTCACAGTTATGAAAACTTAGGACACTAAAGAGGCCTTTCTACTGACTCTGAAAAACACCAAAAGAAAGATGCCCAGGGTCCCTGCTCATCTGTGTGAACGTGCCTTAGGCATGCTGGAAGGAGGCATGAGGACTGCAGATGTGGCCAGGGCAATAAATTGCAATGTCAGTAATGTGAGACGCCAAAGACATCGCTACAGGGAGACAGGACAGACAGCTGATCGTCCTCGCAGTGGCAGACCACGTGTAACAACACCTGCACAGGATAGGTACATCCAAACATCAAACCTGCGGGACATACAGTGGCGAGAACAAGTATTTGATACACTGACGATTTTGCAGGTTTTCCTACTTACAAAAAATGTAGAGGTATGTGATTTTTAAAATAGGTACACTTCAACTGTGAGAGACGGAATCTAAAACAAAAATCCAGAAAATCACATTGTATGATTTTTAAGTAATTAATTGCATGACATAAGTATATGATCACCTACCAACCAGTAAGAATTCCGGCTCTCACAGACCTGTTAGTTTTTCATTAAGAAGCCCTCCTGTTCTCCACTCATTACCTGTATTATCTGCACCTGTTTGAACTCGTTACCTGTATAAAAGACACCTGTCCACACACTCAATCAAACAGACTCCAACCTCTCCACAATGGCCAAGACCAGAGAGCTGTGTAAGGACATCAGGGATACAATTGTAGACCTGCACAAGGCTGAGATGGGCTACAGGACAATAGGCAAGCAGCTTGGTGAGAAGGCAACAACTGTTGCCGCAATTATTAGAAAATGGAAGAAGTTCAAGATGATGGTCAATCACCCTCAGTCTGGGGATCCATGCAAGATCTCACCTCGTGGGGCATCAATGATCATGAGGAAGGTGAGGGATCAGCCCAGAACTACACGGCAGGACCTGGTCAATGACCTGAAGAGAGCTGGGACCACAGTCTCAAAGAAAACTATTAGTAACACACTACGCCGTCATGGAATAAAATCCTGCAGCGCACGCAAGGTCCCCCTGCTCAAGCCAGCGCATGTCCAGGCCTGTCTGAAGTTTGACAATGACCACCTGGAAGACCCAGAGAAGGAATGGGAGAAGGTCATGTGGTCTGATGAGACAAAAATAGAGCTTCTTGGTCTAAACTCCACTTGCTGTGTTTGGAGGAAGAAGGATGAGTACAACCCCGAGAACACCATCCCAACCGTGAAGCATGGAGGTGGAAACATCATTCTTTGGGGATGCTTTTCTGCAAAGGGGACAGGACGACTGCACCGTATTGAGGGGAGGATGGACGGGGCCATGTATCGCTAGATCTTGGCCAACAACCTCCTTCCCTCAGTAAGAACATTGAAGATGGGTCGTGGCTGGGTCTTCCAGCATGACAACGACCTGAAATACACAGGCAACTAAGGAGTGGCTCCGTAAGAAGCATCTCAAGGTCCTGGAGTGGCCTAGCCAGTCTCCAGACCTGAACCCAATAGAAAATCTTTGGAGGGAGCTGAAAGTCCGTATTGCCCAGCGACCACTCCGAAACCCGAAGGATCTGGAGACGGTCTGTGGAGGAGTGGGCCAAAATCCCTGCTGCAGTGTGTGCAAACCTGGTCAACAACTACAGGAAACACATGATCTCTGTAATTGCAAACAATGGTTTCTGTACCAAATATTAAGTTCTGCTTTTCTGATGTATCAAATACTTATGTCATGCAATAAAATGCAAATGAATTACTTAAAAATCATACAATATGATTTTCTGGATTTTTGTTTTAGATTCTGTCTCTCACAGTTGAAGTGTACTTACGATAAAAATTAGACCTCTACATGCTTTGTAAGTTGGAAAACCTGCAAAATCGGCAGTGTATCAAATACTTGTTCTCCCCACTGTATATGAATTGATTGCCCCCTATCTATCTTCAGAGTTTATTCTGTTAAGTGACCTAAACTGGGATATGCTTAACACCCCGGCCGTCCTACAATCTAAGCTAGATGCCCTCAATCTCAAACAAATCATCAAGGAACCCACCAGGAACAACCCTAAATCCGTAAACATGGGCACCCTCATAGATATTATCCTGACCAACTTGCTCTCTAAATACACCTCTGTTTTCAACCAGGATCTCAGCGATCACTGCCTCATTGCCTGCATTCGTTATGGGTCTGCGGTCAAACGACCACCCCTCATCACTGTCAAATGCTTTCTAAAACACTTCTGCGAGCAGGCCTTTCTAATCAACCTGGCCTGGGTATCCTGGAAGGATATTGACCTCATCCCATCAGTAGAGGATGCCTGGTTGTTCTTGACAGGTAATTTCCTCACCATCTTAAATAAGCATGACCCTTTCATAAAATGTAGAACTAAGAACAGATATAGCCCTTGGTTCACTCCAGACCAGACTGCTCTCGACCAGCACAAAAACATCTTGTGGCGTACTGCACTAGCATCGAATAGTACCCTCGAAATGAAACTTTTCAGGGAAGTCAGGAACCAATACACACAGTCAGTTAGGAATGCTAAGGCTAGCTTTTTCAAACAGAAATTTGCATCCTGTAGCTCTAACTCCAAAAAGTACTGGGACACTAAAGTCCATGGAGAATAAGAGCACCTCCTCCCAGCTGCCCACTGCACTGAGGCTAGGAAACACTGTCATCCCCAATAAATCCACGATAATCGAGAATTTCAATAAGCATTTCTCTACCACGGCCAACAGCTCCACACCCCCCGCAGCTACTTGCCCAAACCTCCCCAGCTTCTCCTTCCCAAATCCAGATAGCAGATGTTATGAACGAGCTGCAAAACATGGACCCGTACAAATCAGCTGGGCTAGACAATCTGGACCCTCTCTCTCTAACATTATCCGCAGCCATTGTTGCAACTTCTATTACCAGTCTGTTCAACCTCTCTTTCGTATTGTTCCGAGATCCCTAAAGATTGGAAAGCTGCAGTGGTCATCCCACTCTTCAAAGGGGGTGACACTCTAGACCCAAACTGTTATAGACCTATATCCATCCTGCCCTGCCTTTCTAAAGTCTTTGAAAGCAAAGTTAACAAAACAGATCACCTACAATTTCGAATCCCACCGCACCTTCTCCGCTGTGCAATCCGGTTTCCGAGCTGGTCACCGGTGCACTTCAGCCACACTCAAGGTACTAAACTGCCATCATAAAACACAGTTCTGTGCAGCAGTCTTCATCGACCTGGCCAAGGCTTTCGACTCTGTCAATCACCATATTCTTATCGGCAGACTCAACAGCCTTGGTTTCTCTAATGACTGCCTCGCCTGATTCACCAACTACTTCTCAGATAGAGTTCAGTGTGTCAAATCAGAGAGCCTGTTGTCCGGACCTCTGGCAGTCTCTATGAGGGTAAAACAGGGTTCAATTCTCGGGCCGACTCTCTTCTCTGTATATATCAATGATGTCGCTCTTGCTGCGGGTGATTCCTTGATCCACCTCTACGCACCTCTTCTGTATACATCTGGCCCTTCTTTGGACACTGTGTTAACAAACCTCCAAACGAGCTTCAATACCATACAACACTCCTTCTGTGGCCTCCAACTGCTCTTAAACGCTAGTAAAACTAAATGCATGCTCTTCAACCGATCGCTGCCCACACCCGCCTGCCCGACTGGCATCACTACTCTGGACGGTTCTGACTTAGAATATATAAATACCTAGGTGTCTGGCTAGACTGTAAACTCTCCTTCCAGACTCATATTAAGCATCTCCAATCCAAAATGAAATCTAGAATTGGCTTCCTATTTCACAACAAAGCCTCCTTCACTCACGCTGCCAAAAATACCATCGTAACACTGACTATCCTACCGATCCTTGACTTTGGCGATGTAATTTACAAAATCGCCTCCAACACTCTACTCAGCCAACTGGATGCAGTCTATCACAGTGCCATCCGTTTTGTCACCAAAGCCCCATATACTATCCACCACTGCGACCTGTATGCTCTCGTCGGCTGGCTCTTGCTACATATTCGTTGCGAGACCCACTGGCTCCAGGTCATCTATAAGTCTTTGCTAGGTAAAACTCCTTATCTCAGCTCACTGGTCACCATAACACCCAACCGTAGCACGCGCTCCAGCAGGTATATCTCACTGGTCATCCCCAAAGCCAACCTCTTTGGCCGCCTTTCCTTCAAGTTCTCTGCTGCCAATGACTGGAGCGAATTGCACAAATCACTGAAGTTGGAGACTTCTATCTCCCTCACTAACTTTAAGTAACAGTTATCTGAGCAGCTTACCGATCACTGCAGCTGTACATAGCCCATCCGGAAATAGCCCATCCAACTACCTACCTCATCGCCATATTGTTTTTATTTACTTTTTTGCTCTTTTGCACACCAGTATTTCTACGTGCACATAAATCACTCCCAGTGTTAATTAGCTTATTTGTAATTACTTCGCCACTATGGCCTATTTATTATCTTATCTCCTTACTCCATTTGCACACACTTTATATACATTTTTCTATTGTGTCATTGACTGTACTTTTGTTTATCCCATGTGTAACTCTGTGTTGTTTTTTGTCGCACTGCTTTGCTTTATCTTGGCCAGGTCGCAGTTGTAAATGAGAACTTGTTCTCAACTGGCCTACCAGTTGAGGGTCCATTATGGTCTGGGGCGGTGTGTCACAGCATCATCGGACTGAGATTGTTGTCATTGCAGGGAATCTCAATGCTGTGCATTACAGGGAAGACATCCTCCTCTCTCACGTGGTACCCTTCCTGCAGGCTCATCTTGACATGACCCTCCAGCATGACAATGCTACCAGCTATACTGCTCGTTCTGTGCGTGATTTCCTGCAAGACAGGAATGCCAGTGTTCTGCCATGGCCAGCAAAGAGCCCGGATCTCAATCCCATAGAGCATGCCTGGGACCTGTTGGATCGGAGGGTGAGGGCTAGGGCCATTCCCCCCAGAAATGTCCTTGAATTTGCAGGTGCCTTGGTGGAAGAGTGGGGTAACATCTCACAGCAAGAACTGGCAAATCTGGTAGAGTCCACGAGGAGATGCACTGCAGTACTTAATGCAGCTGGTGGCCACACCAGATATTGACTGTTACTTTTGATTTTGACCCCCCTTTGTTCAGGGACACATCATTCCATTTCTGTTAGTCACATGTCTATGGAACTTGTTCAGTTTATGTATCAGTTGATAAATCTTGTTATTTTCATACAAATATTTACACATGTTAAATTTGCGGAAAATAAACACAGTTGACAGTGAGAGGACATTTATTTTTTTGCTGAGTTTACATGTTATGCAATCATTGCACCCACATTGGTCGCGCAAGCCAACGAGTGTCTGGGTTGCCAAGCGCTAAAATAGAAGTCAGTTCTATTTGTGACGCTGAACACGGTGCAAGTCCTGCCTCTCACATCTCCTCGTTGGTTTATAGAAGCAGATCCCCATGTGCCATCTCCTCATTGGTTATATCCAAGTGGGTGATTAAAAGATGAACTGAGGTCGGTCGGTCGTGGTAATACTATGAGATTAGATGCCAATCGCCATATAAAGTCCAAAGAAGAAAAAGCCTGGAAGGAGAGATGACTAGAAACGATTCGGTTGACCGTTTTATGTGTAGATTAACTGTCGGAGTAGAGGACCTTGTGCATTTCAGGTAAAATATCAACTCAACATTTATATACCAGGGAAAATTAGCTAGCTAACTAAATTGCCATAAATGTTTAATGCTTTTCGACCTGTTCCCAAATTAATATAATTTGTTTTGATACTTCAACCTGCGTGTCGTGATCGCGTTTGGTGTGGGGGGACAAAATCAATTTGCACACGCGCGTCCAGTTTGGGATACAGTGTAAGGGGATGTCAGATTCAGCGCACACAGCCAAAAAGTCCTGAATAAATTCTCATCTTGAATCTGCTGATGCGCTTGCACAAGTAATAGGTCGTTTGAAGAGGCATGCTCTGGCTAACATGGTGCTTTTCCTTGTTCACATGAGCTTTACACTTTAAGTGGTCATCACACATATTTTTACAGGTCCAATCAATACTATGTTGACAGAATTTGCAAAACAGCTTATCACCTGACTCATAATAGTCCTTTGGGCATTGCTCTGCTCTGAATTTAGGGGTTAGGGTCAAATCTTTCCGTTTTTTTTGACGACTTGGACGTCTTAGACGACCTCTTCGAAATGTTTCTCAAAATGACAGCCAAGTTGTGAGGTGACGTAAGGGTCTCACGCACAACCGACCACCCTCTCAAAACACCCCAATCCAAAATGGAATTATTTGTCTAGGCCTACTCACCTGTAATTTTACAATTATTAAATCATTTAGATCACTACAATAATTAGGCCTACTTTATTTTATTTTTTAAATACATTTCAGGCAAATTATGGACAATTCTGCAATATTTCACATTTTACAGTTGATTCCATTTTTAATACCAAATTCAGTGATTCCATCAGTCTTTTCCACATCGTGGAAATCATAGGGCCCTAATACTTTCTGAAGGCACTGTATGTGTGTGAAGTTATTAAATACTATCTTGGGCTTTCCAAGAGGTAATACACTTAAGGATTGCACTTGGGTGACCGGTTCTTATACACCAATGGAAAGGGGCAAAGATGGCGTCCAATAGCTAAACATGCATGGAGGTACCCTTGGTATGGATGAGATACAAAAACACCATGATTGATGTGCAGCAGGAGTAGTAGTGGTGGTGGTGGAACCAGATGCAGTAAGTAAGGTGAAACTCCTGCATGCATCACTAAGGGCTGTATATGAGGATGGATGCCTGTGTTACATGCATGCGGAGGGGCCGGGCCATGAGATGGTAAGAGTGACCAGGTCAACAGTTGGAGTGACCAGGGGAACACTTTCCTTTTTCAGATCCCTTACCTCCAATCCCTCCAATGCAGATGGGAGGAAGGGGCAAGGCCACCACTTGAAAGGAAGGAGTAAAGCAACTGTCAATAAATACTGATTCTGATTTTTCTTTTTAAACACTAACTCTGAAGGAACTCTGAAGGTACAATATTAAAGGCAGCTACAGTAATGAACATACTGTACGTCCTGAGCTAGAATATCACTGACGAGACAGAGACTGAAGGGTTACATGTTAAGTAGCTGTACTTTCCATTCCTGGTCCAAACTTTACATATCATCATGTACCATCACAAAAGACAGACAGAGCAGTGATTTCTTACCTGAAGTTACAGCTGTGTTCACGTTTTCCACTAGAGGAAAGTAAGAAAAAAACATTTCAGTACTCAAGCTAATAAGACTATCGTACACCATTTTAATTGCCAAACAAGGCATGGTAATGACCATAGGAGTTGATGGGACAGCTCAAACAGATCTGGGACCAGGCTCACTGCTACTCACATGACTTCCTGTTCTCCTCTGTCTCTCTGTACAAGCGTCTGACGCGCTCTACCAGCTCCCACTTCTCGCAGCAGCCTGAATAGTTGACAAAATTCCTGGCCAGGATCTCCTTCAGTTGTCTGACGGACAGACCCTCGATGTCCCTCAGGCAAGAGATGTCTGAGAGAGAGGCCCGTGCTCGCTGCCACATCTGAGGAATCACCTACAGGATGAGAGAGGGGAGCCATTAGCCATTACATACAGTTGAAGTCGGAAGTTTACATAAACTTAGTTTAAATGTATTTGGCTAGGGTGTTTCACAATTCCTGACATTTAATCCAAGAAAAAATTCACCACTTCATTTTAAGAATGTAAAATGTCAGAATAGCAGAGAATGATTTATTTCAGCTTTTATTTATTTAATCACATTCCCCAGTGGGTCAGAAGTTTACATACACTCAATTAGTATTTGGTAGCATTGCCTTTAAATTGTTTAACTTGGGTCAAATGTTTTGGGTAGCCTTCAACAAGATTCCCACAATAAGTTGGGTGAATATTGGCCGATTCCTCCTGACAAAACTGGTGTAACTGAGTCAGGTTTGTAGGTCTACACATTTTCTATGGGATTGAGGTCAGGGCTTTGTGATGGCCACTCCAATACCTTGACTTTGTTGTCCTTAAGCCATTTTGCCACAACTTTGGAAGTATGCTTGGGGTCATTGTCCATTTGGAAGACACATTTGCAACCAAGCCTTAACTTCCTGACTGATGTCTTGAGATGTTGCTTCAAAATATCCACATAATATTCCTTCCTCATGTAGCCATCTAATTTGTGAAGTGCACCAGTCCCTCCTGCAGCAAAGCACCCAAACAACATGATGCCGCCACCCCCGTGCTTCATGGGTTGGGATGGTGTTCTTCAGCTTGCAAGCATCCCCCTTTTTCCTCCTAACATAACGATGGTCATTATGGCCAAACAGTTCTATGTTTGTTTCTTTAGAACCGAGGACATTTCTCCAAAAAGTATGATCTTTTTCCCCATGTGCAGTTGCAAACCGTAGTCTGGCTTTTTTATGGCGGTTTTGAAGCAGTGGCTTCTTCTATGCTAAGTGGCCTTTCAGGTTATGTCGCTTTAGGACTCGTTTTAGTGTGGATATAGATACTTTTGTACCGATTTCCTCCAGCATCTTCACAAGGTCCGTTGCTGTTGTTCTGGGATTGATTTGCACTTTTCGCACCAAAGTACTGTAACGACCCTGGGTTTATAAGCGCGGATATCGACTCTGCCGCTCGAGCATGCCTTTGGGGCACAGTCGATAGCGTGCTGGACTTCAGGCTAGAAGGTTGAGGGTTCGAGACCTGCTCCCTGCTTGTTTCACTACATTGGTGTCAGAAGTGGGATCGGACCTTGCATCCACGACAGTGAGTGTGCATGGCCTGTGAGCGTGTTCCTGTAAGACATAGAGTCGCAAGCTAGCACGAGGACGCGCTCTTTGAAAGGAGGGAGTAGTGTAACGACCCTGGGTTTAAAAGCGCGGATATCGACTCTGCCGCTCGAGCATGCTTTTGGGGCACAGTCGATAGTGCTCGGGACTTCGGGCTAGAAGGTCGAGGGAACGAGACCTGCTCCCTGCCCGTTTCATTACAGTACACTCATCTCTAGGAGACAGAACGTGTCTCCTTCCTGAGCGGTATGACGGCTACGTGGTCCCATGGTGTTTAAACTTGCGTACTATTGTTTATACAAATTAACTTGGTAACGTTTGTCACATCCTTGACCTTAGTTCCTTTTTTATGTCTCTATTTTAGTTTGGTCAGGGCGTGAGTTGGGGTGGGCATTCTATGTTTTTGTTCTATGTTTTGTATTTCTGGTTTTGGCCTGGTATGATTCCCAATCAGAGGCAGCTGTCAATTGTTGTCTCTGATTGAGAACCATACTTAGGCAGCCTGTTTTCCCATTATGGGTTGTGGGTAGTTATTTTCTGTTTAGTGTGTTTTGCACCTGACCGAGCTGTTTCTTTTGTTCCTTGTTGTATTTAGTGTTCAGTTCATTAAAATAATGATGAACACTTACCAAGCTGCATCTCGGTCCTCACCTTCTTCCACCAACGGTCATCACAACTTTAGGCATTTGGAAATTGCTCCCAAGGATGAACTATACTTATGGAGTTCTACAATTTTTTTCTGAGGTCTTGGCTGATTTATTTAGATTTTCCCATGATGTCAAGCAAAGAGGAACTGAGTTTGAAGGTAGGCCTTGAAATACATCCACAGGTACACCTCCAATTGACTTAAATTGTCAATTAGCCTATCAGAAACTTCTAAAGCCATGACATCATTTTCTGGAATTTTCCAAGCTGTTTAAAGGCACAGTCAACTTAGTGTGTGTAAACTTCTGAGCCACTGGAATTGTGATACAAATTAATTATAAGATAAATAATCTGTCTGTAAACAATTGTTGGAAAAATTACTTCCTAATCAACTTGCCAAAACTATAGTTTGAGAACAAACAATGTGTGGAGTGGTTAAAAAACAAGTTTTAATGACACCAACCTAAGTGTATGTAAACTTCCGACTTCAACTGTACATGACATGTACTGCATTGGAGAGAAAGTTGCACCCCTCTGAATAAGCTCCAGATGCTGTAAGAGGTAGAGCCTACTGGGTGATGTTTATTATTTACCTCTGGTGTGTGTTCACTGGGTTCCAGGTTCAGGGTGGAGAGAGATGTAGCGTCTCCTATATCCTATACAGCCAAAACAAACACAAAAACACATGACTCAGACGGAAACCTCCACAGAGAACTATAAATACTTACTGTACAGTCCAGGCAGGGATTAGGATTAGTCACCCGCTGCTTAGTCCATAGATACCTCGGGGACTACTATGTTTACCTTCCATTCATAGTAAAGCTTCTACTGCTGTCTGCACCAGCTGAGCTTTTTGTTTACAGGAATAGGAAAACAGGACAGGGCTACTTCCTACATATTTGAGAGAGGAGGCTAGGGGAGAGTCCAACAAGATGCCTCATCTCTTCAAAGGGGGAGACACTCTAGGCCCAAACTGTTACAGACCTATATTCATCCTGCCCTGCCTTTCTAAAGTCTTTGAAAGCCAAGTGAACAAACAGATCACCAACCATTTCGAATCCCACCATACATTCTCCGCTATGCAATCTGGATTCCAAGTTCCTAAACGATATCATAACCGCCATCGAAAAAAGGCCGTACTTTGCAGCCGTCTTCATCGACCTGGCCAAGGCTTTCGACTCTGTCAATCACCATATCTGCAGACTCAACAGCCTTGGTTTCGCTAATGACTGCCTCGCCTGGTTCACTAACTACTTCTCAGATAGAGTCCAGACCTCTGGCCATCTCTATGAGGGTGCCACAGTGTTCAATTCTCAGGCCGACTCTCTTCTCTGTATATATCAACGATGTCGCTCTTGCTGCGGGTGATTCTTTGATCCACCGCTACACAGACGACACCATTCTGTATACTTCTGGCCCTTTAATGGACACTGTGTTAACAAACCTCCAAACGAGCTTCAATGCCATACATCACTGGTTCCGTGGCCTCCAACTGGTCTTAAATGCTAGTAAAACAAAATGCACACTCTTCAACCGATCGCTACCCGCCCGCCCGTCCAGCATCACTACTCTGGACGGTTCTGACTTATGTGGACAACTATAAATACCTAGGTGTCTGGCTAGACTGTAAACTCTCCTTCCAGACTTATATTAAGCATCTCCAATCCAAAACGAGTATCTAGAATCGGCTTCCTATTTCGCAACAAAGCCTCCTTCACTCACGCTGCCAAAAATACCATCGTAACACGGACTATCCTACCGATCCTCGACTTTGGCGACGTAATTTACAAAATAGCCTCCAACACTCTACTCAGACTGCATCCAGTTTGCTATCACAGTGCCATCCGTTTTGGCACCAAAGCCCCATATACTACCCACCACTGCGACCAGTATGCTCTTGTTCGCTGGTCCTCGCTACATATTCGTCGCCAAACCCACTGGCTCCAGGTCATCTATAAGTCTTTGCTAGGTAAAGCCCCGCCTTATCTCCGCTCACTGGTCTCCATAGCAACACACACGCGTAGCAGGCGCTCCAGCAGGTATATTTCACTGGTCATCCCCAAAGCCAACATCACCTTTGGCCTCCTTTCCTTCCAGTTCTCTGCTGCCAATGACTGGAACGAACTGCAAAAATCACTGAAGTTGGAGACTTTTATCTCCCTCACTAACTTTAAGCGTCAGCTGTCAGAGCTGCTTACCGATCGCTGCAGCTGTACATAGCCCATCTGTAAATAGCCCATCCAACCAACTACCTACCTCATCCCCATATTTGTTTTTCTGCTCTTTTGCACGCCAGTACTTCTACTTGCACATCTATCCATCCAGTGTTAATTTCTAAATTGTAATGACTTCACCACTATGGCCTATTTATTGCCTTACCTCTTTACTTCATTTGCACACACTGTATACAGATTTTTCTATTGTGTTATTGACTGTACGTTTGTTTATCCCATGTGTAACTCTGTTTATTTTTTGTCACACAGCTTTGCTTTATCTTGGCTCGGTCGCAGTTGTAAATGAGAACTTGTTCTCAATTGGCCTACCTGGTTTAAAAAATAATAATAAAATAAAATCTCTCTATTGGGGGCGGGGGGAGTCCAACAGGAGGCCTCATCTCTCTATGGAGGGGAAGAGTCCAACAGGAGGCCTCATCTCTCTATGGAGGGGAAGAGTCCAACAGGAGGCCTCATCTCTCTATGGAGGGGAAGAGTCCAACAGGAGGCCTCATCTCTCTATGGAGGGGAAGAGTCCAACAGGAGGCCTCATCTCTCTATGGAGGGGAAGAGTCCAACAGGAGGCCTCATCTCTCTATGGAGGGGAAGAGTCCAACAGGAGGCCTCATCTCTCTATGGAGGGGAAGAGTCCAACAGGAGGCCTCATCTCTCTATGGAGGGGAAGAGTCCAACAGGAGGCCTCATCTCTCTATGGAGGGGAAGAGTCCAACAGGAGGCCTCATCTTTCTAAGAGTCCAACAATGAAGACGATGGGTCTATTAAATCAACAGAATTTACCAAATCACTCCCATCAATTTTAGTCACCAGGGGTTGACAGTCTGATAAGGACAAGCAAAATAAATGCTTTCTAAAGCTGACATAAGTAGAAACTAACTGTGAAGCTCCATATTTCAGATGTCTTTAATGTACTTTCACACACAGAACATCCACAGTCAGTGTTCACCTGCTCTTTGCTAGTCTGTACCAGACATTCCGGATTAATCCATAAGAATCACAACCCTGAAATGTATACCTCAGTCAGAGTTTGAGAAGTCAATGAGAAAAGATCTTCCTTAGTTGATAATTTTCTTGAAATCTAAAGGCACAATTTAATTCGAGCCAATTTCTTAAGTAGTTTAACATGTTTTTTACTCAAACCTCTTGAACGTGTCAAACTGACCCATTCTAATTTTTATAAAAACACAACAACTATATATTGAAGGAATGCCTTTGATTTGAAGGCCTGCACATGCGTAGTTCAGCGTGAGACGACCGTTAGACCCGACTACGTGTTTCTGTACATAAGCTTTGAAAGCGGACGTCGCCAAGACATCGCCTACAAGTGTGATCAGGATTTCTATTGGAGAAGCAGTTTCTGCCTATCTTCATACTGTACTGTCTTTGCCTCAGTCACTTCCAGAGCAGACCTAATATTTTTTACACATTATCTGCATGACGTACCTGGTTGGTAGTTGGGGAGGGTGTAGAAGAAGTATGTGTACCTGGTTGGTAGTCCCTGAGCTGTCGCTCCTGCTGAGCGCTTCCCCCTGAGAGGCGGAGAGAGTAGACAGCTCGGAGGCGGAGCGTGTGGTGGAAGGGGGCGGGGTGTAGAGGGAGCGGGAGTTGAAGCTAGCCATGTCGGGGTCCCCCTCCCTTTCGGTCCCCTGGTGACAGAGCACCAGTTCCACCAGGTCCTCCTTCTCCCTGCATGTGTCTGTGGGGACGTTGCGTAGCAGCAGGTACTGCCGCAGGTCTCTGACCCTCAGCCGCATCAGCTGTGGTCTCTGGAAGGCTGTCCCCTTCAGCAGGTGACATGTGGCACATATACGCAAGTTCTCCTGAAGCATGGAGCACAGCGTGCAGAAGCTCTTCTTACAGTCACAGCAGATATACTGGGGGAGAGAGTGATAGAGAGCGTGTAGGCATTAACCAAGTAGAAGATACAGAAGAAGTGACATTGACAGTAATGTAGGCTCCAGGGCACACTGTGCCTTAATAGGATCTGCAAAGCCTGCCCAATATTCAGCATTTAGAATGTATCTCCATTAAAACATTAGTGCGGAAGGAAGATTCAAAATGATTCAATCTCAGATAAGCAATCCCCTCCCTCATCTGGCTCTATATACAGTATCTTGAATGGTTGTTTGTTCTTAACAAAGCTACACTCATGTTTAATATTCAATAGAACCTTCACCGGCTGTAGTGGACAGATGAGAGGAATGTGGGGTATTGGAGCTCAAACAAGGCATGAGGAAGCAGAATATCAATGTATTAATACTGTTACTGTCTTTTTCAATCTTGTACATCTGTTCCACTCCCTCTCTAGACAGTCGGACAGGAGGCAGGCAGTTAATTTCTTTCGTGTCACAAACATCAAACAGTAATAACATGCAAGCCTTGGGATTAGACGCTGTATTGGCATGGTGACTTAGGGCATCAGAGGGACCAAACCAGACAAGTAATGGAATTCAACCCTGCAATATGGAGAGGATCTCTCCCTCTGTCATAACAACAGAACAACCCCCCTCCCAAATCACAGACAGGTGTGTCTCACCAGTGGGAGGGGACCACCACACATTTTATTAAATTCTGGCTAGAAATTTGATGAGGCACAGTCTCACACTCATTAACAGCCAATTCTTACATTTTAATTTTACATTTTGTTCTAACAAACTTTATCAAACCATAGCATTAGGGTGTCTCATCAACAAAACGCCAGACTGATCTACAGTGCATGGATGGATGTTCTCAAGATGTTCTAGCCATGTCTGAATCCTGGTATGGAAGCCCACCAACAGTTCTGAAATGTTCATCCCTAACTACATTTTCAGACAAGATAGAATGGCCAAAGGGGGCGGTGTTGCAATCTACTGCAAAGATAGCCTGCAGAGTTCTGTCCTACTATCCAGGTCTGTACCCAAACAATTTGAACTTCTACTTTTAAAAATCCACCTCTCTAAAAACAAGTCTCTCACCGTTGCCGCCTTCTATAGACCACCCTCTGCCCCCAGCTGTGCTCTGGACACCATATGTGAACTGATTTCCCCCCATCTATCTTCAGAGTTCGTACTGCTAGGCGACCTAAACTGGAACATGCTTAACACCCCAGCCATCCTACAATCTAAGCTTGATGCCCTCAATCTCACACAAATTATCAATGAACCTACCAGGTACCACCCCAAAGCCGTAAACACGGGCACCCTCATAGATATCATCCTAACCAACTTGCCCTCTAAATACACCTCTGCTGTTGTCAACCAAGATCTCAGCGATCATTGCCTGCATCCGTAATGGGTGCAGGCAAATCCAGATAGGTGATGTTCTGAAAGAGCTGCAAAACTTGGACCCCTACAAATCAGCCGGGCCAGACAATCTGGACCCTCTCTTTCTAAAATGATCTGCCAGAATTGTTGCCACCCCTCTTTCGTGTCGTCTGAGATTCCCAAAGATTGGAAAGCAGCTGCGATCACCCCTCTCTTCAAAAGGGGGGCACACTCTTGACCCAAACTGCTACAGACTTATATCTATCCTACCCTAACTTTCTAAGGTCTTTGAATGCCAAGTCAACAAACAGATTACCGACCATTTCAAATCCCACCATACCTTCTCCGCTATGCAATCTGGTTTCAGAGCTGGTCATGGGTGCACCTCAGCCACGCTCAAGGTCCTAAACGATATCTTAACTGCCATCGATAAGAAACAATACTGTGCAGCTGTATTCATTGACCTGGCCAAGGCTTTCGACTCTGTCAATCAACACATCCTCATCGGCAGACTCGACGGCCTTTGTTTCTCAAATGATTGCCTCGCCTGTTTCACTAACTACTTCTCTGAGTTCAGTGTGTCAAATCGGAGGGTCTGTCCGGGCCTCTGGCAATCTCTATGGGGGTGCCACAGGGTTCAATTCTTGGACCGACTCTCTTCTCTGTATACATCAATGATGTTGCTCTTGCTGCTGGTGAGTCTCTGATCCACCTCTACGCAGATGATACCATTCTGTATACTTCTGGCCCTTCTTTGGACACTGTGTTAACAACCCTCCAAGCGAGCTTCAATGCCATACAACTCTCCTTCCGTGGCCTCCAATTGCTCTTAAATACAAGTAAAACTAAATGCATGCTCTTTAACCGATCGTTGCCTGCACCTGCCCGCCTGTCCAACATCACTACTCTGGACGGCTCTGACTTAGAATATGTGGACAATTACAAATACCTAGGTGTCTGGTTACTGTAAACTCTCCTTCCAGACTCATATCAAACATCTCCAATCCAAAGTTAAATCTAGAATTAGCTTCCTATTTCGCAACAAAGCCTCCTTCACTCACACTGCCAAACATACCCGTGTAAAACTGACCATCCTACCAATCCTCGACTTCGACGATGTCATTTACAAAATAGCCTCTAATACCCTACTCAATAAATTGGATGCAGTCTATCACAGTGCCATCCGTTTTGTCACCAAAGCCCTATATACTACCCACCACTGCGACCTGTACGCTCTCGTTGGCTGGCCCTCGCTTCATGCTCGTCGCCAAACCCACTGGCTCCAGGTCATCTACAAGACCCTGCTAGGTAAAGTCCCCCCCTTATCTCAGCTTGCTGGTCACCATAGCAGCACCCACCTGTAGCATGTGCTCCAGCAGGTATATCTCTCTGGTCACCCCCAAAACCAATTCTTCCTTTGGCCACCTCTCCTTCCAGTTCTCGGCTGCCAATGACTGGAACGAACTACAAAAATCTCTGAAACTGGAAACACTTATCTCCCTCACTAGCTTTAAGCACCAGCTGTCAGATCAGCTCACAGATTACTGCACCTGTACATAGCCCATCTATAATTTAGCCAAACAACTACCTCTTTCTCTACTGTATTTATTTAGCTTCTTTGCACCCCATTATTTCTATCTCTACTTTGCACATTCTTCCACTGCAAATCAAACATTCCAGTGTTTTACTTGCTATATTGTATTTACTTCGCCACCATGGTCTTTTTTGCCTTTACCTCCCTTATCTCACCTCACTTGCTCACATTGTATATAAACTTATTTTTCTACTGTATTATTGACTGTGTTTTGTTTTACTCCATGTGTAACTCTGTGTTGTTGTATGTGTCAAACTGTTTTGCTTTATCTTGGCCAGGTCGCAATTGTAAATGAGAACTTGTTCTCAACTTGCCTACCTGGTTAAATAAAGGTTAAATAAATAAAGTGCATTCGAAAAGTATTCAGACCCATTGACTTTATCCACATTTTTTTACTTTACGGCCCAATTCTAAAATGGATTTAAATATTTTTCTCCCTCATTGTAAGAATATTTCCAAGATAAATACAGGTCAATAGAGTACTAAAGGTCAAGATGAATAAAAGTCAATAGAGTACTAACGATCCATGGAAATATTTTTTTTTTCAGTAATAGGGGATTAATGATTAATGGGTCAGAGACATGGGAGGAATTTCAGTCTGGGACTCATAGCTACATGGCAAGTTCTCATTGGTCCAAATTGTTTATACATTGAACCTGAAATAGGATACTTGGCCCAGTTGTATTGCAAGGAATTCTAATTGGTCAGCCACAGGCTAGGGCTGGGTTATAAAACTACATCCTGTCCCTTTGTTCTGAAGAGAGAATCACAGGAGAAAATCACTGAGGACAGGGGAGAAAGAACATCTACCTCCCCGCATGATTTGTCCTATTTGAATAAACCTATTTTCCTCCCCCGATTTGCGTTGGGGTCTGTGTTATTGAAGAGTAACATCAACTGCTAACATCATCAATCTACACACAACACCCCATGATGACAAAGCAAAAACAGGTTTTTAGACATTTTTGCAAATGTATTAAAAATAAATTACAGCCGCGAGTCTTCTTGGGTATGACGCTACAAGCTTGGCTCACCTGTACTTAGGGAGTTTCTCCCATTCTACTCTTCAGATCCTCTCAAGCTCTAACAGGTTGGATGGGGAGCATCGCTGGACAGCTAATTTCAGGTCTCTCCAGAGATGTTAGATCGGGTTCAAGTCCGGGCTCTGGCTGGGCCACTCAAGGACATTCAGAGACTTGTCCCAAAGTCACTCCTGTGTTGTATTGGCTGTGTGCTTAGGGTTATTGTCCTGTTGGAGTTGAACCTTCACCCCAGTCTGAGGTCCTGAGCGCTCTGGAACAGGTTGTCATCAAGGATCTCTATGTACTTTTCTCCATTCATCTTTCCCTCGATCCTGACTAGTCTCCCATTCCCTGAAAAACATCCCCACAGCATGATGCTGCCACCACCATGCTTCACCGTAGGGATTGTGTAAGGTTTCCTCAAGATGTGACACATGGCATTTAGCCCAAAGAGTTCAATCTTGGTTTCATCAGTCTTTAGGTGCCTTTTGGCAAACTTCAAGCGGGCTGTCATGTGCCTTTTACTGAGGAGTGGCTTCCGTCTGGCCACTCTACCATAAAGGCCTGATTGGTGGAGTGTTGCAGAGATTGTTGTCCTTCTGGAAGGTTCTCCCATCTCCAGAAAGGAACTCTGGAGCTCTGTCAGAGTGACCATAGGGTTCTTGGTCACCTCCCGGTGGCCAGCTCTAGGAAGAATCTTGGTGGTTCCAAATTTCTTCCATTTAAGAATGATAGAGGCCACCGTGTTCTTGGGGACCTTCAATACTGAAGAAATGTTTTGGTACCCTTCCCCAGATCTGTGTAAGTAACGTTTTTTGCTTTGTCATTATGGGGTAGTGTGTGTAGAATTATGAGGTGGAAACAAACAATTTAATCAATTTTAGAATAAGGCTGTAATGTAACAAAATGTGGAAAAAGTCAAGGGGTCTGAATACTTTCCAAATGCACTGTAAATCTACATTAAATACATAGCCTAAGTCATTGTCTATTTTTAGCCCACTTAATTAAAACATGTGGTTTTCACAAAATACCTATGGTGGTGGAGTGTAGCAATTACAACTGATGTGCCCCAGGCCTGTAGTAAGTGCAGTCTCATGACGTAACTGGCTGCTTTTGGCGTCTCTTATCTTGGCTCTCTGCAAGGACAGTTAATGTATTAGGACGTAACTAATCAATACTGGCCCTCACTTTACAACATGTACTGTAGTAGAGTGTGTCTGTTTGAGGATGAGTGGCAAAATAAACATGATGGCTACTCAAAAGCCTACTCAAATAATATTGGTGTATTGAATGTAATGTCTCTCAGTCCATACCAATTCATAAATTATTCCTTGGATCAAAAACCCTATCAGGTTCCTTCTTGATCACCCCAAGCCTATCAAACAACCCCTAACCATCACCCCAAAGCCCATCAAACAACCCCTAACCATCTGGGACTGGCCTACAATCATATAGGACATTCACAGTCAGTCTACTAGCAACCCCAATAGTCCCCAAACCAAACACCTACCTTCCTCCTGAAGACCGAGAATGCCTGGCCACAGGCCTTACATACAAGGCTGGGGCTCCCTGAGGTTGTGGGCGGGTATGTGGAGTATCCAGCGCTGGGGGCAAACCGGAAGGGTCCAGCACTGGCTCCGAACCCGGGCTGCTGGCCTCTCACTGCCCCTGTGCCCATGACTTCATTCAGCAGACCACAGCATGAAGCCCACATGGACGAGGCCCCTGCCTGGAGAACACAAAACACAGACAGCAGTTTTCAGACTGCAGAGCTCCACAGATGTGTGAAGGGGTCTCCCTTTCCTCTCCTTTAGCTGAGAGCTATCTGTGCAACACCACACAGCCTATAGTCATTTTCACAGTGATACCTACAAAAGGATTGGCTAGGTTCTGCAATGTATTGCAACGGTTACTGCAAGTCTGATAACATTTCCTAAAAATAGAGTGGTCATGGAAACACCGACTATTATACTATTATGCAACCACATGAGAAACATCATGTTGTTATGGCTGAGGAAATTAAAAGCATAAGTTGAGAATGGCACAACAGAATAGACATGCCCAGGGATCGCATGCAGACCAGCCCTAATAGACCTACATCTTTCCCTAAATTGGATACTTTGTCTGCAGGGGAAAATTTGTGAGAAAGCAAAGGCATGTAGTGGAGAAATGATTAACGTATCTGATAAACTAACCTCGATGAGTGGCTGCAAATTCTAACTCCATATCTGTTCCCTGGAAATATAACACGAGAGAATGCATTCCCCTATATTACCATGGGAAGATAATTCCACATACTCAATTACAGTTCAGCTCCTATCTCTATCAATGTTTCCGAACTAGGCTCTATCAAATGGCCATTGCATATTATAATGGTCTCTGTTACATGAACAATAGTACAGTCGTGGCCAAAGGTTTTGAGAATGACACAAATGTTCATTTTCACAAAGTCTGCTGCCTCAGTTTGTATGATGGCAATTTGCATATACTCCAGAATGTTATGAAGAGTGAAGAGATGAATTGCAATTATTTGCAAAGTCCCTCTTTGCCATGTCAATGAACTAAATCCCCCCCAAAACATTTCCGCTGCATTTCAGCCCTGCCACAAAAGGACCAGCTGATATCATGTCAGTGATTCTCTCGTTTACATGTGTGAGTGTTGACAAGGACAAGGCTGGAGATCACTCTGTCATGCTAATTGAGTTTGAATAACAGACTGGAAGCTTCAAAAGGAGGGTGGTGCTTAGGATCATTGTTCTTCCTCTGTCAATCATGGTTATCTGCAAGGAAACACGTGCCGTCATCATTGCTTTGCACAAAAAGGGCTTCACAGGCTTCACATATTGTTGCCTGTAAGATTGCACCTAAATCAACCATTTATTGGATCATCAAGAACTTCAAGGAGAGCGGTTCAATTGTTGTGAAGAAGGCTTCAGGGCGCCCAAGAATGTCCAGCAAGCGCCAGGACTGTCTTCTAAAGTTGATTCAGCTGCGGGATCCGGGCAGCACCAGTACAGAGCTTGCTCAGGAATGGCAGCAGGCAGGTGTCAGTGCATCTGCACGCACAGTGAGGCGAAGACTTTTGGAGGATGGCATGGTGTCAAGAAGGGCTGCAAAGAAGCCACTTCTCTCCAGGAAAAACATCAGGGACAGACTGATATTCTGCAAAAGGTACAGGGATTGGACTGCTGAGGACTGGGGTAAAGTCATTTTCTCTGATGAATCCCCTTTCTGATTGTTTGGGGCATCCAGAAAAAAGCTTGTCCGGAGAAGACAAGGTGAGCGCTATCATCAGTCCTGTGTCATGCTAACAGTAAAGCTTCCTGAGACCATTCATGTGTGGTGTTGCTTCTCAGCCAAGGGAGTTGGCTCACTCACAATTTTGAAAGAACACAACCATGAATAAAGAATGGTACCAACACATCCTCCGAGAGCAACTTCTCCCAACCATCCAGGAACAGTTTGGTGACAAACAATGCCTTTTCCAGCATGATGGAGCACCTTGCCATAAGGCAAAAGTGATAACTGTGGCTCGGGGAACAAAACATCGATATTTTGGGTCCATTGCCAGGAAACTCCCCAGACCTTAATCCCATTGAGAACTTGTGGTCAATCGTCAAGAGGCGGGTGGACAAACAAAAATACACAAATTCTGACAAACTCCAAGCATTGATTATGCAAGAATGGGCTGTCATCAGTCAGGATGTGGCCCAGAAGTTAATTGACAGCATGCCAGGGTGGATTGCAGAGGTCTTGAATAAGAAGGGTCAACACTGCAAATATTGACTCTTTGTATCAACTTCATGTCATTGTCAACAAAGGCCTTTGAAACTTATGAAATGCTTGTAATTATACTTCAGTATTCCCTAGTAACATCTGACAAAAATATCTAAAGACACTAAAGCAGCAAACTTTGTGAAAATATATATTTGTGCCATTCTCAAAACTTTTCGCCACAACTGTACTATGCGGTAGTAAAAAAAATTACAATCAATAAAAAAACAAAAAAAGGAATATGACCAAAAGTGGACACCTGCTCTCATTCCAAAATCATGGGCATTAATATGGAGTTGGTCCCATTTGCTGCTATAATAGCCTCCACTCTTCTGGGAAGGCTTTCCACTAGATGTTGGAATATTGCTGCGGAGACTTGCCTCCATTCAGCCACAAGAGCATTAAGTGAGGTCAGGCACTGATGTTGGGCGATTAGGCCTGGCTCTCAGTCAGCGTTCCAATTCATCCCAAAGGTGTCCAATGGGGTTGAGGTCAGTGCTTTGTGCAAGCCAGTCAAGTTCTTCCACACCGATTTCAACAAACCATTTCTCTATGGACCTCGCTTTGCTGAAACAGGAAAGGGCCTTCCCAAACTGTTGCCACAAAGTTGGAAGCATAGAATCATCTAGAATGTCATTGTATGCAGTAGCTTTAAGATTTCCCTTCACTGAAACTAAGAGGCCTAGCCCGAAACATGAAAAACAGCCCCAGATCATTATTGCTCCTCCACCAAACTTTACAGTTGGCACTATTCTTTGGGGCAGGTAGCGTTCTTCTGGCAACCGCCAAACCCAGATTCGTCCGTCAAACTGCCAGATGGTGAAGCGTGATTCATCACGCCAGAGAATGCGCATCCACTGCTCAAGAGTCCAATGGTAGCAAGCTTTACACAACAGCAGCCGACGCTTGACATTGTGCATGAAGATCTTAGGCTTGTGTGCGGCTGCTCTGTCATGGAAATCCATTTCATGAAGCTCCCGACAAACAGTTATTGTGCTGACGCTGCTTCCAGAGGCAGTTTGGAACTCGGTAGTGAGTGTTGCAACTGAGGACCGAAGATTTTTACACGCTACAAGCTTCAGCACTCGGCGGTCCCATTCTGTGAGCTTGTGTTGCCTACCACCTCACGTTTGAGCCGTTGTTGCTCATAGACATTTCTACTTCACAATAACAGCACATATAGTTGTCCGAGGCAGCTCTAGCAGGGCAGAATTTTTACAAACTGACTTGTTGGAAAGGTGGCATCCTATGACACTGCCAAGATGAAAGTTACAGAGCTCTTCAGTAAGGCCATTCTACTGCCAATATTTGTCTATGGAGATTGCATGGCTGTGTGCTTGATTGTATACACCTGTCAGCAATGGGTGTGGCTGAAATAACCAAACCCACTAATTTGATTTTGTATATATTAGTGTAGTTACTCAGGCAACAGGTCAATTGCTATATTATGATTGTTACTAATGTTCTAATAACATTGCATTTTCTGCTCTCAAGTTGTTAGTCTAAATGGAAGTCTGTATTAACTTATTTTTTAATGGATGTGTTGCCAGGGTGTTTCTCTTGAAGATGCAGTTTCTCCTGGTACATTGACCTGTATCTGCATTGAGTCCCCTGCAGATCTCGTTCTACCAATAATCATTCATTCATATCAGCAAACTGCCTCAGTTGTCTCTCAGTTTGAGATTGTATTATGATGAAATTAAATACAGTACTTGTTCAATAATCTTTACTAATACATATTGATTGAAGAGAGATAGTACAACAATTACAAAATTGCATTAGGTGGGCAACAATGTGATGATTGTTTTTGAACATTATAACTCCAACTATAAACTTGGCTAAACATAATTTCATAGATGCACACACACACACACACACACGTTCATGTTTTTAAATGTATGTAAATTGTGAAGTCTTTTGTCTGTAATGTTTTTTTCATCATGTGTCGGACCCCAGTAAGACTAGCTGTCGCCATTGGCGTCAGCTAATGGGGATCCTAATAAAGCAAGTCAAAATGATGCCCAATGAATGAACTTCATGGTTTCTACAGATGTGCAACCAAACAGCCTACAGACAATTGTAACATACATTAAACAAATAGAATCATTCATTGACAGGAAGCGTGCTTCCTAGGAGGGAGGATTTGAATTATGCTATAAATATCCATTCAAATCACAAATATCAGTCACAAGCAAGGAAAGATTTCAATCAATCTGCTGTGCTTTCACAAAGCTGGCTACAACTAGCAGTAGATACAGATGCAAAACATCAAGCTACCCTTGGTCTTGGGGGCAATCTTCAATAGTACTGATATTGCAAATTAATGCTGGTTAATGAGAATTTCCTAGA
Organism: Oncorhynchus keta; assembly: GCF_023373465.1. NCBI lineage: Eukaryota > Metazoa > Chordata > Actinopteri > Salmoniformes > Salmonidae > Oncorhynchus > Oncorhynchus keta. The sequence continues at coordinate 26,517,739 of NC_068434.1, read as the reverse complement.
TGAGTAGATAGTGTAATCTAGCTAGCTCTTACAGTTAGAAAATAAAATCTAGCTAATAGTAGCTAGCTAACCTTATTTCGGCATCATTGTAACTTAGCTAGCTACAGTGTCTTCTGAAAGTATTCATACCCCTTGACGTATTCCACATTTTGTTGTGTTGCAGCTTGAATTCAAAATTAATTAAATATATGTTTTTAAATCTCACCCATCCTCACACAATACCCATTATTGACAAAGTGAAGGAAAAAATATACACGTTTTTGCAAATGTATTGAAAATGAAATACAGAAATATCTCATTAATCGCTGAAGTTGGAGACTTTTATCTCCCTCACCAACTTCAAACATCAGCTATCTGAGCAGCTAACCGATCGCTGCAGCTGTACATAATCTATTGGTAAATAGCCCACCCATTTTCACCTACCTCATCCCCACAGTTTTTATTTATTTACTTTTCTGCTCTTTTGCACACCAATATCTCTACCTGTACATGATCATCAGATCATTTATCACTCCAGTGTTAATCTGCAATATTGTAATTATTCGCCTACCTCCTCATGCCTTTTGCACACATTGTATATAGACTCCCCTTTTTTTCTACTGTGTTATTGACTTGTTAATTGTTTACTCCATGTGTAACTCTGTGTTGTCTGTTCACACTGCTATGCTTTATCTTGGCCAGGTCGCAGTTGCAAATGAGAACTTGTTCTCAACTAGCCTACCTGGTTAAATAAAGGTGAAATAAAAAAATAAAAAATAAAAATGAATATAAGTATTCACACCTCTGAGTCAATACTTTATAGAAACACCTTTGGCAGCGATTACAGCTGAGAGTCTTTCTGGGTAAGTCTCTAAGAGCTTTTCACATCTGGATTGTGCAACACTTGACCATTATTCTTTTCAAAATTCTTTAATCTCTGTTAAATTCGTTGTTGATTATTGCTATAGAACTATTTTCATGTATGTCATAGATTTTCAAGTAGATATAAATAAAAACTGTAACTAGGCCACTCAGAAACTTTCAATGTCATCATGGTAAGCAAATCTCATTATGGTAAGTAATATCTGGCCTTGTGTTTAGGTTATTGTCCTGCTGAAAGGTGCATTTGTCTCCCAGTGTCTTTTAGAAAGGAGTTTTCATCTGGGATTTTGCCTGTCATTTAGGTTAATATTCTGGAGTAACTACAATGTTGTTGATACATCCTCAGTTTTCTCCTATCACAGCCATTAAACTCTGTTTTAAATTCACCATTGGGCTCATTGTGAAACCCTGAGCCGGAAACTGAGTTAGGAAGGACGCCTGTATATTTGGAGTGACTGGGTGTATTAATACGCCATCTAAAGTGCAAATAATAACTTCAACATACTCAAAGGAATAGGTGCCCTACTTTGTGAGGCTTTGGAAAACATCCCTGGTCTTTGTGGTTGAATCTGTGTTTGAAATTCACTGCTCGACTGAGGGACCTTTTACAGATAACTGTATGTGTGGGGTACAGAGATGAGGTAGTCATTCAAAAACCATGCTGAACACTATTATTGCACACAGAGTGAGTTCATGCAACTTATTATGTGACTTGTTTAACCTATGTTCACTGCTTAACTTGTGTATGCTTGCCATAACAAATAGTTTGAATACTTACTGACTCAAGACATTTCATCTTTTAATTTTTGATTAAAAATAATCAAAAAACATAATTCCACTTCGACATTATTGGGTTTTGTGTGTTGGCCAGTGACACAAATTTCAATTTAATACATTTTAAATTCAGGCTGTAACATAAAATGTGTAAAAAGGACAAGTGATGTGATACTTTATTTAGGCACTGTACATACTGACAGTACAGTAGCTGGCAATAACGCTGCATTAGCTAGCCAAGAGCTAGAGATGATTGAGCTCAGATCATTCAACATAGCTAGCTATATCTATCTGGGTAGATAGCTAGACCTAGCTAGCTAGCTAACACATTTGCTGACAGTCAACTAGCTTGGCAGCAATCACCTATTGATTATTGAGGAAAGTATCATTTCAACTACAAATAATTGTGAAATAATTGTACCTTCATAGCAACTCCGAGTTGTGGAATGTGTGGCAATAAATGAATAGTCTGACCATTGCAAAAACTCAGGAATCCTCACTTCATGTACATCTTCCTTCTTTCCACCAGCATTTAGAGCATTAAACTGGACAGCGAGAGCAATTTGATGGACATAAATTCCACCAATTGAATCGAAGTCCCGTGCAGCAGTATCCATAATGTCCAATCACAATTTTAAGGGCGTTAACTTTACTGCTGCTGTTCACTGCTATCCACCATTGTACGTTTGACTAATTTAGCAGACGATGTACAGTAGCGATTAAGGTTAGCGATTAAGGTTAAGTGCCTTGCTCAAGGGCACATCGATAGCTAGTCGGCTCGGGGATTCGAACTATAACCGCTAGGCGAACTTGATTTGTGTAGGTATGTCTTCTTCACATCCAATTGTCGACAGATTTTCATGCACATATTCTCAAATCCGCATAAAAACAATATGCACATTTTCTCATCAGAGATTTGTTTCCATCAAATGTACTTTTGCTGTTACATTTTCATGTACCAAATCAAAATATTTCCACCGTCATTTCTTGCATAACTAATTGTACCACAACAAAAATATCCCGTCATGTCCAATAGTGTACAACTGCAGGCCGCAATTAGGGGCGTTTCTGCATGTGGGCATCGAGCATGAACAGTGTCCTTCGCTCCCAACTGCCGAACACCTGCCCTCACTTCGTTTCATCCAACCATACATCCATTAGGTCTTCCACCCCTGTATCCTTACTTTATTTATCTATCCAGTCATAACTTTGTTTTAACAGCTTTATCGTTTGATTACATTACATTACATTTAAGTCATTTAGCAGACGCTCTTATCCAGAGCGACTTAAGTAACGGATAAAGTTTTTTTTAACTTAAACTTGGCTTAAATTGTATTTTTAGGGGGTTGATCAGCTTTAATATTGCATATAAATTGTGGCTTCTATCAATGTAATGTCTGCATAATTTCCAAACCCGCAAAAATATATACTTTTTGTAAATATATCTATATAAAATATATACTTTTAAAATGTATGTATGTATTTTCCTTTATTATTTCCCCTAACTCGACCCTAATTGGAGTAAACTAATGGACAACGATACTTCCAGCTTATACATACTATATAAATTTTACAGACAATATGTTTTACAGTAGTTATCTTTTGTTTGTTTTTAGTCCTATCCTTCAGCTCCACTCAACTCCTCCCATTCATATATCACTGAACAAATCCAATCAAATGTGTTTAGCAGATGTTATTGCATGTGTAGCGAAATTCTTGTGCTTCTAGTTCCTACATTGCAGCAATATCTAACAAGTAATATCGAACAATTTCACAAAAAATACATAATACACACAAATCTAAGTAAATGAATGGAATTAAAAATATATACATATATGGATGAGCAAAGTCAGAGCGGCATAGACTAAGATACATAAGATAGTTTAGAATACAGTATTAGAGCGTCGGACCAGTAACCAAAAGGTTGCTGTGTCGAATCCCTGAGCCGACAAGGGAAAAATCTGTCGTTCTGCTCCTGAACAAGGCAGTTAACCCACTGTTCCCTGGTAGGCTGTAATTGTAACTAAGAATTTGTTCTTAGCTGACTTGCCTAGTTAAATAAAGTTACAAAATAAAAAATAAATAAATAATACAATGAGTAATGCAAGATATGTAAACATTATTAAAGTGACATTAATAAAACACCATCCAGTTTTAATTTATATTTTGCCATATATTGTGATGTTTCACAAAAGTTCCGAACCTTCCTTTCTCATAGTTTCGACAGATTGTAAATTAAAGATAAATATGCTTTCTACTAAGCATATTATTAGATTTTTGATCCAGGTACAGTAAATGTTCCAATTCTTCAGCCGTAGCTGAACCTGCGAACCTTCTAACGTTTTTGAATTTATTTTAAACTTCAACAATGCCTACTTATCTTCTGTACTCTATTATTACAGGTTAATATACTATGATATTCTAGTAGGATAGTTTATAAAAGTGTGGTAGGCTAGTCTGCGTGTAGTTATTTGTGATGTGATCTAAGTGCCCCACAATCCAAAGTAATACAGTTGATAGTGTAGTCTATCAAACGAATCAGAATCAATTATTTTACTAAATGTAACTTTGACTATATTTAACTGCTTGAAAATAAACTTCTACCACTACCAGAGAAATACTTAAAATACTTGTTTATTTTCTATTATTTCTCTCTCTGCATTGTTGGGAAGGACCCTTAAGTAAGCATTTCACTATTATTTGACACTTGTTGTTTACGAAGCATGTGACTAATACAATATCATTTGAATAATCTGTAATCGACTCTACAGTATGTACTGACATTTAGGGGCGTGGCCATATTGCACGTCACTAGGTAGGGACAGAAAAAGGGCAGGGTGTTTGTTACGTTAGGTAGATCAGTATGGTTATTTTTTGGTTTATTACTTTTTAGTTGTTGTAAAAAAAAAATTAAGCATAATATAAGGGAGTTATAGTCCAATATAGTAGGTGGCAGCAATGGAACATTTATTGGATGCCAACCGCCGTTCAAACTCATCGAAGAAGTTAACATCTAGATGTTGTTCAAATTCATACAAGTACTACTGTCAATAATGCCATATGTTGCAGACTTTAAAATTGCTCACTACAGTATAAGATAGTTAGCCAGTCTCTCAAGTAGTTAACTAACAAGCAAGGAAATCAGTCTAGCTAGCTAACGTTAACTAGTTACAGTAGCTTGTTAACATGGTTTGCGAACTGTTGCATGTTTTTCTTGATTATTTGGCTTCATACAACGTTGTTGAAAAGTAACTTTATAATATTTAGAAGCCAACTTAGCTAGTTACCTTTTCAATTTAAACAATGTCAAGCGTACATGAAAGTTTGTATTTCAACCCAATGATGACCAATGGGGTGGTCCATGCTAATGTGTTTGGCATCAAAGATTGGGTGACTCCGTACATCTCCGTTCTGGCCTACTGTACGAGATGACCACGTCAAAAACAATTGCTCTTCAGGAAAGAAGTCGCTTGAACAAACTCATCCTGCCTCTACATCAGGTTGGAATATCTTATTGTTCACCTTTACAGCTTCTACTTTCCACTGTAAATTGCTTGCTTTTCTTCATCAAAGGTTTAGTCTATGTATTAGGGTCGAGACTTGACTCATGGCCAATTCCTGAATACTGGAAGAATTTTGTCCTCAAACAGAATATGCTGTGAAACTCCAGTATGGATGAGTCCTCGATTCAACTGCAGTTACCTAGGCTTGTAATGTGGTCAGTGCTGCATGTCACCCTCCCCACTCCTTTCAGTGCTATTGATTCTGAGGCGTTTAAGACCAGTGTTGTTGGCAAGTACACATCATTTGATCCAAAGGTCAGATCAAACGAACACTGTGTCTAGTTAGAGAGCACTGATAAATGAATTTAATTTGAATTTATGGGACAGATTGTAGGATTGCTCGCTGAATGCTTGTCTCTCATCATGACTGCGTCCTCTATGTTTTTAGGTCTGTTCATGAGACACATGCTCCTGGCCTACAAGCTGCCCTTCAAACAGGTGTACAAACTGTACAACACCCTGCAGCACTACAATCACAGTCATTACGCCCAGCCTGGTGATGACCAGGTGGGGCTGCCTGGTGATGACCAGGTGGGGCTGCCTGCCCTGACTGCAGATTACTCTGACATGGACCTCACCAGCACAGAGGACACTGTAGGGGAGAGGATGGAGGAGGAGCTGGACACAGCACCACTGCATGAGTTATTAAAAGTAGAGGTGGTAGTAGAGTGGAGTACTGTGTCATCAGCTTATCCTTTGCAGTTTGCATATTTCTCATTTACCCTATTTGAGACCTTGAAGTCTCCCCTACGCTGCCCTCAACCTGGCACAACTGCACTGTCGCTTTGGTCACTAGTGAGTAGTGATGGGCATAGATATGGAAAGTCTGTATCAATATCAGTTGCAATTTATGTATGCAGTATTGATTCATGTCAAAATGAAAATCAACTCCAACTCTTGACTCAGTCAACAGGCTGACCTGGCTCTACATGAGGCAATCCGCATCGCCCAGGAGTCCAATGATCACGTGTGCCTGCAGCACTGCCTAGTAGGAGATTTTATGTTTGTGTTATATGCCCAACATACAGTATTTACATAATGTGTAGTCAAGGTTGGTCAGTGTCTATTTCACATTCTCAGCACCAATAATGTACCTGTGTAATCATCCATGAATGTATTTGTCTCTTTCAGAGTTGGCTTTACACGCTGTAACGGATGAAAGGACCTGACAGCTCTGCGCTAACTGAAGAATCTGTGAAAATGGACGTCCACTTCTGTCTACTGGTAAGAATTTCATATGCCTGCAGATGAGACTGGAGCACTCCAGGTTTACTTACCGTTTTATGCAATAGCCTCTCAGTTTCCTGACTCTATGGCGGTTCAGTAGATCCAGGTGATTACTAACCCTCACATTACCACCAACCTCCTTACCAGTGCACCAAATCTGGAACCAACAAGACCCTGAACAGCTTCTACCCCCATGCCATAAGACTGCTAAATAGCTAATAAAATGTCTACCCAGATTACCGGCATTGACCCTTTTTTGCACTGACTCTGCACCCACACACACTGGACTCTACTCACACATGCTTATACTGACATCCCAACACACAAATACACACACACACCAACATGCATACTGATACCTGGGGCGGCAGGGTAGCCTAGTGGTTAGCAGCCGAAAGGTTGCAAGTTCAAATCCCGAGCTGATAGGGTACAAATCTGTCGTTCTGCCCCTGAACAGGCAGTTAAACCACTGTTCCTAGGCCGTCATTGAAAATAAGAATTTGTTCTTAACTGACGTGCCTAGTTAAATAAAGTTACAATTATTATTATTATTTTTTAAACTCACACACACTTTCACACTCACCACATATGCTGCTACTACTTCCTATTGTCTATCCTGTTGCCTAGTCATTTTATCCCTACCTATTTCTACATAGCTACCGCAATTATTTTGTACCCCTGCCATGTTATTTTTACTCATTATTGTTATTTGTTGTTCACTGTGTAATAATTCCTCTTAACACTATTTTTCTGTAAATATATAAATATATATTTTTTAAACTCTGTATTGTTGGAAAAGGACCAGTAAATAAGTATTTCACTGTTAAGTCTACACCTGTTGTTTATGAAGCATGTGACAAATAAAATAGTTTTCAGAGGGGCTTTCCTTTCATTTGATTTTCTCTCAGTATTTGGCATATCTGGGCATTCATTCCCTGGTCCAGCAGGGGGCGATCCAGGGCAAGACAGCCCATGAGCTCATTAATGCTCTGAAGGACACAGACATCTTGCAAAGTGCTGGAAGCACAGCCTGTCAGAGCTCATAGACATCAGCCTGGCTCAGACTTCATCCATATGGATGATGTATGGCAAGAGGTGGGTCTCCTTAACTCATTCTGACATTCCCTGACATAAAGAGTCCACACTAAAAATAAAAGATTCAAACTGCAATGAATTTAATATAAAATAACAAAACCTGGTTGTCACTCACATATTTGGCAGCAATGTGAACCACAATTCCCTCTGCCACCTGGCTGAGCTGCATGCTGAACAGATACTGTAGTTAGTACACCACTTCCCACCTCTTGTCTCTGGCTCCACCTCTTATTTGTCTTCTGTCCCATCTCCCTCAGGGCTGTTTCACAAGCATTAATGTGATCCAGGAGATGTGCACTGGTACTGACTGTGAGTGAAACTTGTTTTAGCTCCTGTCCCTCTCTCCCTCCAGGGCCTGTATGGGGCTGTGTCTGAGGTCCTGAAGCATCTGAAGGAGCAGTTTCCCCCTCACACCCAACATGCCAAGCCAAGGTGAGGCAATCTGAACTCCTACTCATCTCTATCCATCAACTTTAGACTTGATTTGCGCCTCGAGTATGCGCCTCGTCTATTTCCATACGCACTGTTCATGACACAAACTGTTCACACCCCTCTTGTTGGTGAAGAGAAGTTTGCCGGTTTAACGCTTATTTCCTGAAATTCTGTCGTGGGGTGTAAAGAACTGTGCACATTTTCTTGCAATTCTATGCATTTTGCCATGTCTACTGTGTATTCATGTGATATTTGAGTCACAAACAAATTACAGCAATATCTATGGGGTAAAAAAATTTAAAAGAAAAATAATAACATTAGCTGACATGGGCTAGTTGATCTGGACATTTCTGACAAGTTATAAATAGCTCTTTAAGGTATAGAATGACTGACATGACAAGAGGAAAACTGATGATGCATTACCCAATTTTGAAATTTCACCTTGTACATTCTACTATTACAACTTTCAAAAGTAAGTTTAAAACCATGCTGAGTCCCCCCCTCAGTCCCACAGTTTGGGAACCACTGTTCTAGTTAACTGTATGTACAGGTACTGCCAAAATAAGGGAAACACTGGAGTAAATTAGGGTTCTGGCGGCTCTGTTATGTTACTCACAGCCATTCTGAGTGATCACCTTTTAACCTATGGTGAATCCATTCTATACTGATTGGAGTGGTCTCTTCCAGGATGACAATGCCCCCATCCACAGGGCATGAATGGTCAATGAATGGTTTGATGAGCATGAAAACTATGTAAACCATATGCATGGCTGTCTGTCATCACAACCTAATTGAACACTTACAGGAGATTCTGGAGCGGCACCCGAGTTCTTCACGACGATCAACAAACACCAAATGATGGAATTTCTTGTCAAAGAATGGTGTCACATCCTTCAATAGAGTTCCAGACTCTAGTAGATTCTATGCCACGGTGCATTGAAGCTGCTGGCTGGTCGTGGTGCCCAACACCCTGTTAAGACACTTTATGTTGGTGTTTCCATTATTTTGGAAGTTTACCTGTGTATGTGTTGTGTTAACAGGAAAGCTCAAGTGCCAAAGGCGCTGAACCGGACCACTAAAGCGTACAGTATCCTGTAGAGGCTGTGGGAAGACCAAGTACTCAGAGATGAGCATCAGGTGGGCCAGGACACTAAATAAAAACACCAGACCTCATCTGTCGATGGAGTCCTAGAATGTTGTTTGAATATGTGTTTATCAATTTGTCAAAGCTACAGTATTTGTTTGGCTAAGGGTTGTGTGGCTGTGTTTTTATATTTGTGTGTGTGCCTTGTGCAGGGTGATGCTGGCCATTGCAGAGTTGCATTGAGAGTCGTCAGGTGTTGCCACAGCCCTTGCTCTCTTGCTGCAGGCCCTGGCCAGACAGCACTATCTACATGCCCTGGTCTCTGACTATCCTGCACCTGGCCTTCACTCAGGTCAACACACGCAATATGTAAGCCTGGTATGCTTGGTGTATACACACATATTCTCAGATATACAAATCTTTAATCTCTTGACCTTAGGCGAAACTGTATACTGTATGCAAAGCATACTCCCACATGTAGGCAAAACAAGAAAATTCATACTGGGTTATATTTAAAAACTCCATCAATAGTTTGTGTTGTTTTCTGTCTCCCTGTCCAGTTGATACTGGAAGTGCTGGAACAGACTCTGTGTGTCCTTTATTATCCCATCCTGGCCCATGAGCAGTCATGGATAAGGGAAGAGCTCTGCTGCTGCCAGCCTGCTGTCAGGTGGCCACTGCTGGGTCCCAGCCCAGTGGTCAGAGGCATGCAGGTACCACACATCCCCAACAGCAAAGCTTCATATCACTTTCTCAAAGAATTGTACATGTTTGATTGGTGGTTGGGAGGACTTTATCATTTGAGTACACATAGGAGTCTTTCCGCATTGTATTTTCACTACAATTTTGGATATTTACACAACCCAAACGTCTGATTCCCTGTTGTCTCCCTCCAGGTCTGGGCCTGGCTATGCAGACTCTGGTTGAGGCTGTAGCCTACTTCTCCATGCTGGACTGTAAGGGGCGTCTGTGGGACATCCACTACCTGCAGGCCCGACTGCACCACACCCTGGGCCAAACCCCCCAATGCAACAAATGTGCCAAGCTGTTCCACCTGCTGGAGCTGCAGGCGCCGGGGGCAGCCGTCGCCATGCGACTCTGAACAGTCATCACCACCCTAACACAGACCGGTACATATACTGGTGTACTCTGTCTTTGTCATGAACTTCACATTTCATCTTTTGTTTCAAATTGCTGCATTAGTAGAGAAACAACTGGTTTAGGCACTCCCAATTTTACATTGCAAACGTGTATCATTTTTATACAATATAAAGATCAAACTTCAAGTCTCTAATCTTATCTCCCAAGTTTGTTGTCCTTTTTTCTTGTGAAACTGCGAACCTGAAAATCACTATAATTTGTTCCACCTGAAAATGGTTCTGACTACACTACCACTAGATGGCGATCACAGCTATTGGAGAAAAAGTGCAGCCTGGCTGGGCCTCCCCACAACCTTTGTAATTTAATTTGCATACATAACACCCACATAGTATTTGAATTTCAGCATAGCATACCAGTAGTCAACAATGAGTTTTACCTTATTCAGGAAAGAATCCTTTTGAGGTTGTCATTGCCTCTGAAGGATGTCAATAGAATACATATCATCAACATATTTTTAAAAGTCCCAGTGGTGGGATCTCATCGGAGGTCAAGACAGAGATGTCTAGCATAGAGCATCTAATCATCTATGCTTAGAGAATGAGGAAGGCTTAACTGAGCTGTCAGGGAGAGCCAGTTTTACCCACCACGATATGATGAATGACTTTAATATCAGAGCCGGGCAGAAGATGAATACGTTTTAGAGAGCAAGGTGATTTTTCTTCAGTTGGAGCATGCCAATGAACAATGTAATTTCAACTATTTAAATGAAGTGAAAATATTCCCTAATTTTAATGGGATAGATCTCGGTGTGTGTGCCGTAGCGTAACACATTCTGTGGGAAACTGAGCTAAGCAATGACACTGCATATTGTTTTGGTTAGTCTGGTGTAGATTTATGCAACCTCTTAAGAGTGGTAATTTTTTTATGTGCCAGTCATGAGCGCCACTACGTTCACATTATCTCTTCATAATGACACTGATCTAAGAAAAGGTCTTGTGAAATCCATTATCTCTTCATAATGACACTGATCTAAGAAAAGGTCTTGTGAAATCCATTATCTCTTCATAATGACACTGATCTAAGAAAAGGTCTTGTGAAATCCATTATCTCTTCATAATGACACTGATCTAAGAAAAGGTCTTGTGAAATCCATTATCTCTTCATAATGACACTGATCTAAGAAAAGGTCTTGTGAAATCCATTATCTCTTCATAATGACACTGATCTAAGAAAAGGTCTTGTGAAATCCATTATCTCTTCATAATCACACTGATCTAAGAAAAGGTCTTGTGAAACAATTTGGATATTTTGAATATCCTTAATTGCCCTTTGGTTTGTATACAGAAGAAGCTTAGTCTAATAGCATTTAAAACATTACCTAACATTGGTTTGCAAACACAGAAGTCTTATTACTGAAAGGAAGCAGTGACATGCTGAAACAGCCCTGAGCCTTCAAATATTTCATTCTGGCTATTTAATAATTTCAGAGGAACAAACTAGAACCAACTTAGGTAAAAGGCAATTGACTAACGTTTGAGTGGGTTCGTTTTTGAGATATTCCTCATGTCCCTCTCGCAAGGAAAAATACATTGTCATCATTACTTGAACTTTTTTGGTTGATTTCAACAGTTTACATTATACAGGAAGAATGTTTTTCTGTTCAATTGCACAATCACTCTTACCATTAACATGCAGGTTTAGTCCAGGTGTTGAAAGTTCGACAATTTAAGTTGTGTGTTTCTGAATGTTTGCACAAGAAGCACTCTGTAAGGCCCCAGGCGTGTTTAGCTACCTCACTCTATAAACACACAGATGGTGGGCCTCGTGGAACAGAAATGGGACAGAGCCTGTGTAAATACACACAGTAAATATACACACGCTGCATATTTCACTCTGCTCTTGTGTGTGTGCGTGTTTATATCTCTGGAGATGGAGGGAGCTGCAGCAGAGGGATGGCTGGTCTTTTCATCAGACAACTCTAGATGGGCTATGTGATCATTGACGCTAGATGTTCTCTGCACCAGTGGCCTCCCCTGTATGTGAGCACTGAGCCTCAACGTTGACACTAGACTCTGTTCAGGCCTGCGCTGTCATAAGGATCACAGTAGTCGGGGCATGGGATATGTTCCATTAGCACAGTTAAGATGAGCTGTGTCAAAGGATTGAAAAACACTTGCTTTACTATTTATGTATATAATGTACAGCTTCATTAGCCATCCTTCCCCATCTGCCCACAGGCTGAATGCTGTCTGAATGAATATGAATCATTTCACTCTCACAAGGAAGAAGAGAGTAGAGTATACACAGATAGTGTCTCAGGCCACATTCCTTTAACCTGTCTCCTCCCCTTCATCTACACAGATTTTGAAGTGAATTTAACAAGTGACATCAATAATGGATCATAGCTTTCACTTGGATTCACCTGGTCAGTCTATGTCGTGGAAAGAGCAGGTGTTCCTAATGTTTTGTAAATTTAGTGTATATCATTCTCATGGAGATTTTCACATCTATGTTGTTAAATGTTTGTCTCTTTATTCAACTGCCAAGTCACCAACTCTGCCACCTATAGTCCTACTGGTGAGGTCTATTAGCATGCTTGTCTTTTCAGTTATTGAGAACCTCATAAAAGAGAAGAGCGGTTTGATAGAGAGGAAGTATTTAGGGTGAATCCTATGTGTGATTTATTGTCTATTTAGCTTCTTATACTTCACTGGTCTATGGAAGCACAGGCAGTTCAATGGCTTCAGTGATTAATCCAATTTGAGGTTTTTGTAAAAGCCACAGCTGGTGCCAAATGCCACATCTTGCCAAGATTTGTCAGAAGGAAACTGCTGGGTATTTTGTTCTTCAAACTGTTAAAGGAAGTTGAGCCAAATGTTTTTGTATGAAATGGTACCTCAGTCAGTTGGTTAGACATAATGTAGCTGTTGTTAACATATTGTGTACTGTAAAACATTCTGCTACAACCTTGCTTCAATAATTTGATTTCATACTACAGTAACATTTGTTCAGCAGTTAGGTTACAGTTATCAAAGCAGAGAAGGATGTCCCTCAGAATATGGGGAACGGGCAGAGTAATGTGAAATATGTATTTGTTTAAAATGTTTAATAACAAGCATGGCAACAAGCATGGCATGAGAACAATGCAAGTTTTAAAAAATATATCTGCACCACATGTATTTTTTTAAATACACTAAATTCACTTACTCGATATTAAACATTAAAAATGTGTCTTTCTTAACAATCCTCATCACAAAAAAATATAAAAATACCATTTCAATAGGTCAATGGCAGCCATATTTGAGCCCTTATTAACAGCAGGCCCCCATGGGCAATGGGCAGAGTTGAGATGAAATCAGTAAAACAGAAATCACTGTTTTAGAGTTACAGATCAGAATTCTCATGAAAATAAAAATGTAGCTACCTGTGACCAACATCTTCATAAGGCAGATGGTAGACCTGTAGCCTGGTTGACAGATCTGTTTGTGCTTTAGCCAACCCATAAAGCACCAACAGATCTGACAACCTGACCTGTTAAGACCTGAGGTGGAAGTCGAGGAGTTTTCAGTGACCAACTGTGGTATTTTACATGGTTAAAACATACAGACCATTTTTCCTTGATGGAGAGACAAAACAGTCATTTCTCAATATTTGATTTGTTCAATGGACAGAGACAAACTACTTTGACAACCTTTCATATTGGTGTTCACATTATCCCCTAAAACATGACCTTTCTTAAATCTCAGATAAATGGCTATTTTTCTGTCAAACAGAATGATTGCTCATCATCACAGAGTAATTTGACTAATATGTTGGCTAATATTTCATAAGCAAACTATTTCAGAATGTACATCAGGTGATCCATGGTGTCCATTTCAGTTCTGGCCCATTGGTATTTACAACCAGCAGGAAACCACAGTTACAGTCCAGCGTTCTGCTACCCCACTGCATTGCATAAATAAACTTCTTTCTTTAGGATAATTGACAATGATCTCTTGATACAACAAGGATTTAAAAAATGCCACTCTCAGAGTTGCAATCGCACTTCTTTTTCAAAATACAAAAATAAATAATGCTGAAATAAAAGCAAATAAAAGTTGCCGATTATTTGGTGTGAAGAGAGGAGGTATTGATGTGGAGTAAAGTCATTTTCCATGTCTTGAAAGGAATTTAGGCTGAAGAAAAAGTGGCTGTGCCTCCTTGAGGAGCCATTGTTTCATTGCAGATACATGGCCTCTCTATGGCCCTGTCTCTTAATGGCCCTGTTTCTTTATGGAGACTCAGTAGCCCGCTGGATAACCCCCTTTTCTGGGGTCGGACTCAGCACAGAGCCGCTCCCCCTGTCGCACCACCGCCTGAACTACTGATCCAGGAGTCATCAGCAGCTCTGTTACATGGTTCTTCTGTGCCAGACCATCTAATACGCTCTATTACACACACACGCACAGATTACATTTCAGTTACCCAAAAGCTTTTTCAAATGAATTTGTATTTTTTCATCAAACAATATTCTATGCAATATTGTTCAAAATTACCCACCTTTTCAAAGCCATGCTCCACTACTGTCATATTTGGGTTAAGTTGATTGTGAATTCGAGGTTGTGTCACAGCTTTTTTGAGGTCGTAGTCAAAGAACAAGGAATTCAGAATCACCTATGTAAATGAGAAAAAGAAGCTACTTATACTCTGATTCATCACAATATCACAATGTAAGGATAGATGGCTGTCATGTGTAGGCTTTATCTGTTTTAGATTATCAATTTATTTGTATGGCTCAAGACTTACTAGGGCAGTCGCTGTGGTGATCTTTGTTCCACCAGAGGCTCCCACCACCATTTTAACTCTATTGTCTTTGTCCAAGATAATAGTTGGGCACATAGAAGATAGAGGCCTTTTACCTAAAACAGAGAGACAGCTAAATATTCAGACAAAGTTATTCTCAGAAAACAAACCAGCCAAGGCTCAAATTGGGGCCATGTGTAAATTGAGAACTTTCAGTAGCTTACCGGCAATAAGGATATAGATTTTAGTTCCTATACTATCTCACCAGGCTGGATGAAGTTGTTAGGAGATGGAGGGATTCCAAAGCCATTGGTGATGTGTGGAGAGCTGAAGTCATCCATCTCATCATTGAAAATGATGCCAGTTGATCGGGACATGACTTTGGAGCCAAAACTGAAGATGGGAAATGATAGGAGTTACATATCCTATGAATGTTATTTAACGGTTAAATGAAAACAGAGAATCCTCAGTAAGACCATCGGCAAGCAAAGGGTGTTTAGAGTGAATGCTATATTAATGATCTGTCTCTGGATATCTATAATCTACCCTGTAGCATTATGTATTCATTAGTCCTATTGTCTCAGGAGGTCTTGCCTTGTAGGACTCTTACTATAGATTGATTGTGCTGGTGGCAGCCACAGCACTTCCATCCTCAGCTATGACGGACAGGTGTGCTGTTCCGTGATTGTCAGGGACAAAATAATCTGGCTCATAGTAGCTGTCGGGATGAGTGGTGTCATCTGTGATCTTACTCCTGATCCCATCAGCAAAGTAGTCTGAGGTCATGTTGTGGATGAGCTGGAGAGAATATTAAATCATCAGTAAAAAAAAAAAGGAATTCTGTTGGTGAACAGCCTATTCTTTAAACAACTACAAACCATCTTTATTTCAAAGTCAAATATATATTTGTGAGTGAAACTGTGTACTTGAAAAATGGGAATCAGGGTTCTCACATCGGTGATATTGAGATAGCGTGGGTCCCCTAGTCTGCTCCTCTTGGCATAAGCAAATCGGAATGCTTCCACGATGCGGTGATATGTCAAAGTCTTTTTCTCGGCCGTAGAGACACTCGTGCCAGTAAAATTATACCCTGAAGAAAAAAAACATATTTCAGACTAAACAATAACTAGTTGTTAATTTATCAGAGATACAGTAGATTTAATGTACAGTACCAGCCAAAAGTTTGGACACACCTACTCATTCCAAGGTTTTTCTTTATTTTTACTATTTTCTACATTGTAGAATAATAGTGAAAACATCAAAACTATGAAATCATTCATATGGCATAATGTAGTAGCCAAAAAAGTGTTAAGCAAAACAAAATATATTTTATATTTGAAATCCTTCAAAGTAGCCACCCTTTGCCTTGATGACAGCTTTGCACACTCTTGGCATTCTCTCAACCAGCTTCACGAGGTAGTCACCTGGAATGCATTTCAATTAACAGGTGTGCCTTGTTAAAAGTTCATTTGTGGAATTTCATCCTTCTTAACGCATTTGAACCAAGTGTTGTGAGTGAGTGTTGTGACAAGGTAGTGTTGGTATACAGAAGATAGCTGTATTTGGTAAAAGACCAAGTCCATTTTATGTCAAGAACAGCTCAAATAAGCAAAGGGAAATGATAGTCCATCATTACTTTAAGACATGAAGGTCAGTCAATCCACAAAATGTCAAGAACTTAGTTTTTGCTCTTCTCACTAACAGCAAATTATTGCATCTTTTTATTATATTTAGCTACCTGTTTTTTTGTCATGAATAATTTATTCCCCATTTGGACAAGTCTACTAGGCTACTGTTGCCTTCTTGCAATGCAATACTTCAACCACTGCAAACTGTGCCTTCGTATGGTCTAAAGTTTGCGGGAGGATAAGCACATTCTCAGTCAATTTCAGTTTTTCATAACGTCCACTTTTGAGTGAAAGCTGGCGCACGCATGTTTTGGGACATATCTTGTGCATATGCAACGTTTATAAATGAGGCCCCTGGTGAATTAACTGTGGCTGAATTAGTGTAGAGGGTTGGTGGGGGTTACGGAGGGGGCGGAAACAGTGTCCAAGAGGAGTACAGGGGAAGGAAACCTGAAATCCTCTGGTCTGCATGGCTGAGTTCAGACTCAGAGTTAGCTAGGCTGCTGCTCACCGTCCACTATGTTGAGTATGAGTGCCAGGACTGGGCCGCTGGAGGGGGCGTCTGGGACGTGCATGGTGTACTCTCCCACGGTCAGCTTCAGTGGGTTCTCATTCAACACAGGCCGGTACTCCAGCAGGTCCCCCAGGGTTATAATCCCTCCTGAGAAGAGGAAATAACTGCTGAAGAAGCACATCGACACACTGCCTATAAGATCTGTCTCGCTTGATCATCCACATAGTGTACAACAAGAATGATGAGATGTAATAGGATTTTATAATGCACAAATGTAAAGACCTGCTGCCTGGATGTCATCCACAATTGTCTGCGCCATTGTCCCATTGTAAAAAACATTCGGTCCCTCCTCTGCTATCCTCTCATAGGTGTCTGCTAATTTGGGAAATTTAACGATGTCATTTTCCTTCAGGATGTTTTTCTGGGAGTCACAGAACACTTCACTGGAGTACAAAATCAAGAACAGAGAACTTATTAGAAGGAGTTATTCAAGCAAACCCATAGAATAAAAGGACCAGAATTCCCATGGCTTTGTCATCATAGATTTTACAGTGCCAATCAAATAAATCATCAGTGGTCATAATAAATCACAGAGGAAGCCATGAATGACATCAAAATAATCACATTTTATTGGTTGAAATATGGGGTACTCTGTGATAAAATCAACTCATCCTATTACAGCACTTCATAGAGCATTACATTCACGCTGATAGAAAAAGGTACATTTGTAGAAGTGGTTGTAGTAGTAATATAGAATTTACAGATAAAATCAACAACATTTCAGTGTTTGTCCTGTCCTCACCACATATTGGCATCTCCTTGAATAGCGTCCTTGTTCTTGGAGATGGCTTTGGCCAGGGCTTTGCCTATAGGGAAACCGATGCGTGCCAAAGCAATGCTTGGCTCAAACAGATCCTTCCATGGCAGCCTGCCATGTCTCCTGTGTGCCATTTCGTAACCACGGATCTCCCCAGGAATGGCAATAGACAATCCACCTGTTATGCAGAGACGACTTTATCACCATTTGCACAAAGTTGAAACCCTGCTCACAAAGGATTTTAAATACATATCAGTATATTTCCTCATTTTGACAGGTGAAACATTTGCCCCCTTGTTGTACCCATGCATATGATGCAGACAGTTAGACCTAATGTTCCTTAGAATGATGGAAAACCAGGGAAGAGGATACCAGAAGGTTCATACTATTCTCGCAGTGTCATCTTCTCTCTATCCCCATCTCACTGTGATACACTCCAGCTACCGTATAACTGTTCAGCTGTTATCTTGAACCACAGAACCTGCCTAACCTATCCTGTACCTGACGTACATTCCAGAACAGTAGAACTGGTACCTTTCCGAGAAAGCTGGGTGTTATTGCCAAACATGTCTTCTGTCGCGTTCATGGGTGCTGTCTCCCTCGCGTCAATGGTTTCAACCTTCCCTGTCGAGCAGTGATAGAAAATGCAGACATGGATGTGTTTATTAGCATTTTGTGGAGGCTTGAGGACACACTTACTCACCTGTGGAAGCGTTATAGATTGTGAAGAAGAGCCCCCCTCCAATGCCCATGCTGTGAGCGTTCAGGAGGCCAACACACAGAAGGGCGGCGATAGATGCATCCACCACTGAACCATTCCTCTTTAGAATGTCCCTAGGTACACACACACACACACACACACACACACACACACACACACACACACACACACACACACACACACACACACACACACACACACACACACACACACACACACACACACACACACACACACACACACACACACACACACACACGTAATTCTCCTTGTAGAGCTTAATCATGTCCTGTCATTTGATTGCCTCCATGAATCATTGTATCAAAGGGAATTAGTTGTCTAGTGTAACGTTACTTACCTTCCCACCTCAGAGCACGTTCCAGCATCTGCAGCCACGGCAGCTTTGGAGTAGAAATGGTCTGAGGGGGAGATGGGGCTCTTGTTTCCCATCCCCATGAACACCCCCACGAACACTCCCACTGCAGCCACCAGCAAAACTACCAGCCCAGCCACCAGGGATTTTCTGACCATTTTCCTGCCCAGGGGAACCAACACACCAACACATCTTACAGTTAGACGGGAACCTTACAGGTATATTTATTCTTGATTGATTGAATTTATTAGATCATTAAAAGTAGTAAGCTGCAGGTGGGTGATCTAGCAGTTTAGCCGCTAGATGCACATGTCTCCGGTGCACATGTACTGCTGTAGCATCTGTTCCAATCCGGCTAACTGCTATTTCAGCACTCTATATTTCACCATAATCTCTCTATCAAATAAACAAACAAAGCCTTAAAAAGAAAAATAGATACAAAACAATATATATACAGTACCATTCAAAAGTCTGGACACACCTACGCATTCAAGGGTTTTTCTTTATTTTTTACTATTTTCTACATTGTAGAAAAATAGTGAAGACATCAAAACTATGAAATAACACATATGGAATCATGTAGTAACCAAAAAAGTGTTAAACAAATCAAAATATAAATAGATTTTTCAAAGTAGCCACCCTTTACCTTGATGACAGCTTTGCACACTCTTGGCATTCTCTCAACCAGCTTCATGAGGAAGTCACCTAGAATGCATTACAATTAACAGGTGTGCCTAAAAGTTAATTTGTGGAATTTCTTTCCTTCTTCTTGTGTGTCAGCTAATTAGTTGTGTTGTGACAAGGTATAAGGAGACTATGTGAATCAGGCCGGCATGGTCAAATTGCTGCAAAGAAACCACTAAAGGACACCAATAAGAAGAAGAGGCTTGCTTGGGCCAAGAAACATGAGCAATAGACAGTAGACCAATGGAAATCTGTCCTTTGGTCTGATGAGTCCAAATTTGAGATTTTGGGTTCCAACCGCTGTGTCTGTGATCTCCACATGTGTGGTTCCCATTTTGAAGCACGGAGGAGGAGTTGTGATGATGTGGGGGTGCTTTGCTGGTAACACTGTCAGTGATTTATTTAGAAATCAAGGAACACTTACCAGCATGGCTACCACAGCTTTCTGCAGCAATACACCATTCCATCTGGTTTGTGCTTAGTTGGAGTATCATTTGTTTTTCAACAGGACAATGACCCACAACACACCTCCAGGCTGTGTAAGGGCTATTTGACCAAGAAGGAGAGTGATGGTGCTAGATCAGATGACCTGGCCTCCACAATCACACGACCTCAACCCAATTGAGATGGTTTGGGATGAGTTGGACTGCAGAGTGAAGGATAAGCAGCCAACAAGTGCTCAACATATGTGGGATCTCCTTCAAGACTGTTGGAAAAGCATTCCAGGTGAAGCTGGTTGAGAGAATGCCAATAGTTTGCAAAGATGTCATCAAGGCAAAGGTTGGCTACTTTGAAGAATCTCAAATACAAAATATATTTTGATTTGTTTAACATTTTTTTTGGTTACTGCATGAGTCCATTTGTGTTTTTTCATAGTTTTGATCTCTTCACATGAGTAGGTGTGTCAAAACTTATGACGGGCACTGTGTATATAAAAAAAATTAAGTCTTTGTATGCACCGGAGGCAGCGGCCTAGACCGCTAGACCACCCTATGCCACATATATACAGTGGGGAGAACAAGTATTTGATAACCTGCAAAATCGGCAGTGTTTCCTACTTACAACGCATGTAGAGGTCTGTAATTTATATCTTAGGTACACTTCAACTGTGAGAGACGGAATCTAAAACAAAAATCCACAAAAATCACATTGTGATTTTTAAGTAATTATTTTGCATTTTATTGCATGACATAAGTATTTGATACATCAAAAAAGCAGAACTTGGTATTTGGTACAGAAACCTTTGTTTGCAATTACAGAGATCATACGTTTCCTGTAGTTCTTGACCGGGTGTAAACACACTGCAGCAGGGATTTTGGCCCACTCCTCCATACAGACCTTCTCCAGATCCTTCAGGTTTCGGGGCTGTCCCTCCAAAGATTTTCTATTGGGTTCAGGTCTGGAGACTGGCTAGGCCACTCCAGGACCTTGAGATGCTTCTTACGGAGCCACTCCTTAGTTGTCCTGGCTGTGTGTTTCGGGTCGTTGTCATGCTGGAAGACCCAGCCACGACCCATCTTCAATGCTCTTACTGAGGGAAGGAGGTTGTTGGCCAAGATCTCGCGATACATGGCCCCATCCATCCTCCCCTCAATATGGTGCAGTCGTCCTGTCCCCTTTGCAGAAAAGCATCCCCAAAGAATGATGTTTCCACCTCCATGCTTCACGGTTGGGATGGTGTTCTTGGGGTTGTACTCATCCTTCTTCTTCCTCCAAACACGTCAAGTGGAGTTTAGACCAAAAAGCTCTATTTTTGTCTCATCAAACCACATGACCTTCTCCCATTCCTCCTCTGGATCATCCAGATGGTCATTGGCAAACTTCAGATGGGCCTGGACATGCGCTGACTTGAGTAGGGGACCTTGCATGCCCTGCAGGATTTTAATCCATGACGGCGTAGTGTGTTACTAATGGTTTTCTTTGAGACTGTGGTCGCAGCTCTCTTCAGGTCATTGAACAGGTCCTGCCGTATAGTTCTGGGCTGGTCCCTCACCTTCCTCATGATCATTGATGCCCCACGAGGTGAGATCTTGCATGGAGCCCCAGACTGAGGGTGATTAGCCGTCATCTTGAACTTCTTCCATTTTCTAATAATTGCGCCAACAGTTGTTGCCTTCTCACCAAGCTGCTTGCCTATTGTCCTGTAGCCCATCCCAGCCTTGTGCAGGTCTACAATTTTATCCCTGATGTCCTTACACAGCTCTCTGGACTTGGCCATTGTGGAGAGGTTGGAGTCTGTTTGATTGAGTGTGTGGACAGGTGTCTTTTATACAGGTAACGAGTTCAAACAGGTGCAGTTAATACAGGTGATGAGTGGAGAACAGGAGGGCTTCTTAAAGAAAAACGAACAAGTCTGTGAGAGACGGAATTCTTACTGGTTGGTAAGTGATCCAATACTTATGTCAAGCAATAAAATGCAAATGAATTACTTAAAAATCATACAATGTGATTTTCTGGATTTTATTTTAGATTCTGCCTCTCACAGTTGAAGTTTACCTATGATAAAAATGACAGACCTCTACATGCTTTGTAAGTAGGAAAACCTGCAAAATCGGCAGTGTATCAAATACTTGTTCTCCCCACTGTATATAGATGTACACTACCGTTCAGAGGTTTGGGGTCAATTTAAAATGTCCTTGTTTTTGAAAGAAAATATATTTTTTTGTCCATTAAAATAACATCAAATTGATCAGAAATACAGTGTAGACATTGTTAATGTTGTAAATTACTATTGTAGCTGGAATCGGCAGATTTTTAATGTAGTATCTACATAGGCGTACAGAGGCCCATTATTAGCAACCATCACTCCTGTGTTCCAATGGCAAGTTGTGTTAGCTAATCCAAGTTTATAATTTTAAAAGGCTAATTGATCATTAGAAAACCCTTTTTCAATTATGTTAGCACAGCTGAAAATGTTTTTTTTTCTGATTAAAGAAGCAATAAAATTGCCCTTCATTAGACTAGTTGAGTATCTGGAGCATCAGCATTTGTGGGTCGAGTATGGATCAAAATGACCAGAAACAAAGAACGTTCTTCTGAATCTCATCAGTCTATTCTTGTTCTGAGAAATGAAGGCTATTCCATGCGAGAAATTGCCAAGAAACTGAAGATCTCATACAAAGCTGTGTCCTACTCCCTTCACAGAAAAGCACAAACTGGCTCTAACCAGAATAGAAAGAGGAGTGGGAGGCCCCGGTGCACAACTGAGCAAGAGGAGAAGTACATTAGAGGGTCTAGTTTGAGAAACAGATTCCTCACAAGTGCTCAACTGGCAGCTTCATTAAATAGTACCCGCAAAACACCAGTCTCAACGTCAACAATGAACAGGCGCCTCTGGGATGCTGACCTTCTAGGCAGAGTTCCTCTGTTTAGGTGTCTGTGTTCTTTTGACCATCTTAATATTTTATTTTTATTGGCCAGTCTGAGATAAGGCTTTTTCTTTGCAACTCTGCCTAGAAGGCCAGAGTTGCAAATACAAATCAATCGTCTGAGACCAGCAACTCGGACAGCTGATGAAACTGGTATTGCACAACGAAAGAACCCGTCTCAGGGAAGCTCATCTGCATGTTCATCATCCTTACCAGTGTCTTGACCTGGCTGCAGTTCGGTGTAGAAACCGACTGTGGGCAAATGCTCACCTTCGATGACCTCTTCAAGGATGAATCCCAGTTACAACTGTACCAGGCATGGCGTCGTGTGGGCAAGGGTCTTGCTGATGTCAACATTGTGACATGAGTGCTCCATGGTGGCGGTGGGGTTATGATATGGGCAGGCATAATGCACGGCACCATGTCGCGAGAATCTGTACATAATTCCTGGAACCTGAAAATGTCCCAGTATTTCCATGGCAGCATGTTCCAGTTCCAGTTCCACCTCACACAGCCATTGAAGAGTTACACTTCTCCTAATGCACATTTTTCTGTATGATCCTGCTGTCTGTTTAGACATATTCTGCCATGCACCTCACAGGCCTGTCAAAAGTACAGTTGCACCAAGGGGTAACAGAAGTATCCACAGTAGCAGCCAGCTTGTGATGTGGTCTGTTTGGATTATTCTGCCTGTGTCCTTAGTGCCATTGAGATGCCTGAGTAGTCACAAAGCACAGAGATATAAACTGGCAGCAGAAGTGAAAGAAGTATCTCAACACCCCCCCCCCCCACCACCACCACCACCACCTCTAAATTCAACCTCAGTAGCTATTCCAGAATGCAGTCAGTCCTACTGGTGTGTCTGCCTGATGAACCACTGTCAAAGGAACCCGTAGAGCACCCCAGCTATTGTGTCTAATCTCATCACTGTCATCCCAATGCAGAGGTCCCCCATGGAGCACGCTGTGTATTTTTTATCACATATATTTGAGTCAAATTGTTGTTGAACAAGAGTAGGCTTCATCCTACCTTTTGTGTGGATTTCAGAGGCTGTCCCTTGAGTCTAGCGCATGTCACTCACTCTTTTTTGGTACTGAAGAGGTGATTTTTATTTGACAAGCTCCATTAAAGTCAACCATTATAAAACAACTTAGATTTACTGAGTGTACAAAACATTAGGAACACCTGGTCTTTCCATGACAGACTGACCAGGTGAATCCAGATGAAAGCTATTATCCCTTATTAACGTCACTTGTTAAATCCACTTCAATCAGTGTGGATGAAGGGGAGGAGACAGGATAAAGAAGGATTTTTAAGCTTTGAGACAATTGAGACATGGATTGTGTATGTGTACCAGTCCGAGGGTGAATGGGCAAGACAAAAGATTTATTAAGTGCCTTTGATCGGGGAATGGTAGTAAGCTGCCAGGCGCACAGGTTTAAGTGTGTTAAGAAAAATCGAATAAAATTATATTTGTCACATGGGCTGAATACAACAGTTGTAGACCTTACCGAGAAATGCTTACTTACAAGCCCTTAACCAACATTGCAGTTTTAATTGAAATAAGAGTTAAGAAAATATTTACTAAATAAACTAAAGTAAAAAATAAAGTAACAATAAAAGAACAATAATGAGTCTATATACAGGATTCAGAAGAGACAAAAAGAGTTATTTACTCAGCAACATTTAGTCCTGTGTCCAGCAGCACAACTGATTTATTAAACAAACTCCAAAGAATATGATTATCTACTTACTTTCGACCTCAACCACATGTTCTGTTCACGGTAATTGACCGGTAATCAACATAATCAGCATGTGTAATCATTTTTATAACCACATTAAATTGCCAGAACCAGATTTGGCACACAGCAACAGCACATTGCCTCAATCAAATGACATGTTCAGTGTTCAGTAATGTTGATTTGGCCAGACATACCATACTTGTCCAGATAAACACTGGAGGTTGACATAAAATGTAGTTACATAGGACTTGCTGGGAATGGGTGTAGCCATCCTATACTAGACAGAACAGAGGGTTAAACCCCAGATAATGATTTAACAAGCAGTTAACAAATAGTACTTAAAAGGTTTTTGAGACAAAAATATTTTTCACATTGAATTTTAAATGTGTAAAGCTACTTTTAATAATTTATTGAATGTATAATAGAATTTCTGAAGGAGTCCACAATGATTCGAATTTAATCACACAGTGGCCCATTAAACAACGAATTGCACCTTATTTTATCATTGCCAACCATGTCATAACACTTGACACAATTTCAATTCCTAAAAATGTATCTCAATATCAAACAATTTGATAGCATAAATCACACAACTTATAGTTGATAAACTTACTTTCATAGTGCGCTCAAAAGAAGACCCGTTTCAAGAACCTAGGCGTATTTAATGCACAGCATATTGATTCTGTTTCTATTTCATATTTTTTATTTCACCTTTATTTCACCAGGTAGGCTAGTTGAGAACAAGTTTTCATTTACAACTTTGACCTCGCCAAGAATAAAGCAAAGCAGTTCGACACATACAACAACACAGAGTTACACATGGAATAAACAAACATACAGTCAATAATACAGTAGAAAAAGTCTATATACAGTGTGTGCAAATGAGGTAAGATAAGGGAGGTAAGGCAATAAATAGGCCATGGTGGCGAAGTAATTACAATATACCAATTAAACACTGGAGTGATTGATGTGCAGAAGATGAATGTGCAAGTAGAGATACTGGGGTGTAAAGGAGCAAGATGAATAAATAAATACAGTATGGGGATGAGGTAGTTGGATGGGCTATTTACAGATGGGCGTGTTAGTGATCTGTGAGCTGGTGCAGGTGTATTGATTTGTGAGCTGCTCTGACAGCGGGTGCTTAAAGCTAGTGAGGGAGATATGAGTCTCCAGCTTCAGTGATTTTTGCAGTTCGTTCCAGTCATTGGCAGCAGAGAACTGGAAGGAAAGGGCCAAAGGAGGAATTGCTTTGGGAGTGACTATTGAGAGCGCGTGCTGCTGGAGCGCGTGCTGCTATGGTGACCAGTGAGCTGAGATAAGGCGGGGCTTTACCTAGCAGAGACTTGTAGATGACCTGGAGCCAGTGGGTTTGGCGACGAGTATGAAGCGAGGACCAGCCAACGAGAGCGTACAGGTCGCAATGGTGGGTAGTATATGGGGCTTTGGTGACAAAACGGATGGCACTGTGATAGACTGCATCCACTTTGTTGAGTAGAGTGTTGGAGGCTATTTGTAAATGACATCGCCAAAGTCGAGCATCGGTAGGATGGTCAGTTTTACGAGGGTATGTTTGGCAGCATGAGTGAAGGAGGCTTTGTTGCGAAATAGGAAGCCGATTCTAGATTTAATTTTAGATTGGAGATGCTTAATGTGAGTCTGGAAGGAGAGTTTACAGTCTAACCAGACACCTAGGTATTTGTAGATGTCCACATATGGGGTGGCAGCGTAGCCTAGTGGTTAGAGCGTTGGACTAGTAACCGGAAGGTTGCAAGTTCAAACCCCAAGCTGACAAGATACAAATCTGTCGTTCTGCCCCTGAACAGGCAGTTAACCCACTGTTCCTAGGCCGTCATTGAAAATAAGAATGTGTTCTTAACTGTCTTGCCTGGTTAAATAAAGGTAAAATAAAAAAATAAAAATTCTAAGTCAGAACCATCCAGAGTAGTGATGCTGGATGGGCAGGCAGGTGCAGGCAGTGATTGGTTGAAGAGCATGCATTTAGTTTTACTTTTATTTAAGAGCGGTTGGAGGCCACGGAAGGAGAGTTGTATGGCATTGAAGCTCGTTTGGAGGTTTGTTAGCACCGTTTCCAAAGAAGGGCCAGAACTATATAGAATGGTGTCGTCTGCGTAGAGGGGGGTCAGAGAATCACCAGCAGCGAGAGTGACATCATTGATATATACAGAGAAGATAGTCGGCCCGAGAATTGAACACTGTGGCACCCCCATAGAAACTGCCAGAGGTCCAGACAGCAAGCCCTCTGATTTGACACACTGAACTCTATTTCAGAAAAGTAGTTGGTGAACCAGGCGAGGCAGTCATTAGAGAAACCAAGGCTGTTTAGTCTGCTGATAAGAATGTGGTGATTGACAGAGTCAAAAGCCTTGGCCAGGTTGATGAATACGGCTGCACAGTAACGTCTCTTATCGATGGCGGTTATGACATTGTTTAGGACCTTGAGTGTGGCTGAGGTGTACCCATGACCAGCTCTGAAACCAGAATGCACAGCGGAGAAGGCACGGTGTTAATCTGCTAAATTGTAATTACCTCGCTACTATGGCCTATTTATTGCCTAGCTCTTCACGTTATTTGCACACACTGTATATAGACTTTCTTTTTTTCTATTGTGTTATTGACTACGCTTGTTTATTCCATGTGTAACTTTGTGTTGTTGTTTGTGTCGCACTGCTTTGCTTTATCTTGGCCAGGTCACAGTTGCAAATGAGAACTTGTTCTCAACTAGCCTTCCTGGTTAAATAAAGGTGAAATAAAATAAATCAGAAACGGTAGTATTCGAAATGGTCAGTAATCTGTTTGTTAACTTGGCTTTCGAAGACCTTAGAAAGGCAGGGTAGGATAGATATAGGTCTGTAGCAGTTTGAGTCTAGAGCGTCTCCCCCTTTGAAGAGGGGGATGATCGCGGCAACTTTCCAATCTTTGGGAATCTCAGAAGATACGAAAGAGAGGTTGAACAGGCTGGTAATAGGGGTTGCAACAATTTCGGCAGATCCTTTTAGAAAGAGAGGGTCCAGATTGTCTGGCCCGGCTGATTTGTAGGGGTCCAGATTTTGCAGCTCTTTCAGAACATCAGCTATCTGGATATGCTTGCACCCATTACGGATTCAGGCAATGAGGCAGTGATCGCTGAGATCTTGGTTGAAAACAGCAGAGGTGTATTCGGGGGGCAAGTTGGTCAGGATGATATCTATGAGGGTGCCCGTGTTTACGGATTTGGGGATGTACCTGGTAGGTTCATTGATAATTTGTGTGAGATTGAGGGCATCAAGCTTAGATTGCAGGATGTTAAGCATGTCCCAGTTTAGGTCACCTAGCAGTACGAGCTTAGAAGATAGATAGGGGGAAATCAATTCACATATGGTGTCCAGGGCACAGCTGGGTGGCAGAGGGTGGTCTATAGCAAGCGGCAACAGTGAGACTTGTTTCTGGAAAGGTGGATTTTTTAAAGTTAGAAGCTCAAATTGTTTGGGCACAGACCTGGATAGTAAGACAGAGCTCTATGAGCTCAACGGTGGTGACCCGTCATTCAGGGCAGAGGCCCACCTGTCTTGAGCACCACCTGTTTTGCATGAATACATCACATATCAGTTTGCAAACCATGTAAAAAAAACACAACAACATAGAGTTAATAAAACCGCATACAACATGTTTTCTTGAGTAAGGCAGCTCTAAAACGCAGGTGTTTCAGCCTAGCTCAGTGCTTTCTGTGGTGGTGGGGCAGCCAGTTGAAAACACGGAGCTTAAGGGTCGGTAATGTACTCTAGGTGCCCAATGATTGGCTCAGTGTTCTGTTACTCATGGGGACTCTATGTCACTACACGATCTACGGAGAGAGCTCGAAAATTCAAAACTGCTTGGGTGCTCACATAGAGTTACATTAGACGTGCCCATCCAAGGAGGCTCAAGGTCATTGGCCACAGATAAAATTATGTCAAATCACATACTGTAGCTTTGATTGGACTGATTACGTCAACATCATACATACAAACAATCATCATCCTGAATCAAGTCAACAATCTACTGGCAAATAATTTTCAATCCTTGTCATATGAAGAGAAATTATAGATAAAACATATCAGTGCTCATTGGCCATTGGACATAAACATTACACAACAAGTTGGAAATCACAAATTCAACAATGAGTGGTTTGGAAAGAATCAGTGGCTATCTGCAAGCGTTGCAAAGCAATCACTAGCCTGCTATTCAGTAGAGAGGGTGTGTGGTCCAAGTCTGGGTGGAAGGGTCTCTTTTCTAAGCTTAAAAGGATAAACATTCACATGCAACACCATGATCCAGAAAAGGTTGACTACATTGGCCATGCTGTCAATCCAGCATGACTTTTGCCGCGTTCAAAACAACTGGAAATTCGGAACTGGGAAATCTTAGACTTCAGTGAGTTTAAGACAACTGGGAACTCTGAAAAAAACCGAGCTCCGACTGGGAAAACATGTTTTGAACGGTCATCCAACTTGGAATTCCAAGTCGGGAACTCTGACCTCTTTCTAGAGCTCCGACCTGAAGATCATTATTCAGCGTGTTTTTTTCCCCAGAGTTCCCAGTTGTCTTGAAAGCACTATAAATCCAGAGAATGTCAAACTTTGATGACAAAGTTTGATTACATAATTTGCCCACAAGAAGAACCGCCACGCAAATTCCTGTTTAAGTGAACACAACACAACAAGGTGAGTCCAAACGTGCATTGTATTGTATGCTGCTGCATAAATGATGTAATATACCAGGGAGATATGTATACTGTAGCTAAGAAAGTAACACTAAGTGTATGCTGTGTAGTAAGTTGTTAGTAGGCCATGTGCCTCACCCTAATAATTTGGTCCCTTTCTCCCTCATAACTTAGCCTACTGTTCTGACTTGGTGGTGGACATGTAGCCTATAGCCTGTTTTAGAGAAATGTAATCATAAAATATTGTAAGAGCTTTCATTGTCTGCTTATATTCCCCCTGTATTTAACCTACAGTTCTGACTTGGTGTACAGGGAGAATAATGTAAGAACGGACCATCTTCTGAAATTTGTCACTCTACATATCAAAAGTGCTGAACAAATATTTATATTGACCAAGTCCGTCCTAGCTCGCTCAATAACGTCTAAATCAAAATTACGGATTGCCTCTTATCTGCTTGATGTCCCCTTACTCCATAATATGTATCTCAATTTTCAGTAGAAACCACATTTGTTTAAGCAAGTCAGCCATATCAGCTATGTTTTTTTAAAGCAGTAAAGGAGGCTGAATGAACTGTTTTGCTGCCAGATAAGGCTCCGCTGAAAGCCAGGCGTAGCAGTGGTAAGGTGTTGGGACTCTACTGTTGGGACAGCTTTGTGTAGGCCCTAAAAGTTTGTGGGCACCGTTTTGACCGTTATAGTTCAATGAATTCATTGTTTAGTGTTGTGTTGTGTAGTGGCTTTGCTGGCATACATCCCACAATTTTTGTTTGTTTGTCCAACCAAGATTTACATGCTAAAATAGCCAACGCAAACTACCATCCATGTGATTGCTGTAATAGGTTGTATAGAAATACGGTTCAAGTGTCACAGTAAATTAAGGTTGTAAAGTTATAGACACATTTACAATAGGTGTACAATAATAAATGCTGTGTACTCTGCTGCCCTGCAGATGTAAACCTTTCTAAATTGAAATTGAGAAGGGCGTGTCGTAACTTCGTGCAACGTGCAATGCCACAAGAGGGCTCTGATTGGTTATGCGCGCCACGAGTCTGGTGTCTACTGTGCAACACAGCACAAACCTAAACAACAGCGTAAAGGGACAGGCAGGGAATGACAAGAAGAGCATCCACCGCCTGACCAAGCTGGCACACGTAGACCATCAGAGATCAAAACATAAACAGAGCATTCGTCTGTCCTCGTAAATGTGTCATGCGCGCAACAGACAGTCATTAAATATCCGGTAAATCAGGAATATTGTTCTGTTGCTCTCTGTATTGGAGGTTGTCGTCTGACAACGACAATACAGACTACAGATAATATATGGGCTATTGAACTGAGTAATAATTATATTTCTAGATATTAATGTAGTGCAATTATACAATTGTAAAATAGGCTACTGTTGATATAAATACTGAAATATGGGTTCTAGATTAAGCAGACAGAGTAGTCTGGACAATGAGAATTTTACGAAAAGGCGTCGCAAGCATCTTGACAGCACAGGAGAAAGCGACAGAGGTGGAAGTCGAGGCAGCGGCGACTTTCTTTTTACAATGATTCTGAAATCAGACAAACTGCCGGGGATGCTGCGAAGGTCCAACCACAGTCCCTACGTGAGGCGAGTGGCATGGATCCGAGACATACAAAAGCTGCTCCGTGATCGCAGGATAGATCAGGCAACCGACGTGCTCAAACTATTGAGGAAGGTAAGGACACACTACAGTATCTACATACATTTAATTGGAATTATTGCACACGAATCAAGCATGATTGCGCACAGTAGGCTGACGTTGCCTGCATCGATCTGCTGTCATGACAAATAGCTGTCATCACTAGTGTGCGCTGCTGATCATCATCATATGTTTGGTCAATCCCATCCTAACAATGTTGATTTTAATATTTCAAACATATACATTGCCCCATATGTAGCGAGCATAATTTAGACTGTCGTGGATGAGTCAGAATATTACACATTTTGTATGCGTGCTACATTATTTCACCTCAATTTTAAGTACCTGCCAACACAGTGCCACAGGTGTTCCTCCTATTGACCCGTTATGGAAGGAGGTGTTTGTAAACTATTAGGCCCGCCCACCACTCTCACTGTCAGCTCTGGCATCTGGTAATTTCCTTGGCACCGCTATAAACCATAGTATGCAGGTGCTGCTGCTATTTCAAATAACTATCACAGTTACTATTCACAATATGATATACATAACATATTGCACAGATTTGTCTGAGTGCATGCCCTTTTTCAGATTTTCTAATAATAGCAGAAACAGGATGCCATACCAGTTTAGAGTGACTTTGCCAGTGAATCTGGCATATATTCTCATGAATAGGCAATGCTAAGTGCAACAGCAGTGGTGTCACATGGGACTGTGTCACTGTCTGTAGAAGTATTTTTTTATTAACAAAATGTTCCTATTTCTCTACATTATCTTGTGCCATTCCACACATGTAATGATAATGTAATATGCTTAGTATTGACATCTGTAGGAAAACCTGATTTTTACCAATTGAATTCAAGCCTATTTTGTTTGTGTTTTGTCCTTAAATGTCTGATAATAAGGTTAGTTCATTTGCCACTGCATCTTGCTGCCAGACCATTCTCTGTAATGGACCTCGGCAGTTATAGCAGGAGAATGAACCGTCTATGGTTCCAGAAATACAGAAAATCACATCATTTACATATGGATCAATTCATGTTCTGCCTCAGCTATACAGGAGATATTTATATGTAAATTCACATAGCTCAAATATAGAAGGTAGCATTGACATAGTATTTGTATACATTTAATTGGACCATCGAATTGGTAATGATTGCTACACAACATGCTTAGTCATGGTTAGTAGCACACTAAGACACAGGAATGCATGATGGCTTGAAAATCCCCAAGCAGAAACCATTGTGTCAAGTTTGGATTTTGCTCTATTTATTCGCAATCTACGCATCATGTTTCTAAGGAATGATCAAGATTGCAAAACATGTTATCAGCTGAAAATAGTAATTTCTATAACAATACCGAGGGCATGACAATAAGACTGTTGATGCGCTGTAACAGTATCTGTGATAGACCTGTTTTTTTTAGCTCAAGCGTAAGCCCCTCTCTCTATCAGACGTTGTCCAATCTGTAGTTAATTACGCTGAGGACTTGACAGAGGAGAGCGTAGAAGATCCTTAATCAAGGCACAGAGATAACCCGGGGGGCCAAAACGGCATGACAGCCACATCACAGGGGACCCTGTTTTGATTGAATACGCCTCACATTATCAGCATTCAGGCTGTTGCAAATGGAGACGGGTCTCAAAAATTACATTCTGGTTTGTAACTTAATTAAAATAGGTGATCCATCATCCACTGTAGAGTTAACGGGCGAGCTATGGTTAGGTTAGAGGTACTGTAACAACTGAATGAACATGTACGTGTATAGGCAACTGAGTTCATCATGTTGCATGTGCAGTAAAGTGGTAAAGTCTATTCTTCACAACATCCCATTTAAAAAGACTCCTCGTTGCTTCAGATCTGGTGTGGTTACTTCTGTATTGATCATGTTTTAATGCCTCTGAGATGATCAGATGTGGACAAACGAAACAAAACTGTCCTTTGCAATCAAGGCCTTTTGTTGTGTGTTTGTGTGTGTGTGTGTGTCCATCCTCCCTGTCTCTCATATCTCGCTGTATGTGCACATCCATCTCTACCCCTCACATATGCAGGCTAATTAAGCCTTTGTAGAACTGAGGCTCATGACAGCTATCGTATTCAGCCTGTGAAAATAGTCCTTTTCTGTTCCATTTCTTCTCTCCTTACTTAATTCTTAATTCACGCCTTAAAAGGTGTATGCAAATCTTTTAATCCAGTGGGCTCTGATTTGTAGCTTGTTACGGGCAGCATTCTCACTCAAATGCCTTTAACTTTACCTGTCATGTAGCAACTCTTTCGTGTCAGTCTGCCCTAAAAGAAATTGCCTGCACCATTCATGGATAAGTTGTTTTTAGATGAATGTTTAGAATGTATTGCACAATGGCAGGCCTCAACAAAAGGCTTCATTAAACATCAAAAGAAGAAGCAAATGCTCATCCATCATTGAATGTTTATTGAACTCTCATATACTGCAGGATTTATCATAAGGACACCAGTTAGTGCTAAAGTTAGAGATACAGGGTGTGCAATACTGTGGTACGCTAAAGCTCTTTGCAACTCCAAATCACTGAGGTGTGGGTGGATATCCCACAAGAAATGCTTCTGCCTGGAGCAAGGCACATTAAGCACATTAAAGTATTCAGGTAGAGCTCTCTTCAGATGAAAGCCTTCGCCCCCTTAAATTCATATTTTTTAACAAAAACTAAAAAATGTGCCTATCTGTGTCCAATCTACAGTAGCATCAACATTATTATCTCTGGGAAGTTTCAATGTAACAGCTTTCTTCTTCCACTTCTGAGGAGGAGTAGTAGGAAGGATCGAAGGACCAAAATGCAGCGTGGTATGTATCCATAATGTAATTTAATGAGAATGAATACAGAATACAAAAAGAACAAGAGAAACAAAATGAAAACCGAAACAGTCCCGATGTCACGTTCTGACCATCGTTCTTGTGTGTTTTTCTTGTTTTAGTGTTGGTCAGGACGTGAGCTGGGTGGGCATTCTATGTTGTGTGTCTGGTTTGTCTATTTCTATGTTTGGCCTGATATGGTTCTCAATCAGAGGCTGGTGTTAGTCATTGTCTCTGATTGGGAACCCTATTTAGGTAGCCTGTTTTGTGTTGGGTTTTGTGGGTGGTTGTCTCCTGTGTCAGTGTTTGTACCACACGGGACTGTTTCAGGTTTTCATGTTTCTTGTTTTTGTAGTCTGTTCATGTATAGTTTTGTTCTTAAAAAAAACATGAATCATAACTACGCTGCGTCTTGGTCCAATCCCTGCTACACCTCTTCTTCAGAGGAAGAGGAAGAAGAGAACCGTTACACCCGAATGGTGCAAACACTAAAACCGAAAATAATCACCCACAAAACACAGGTGGGAAAAGGCTACCTGAGTATGATTCTCAATCAGAGACAACGAACGACACCTGCCTCCATACCAGGCCAAACACAAAACCCAACATAGAAAAACGAACATAGACAACCCACCAAACTCACGCCCTGACCATACTGAAACCAAAGACATAACAAAAGAACTAAGGTCAGAACGTGACAGCACCCCACAAATAGGTGTGGACTCTGGCCGCAAAACCTGAACTTATAGGGGAGGGTCTGGGTGGGTGTCTGTCCACGGTGGTGGCTCTGGCGCGGGACGTGGACCCCACTCCATCATAGTCATTACCCGCTTCTTAACCTGCCTCCGTGGCGCCTTTCGAGTGGTGATCCTCGCCGCCAACCTCAGACTGGGGACCCTAGCAACGGGTCCTGAATGGACTGGAGATTCCGGCAACACTGGACAGGCGGGAGACTCTGGCAGCTCCGACGTGAAGGGCGACTCCGACAGCGCCGGAGTGACGCCGATTCTGGCAGCTCCTGGCTGATGGACGGCTCTGGCAGCTCCTGACTGACGGGCGGCTCTGGCAGCTCCTGACTGACGCGTGGAGGAGGCACCGGATAGATCGGACCGTGGAGGCGCACTGGAGGTCTCGAGCACCGAGCCTGCACAACCCTACCTGGCTGGATACTCCCTGTCACCAGGCCAGTGCGGCGAGGTGGAACAGACCGCACTGGGCTGTGCTGGCGAACCGGGGACACCGTGCGTAGGGCTGGTGCCATGTACCCCGGCCCAAGGAGACGCACTGGAGACCAGATGCGCTGAGCCGAATTCATGGCACCTGGCTCGATGCCCACTCTAGCCCGGCCGATACGAGGCGCTGCGATGTAACGCACCGGGCTATGCCTGTGCACCGGGGGCACCGTGCGCCTCACGGCATAACACGGTGCCTGCCCGGTCCACCTCTCTCCATGGTAAGCACGGGGTGTTTGGCTCAGGTCTCCTACCTGACTTAGCCACACTCCCCGTATGCCTCCCCCCAATACATTTTTGGGGCTGCCTCTCGTCCCAGCCGCGCTGCCGTGCTGCCTCCTCATACCACCGCCGCTCAGCTTTCGCTGCCTCCAGCTCTGCCTTGGGGCGGCGATATTCCCCAGCCTGTGCCCAGGGTCCTTCTCCGTCCAGAATCTCCTCCAATGAGAATCTCCCTCCTCCCTCCTCTCCTCCTCCCGACACCTGCCTCTGATTGAGAACCATACCAGGCCAAACGCAAAACCCAACATAGAAAAACGAACATAGACAACCCACTCAACTCACGCCCTGACCATACTAAAACAAAGACATAAGAACTAAGGTCAGAACGTGACACTCAATACCCACTTTATACCATATATTGTTTAATGTCATTAAAGCAGATGCGTCGATTTGATCATATTTCATTTCACAATATAGCCTACCAGTCGGGTGTGTCTGTGATAATGCTGCTGTCTTTACACAATTCATTGTTTTCATGAAATACAAAAAGCGATAAATGTGGCTTTATGGCTCTTTGAGTTATACTATCTCTTCTTGTCTGATTTGTCAGGATCTGGGCTTGGAAGGCACATCCCTCAATGACATCTTATATAAGAACGCTGCTTTTCTCAACCTGGTGGACCCTATCTCCCATGAGTTGTTGCTCAGCCTGGCTCGTGAGATGCAGTGTCCCAAGAAGGTAAGCTCTCCACAACACTCATCTCATGGCGTATTGTCTGCTTGGCTTGGAATCAAGCTCCCAGAAATCAAGACGTCAAGAGAACGAGTCATGAATAGAATGAAATGCTGTTACAATACAATCATTATGGGGGAAGGTCTTCCACATTGTCTTGCAACTGCTTCTCCTCTGCTTCTGCTTCTCCTCATGGTTTGGCTTCACATTGATTGGTCCTATAATAATGTCTGTGTGCTATTACCAACTGGATGTTGTTGACATAAAAATATTGATAAAACAATGATAGAATAATCTCTCAGCTATGCAACATTTACACATGATGGCAAATGATGTTGAAATGGGATGGCGATGCCGAAAGTAACCGACTTTACATAACAGACAATGAATAGAAATAGCATCTTTATTTCCTCACCGTCCCTCCTGTTTTCCACACTGTTGCACACAGCCTTTGATTACTTTTACTTTGCTCCATCAAGGCACCTAAATTGTGTTTTGCTCAGGAACAGCTCAAGGCAACAGTCTTAATGTAGCATTCAATAACAGAACCCTGTTCCAGTTGTTTTGAATGGTCTAGAATGACAGAGATTAACAATTGTTTAAGTATAAAGAAACACTGAGCTGAAAATGTCCTTTCATGATCTAAAGCTGTATTTCAATCAATAATGCTCTGGTAGAATGTTTCTCAAAGATGTAGCAGTTACATAATGTACTGTTTTTTGCTTATACTTGCTGTGTTTTGTTTATACTTGCTGTGTTTTGTTTATACTTGCTGTGTTTTGTTTATACTTCATGTGGTCTCAAAGAGTGACAACCATATTTGGAACTAAACTAAAAACAGGCTATTATTTTGTTGTTGTACTTGACTTTTCATTCTGTGTTTTGGGTGATTTATCTACCCCCAGAAGGATGCTGACACCATCAAGTCGTCAGATAAGATTTGCAGACAGCTGATCTACCACCTGACCCCTCACTCCAAGTGGCTCAGACAGAGCATGTCCAGACGGAAGTCCCAGGCCTGGTGAGCCCCTCCGTCTCGCCATAAGTCTTTTACACATTGAGCCACTGCTCCATGAACCCTGACTCCCCAAACTGCCCAAATTTGAACACCGCCATTTGAAATGGTGCCAGTGCCACACCCAGACCTCTGACCACCACCCTAGACATCATCTAAGTGGGTTTTGAGTGGGTTTGGCTGACATTCACTAGGGCTGGGACACAGCGGCCTCTGGACTGTTAGGGCACGACCATAGATGCAACTAGAAGTGTCAGTCATTCCTCTGTGTGGTGCTGCTGTCACCACAGGAATGAATTGTGCGATGGTTTCAGTCCTCTTTGACTCAGAACAGGCTGTCTCCATACAGACTACAAAAGTGGTCAGTTTGGTTGGGAGGAAATAGAGGGGTTGTATAAAAATAAAATCCATTGGCACCTTAGATGAAAACAGGTTATTTATATCAATCACTTTTCTTGTCATCATACTGCATTAATGTGCAAATAATTCATATGGAAATAGGTGGCAAATTAATTGACAATTGCTTCTGTATCTAGGTATTTAGTCATTCTATACACGAAAAAAGCAGGATATGACTACACTTGTTCCAGCAATTGCTAATTTTGAATTTTTAAAGATGGATTGACAGTGGAAACAATCCATTTTCTAAATGAATAGAAAATAAGCAGAAGAGAACACGATCTGATGAGTTGTTCTCATTGTGCTTCAGTCTGAGGTAACAGCATGAAAAGACAGAGAATAACGAGTAAGTATCAAAATGATAGTAACATGAGGATCAAGTGAAACAAGACATTGATTCCAATATCTCCTTGTCTTGCTGCTCAACTAATGTACAGTTGAACTCAAGCAAGGCTTTTATGCACCTGCAGACATTGATGTCCCCCTGATTTAGGAGAGACATTAGATTATGTTGAGACTGACTCACTGACCGAATCTTAGTGTGAGAGGACGTGTTCCCATGTTGAACTTGTAGATGAGGTGGTTATTTTCACTGATTCATTCAGCTGTCTCCATAAAACCTGCAGAGAGCGACTGTCTCACACAGTCTGAGGCAAACAGCAGGACAAACATTAGTCATCACCCCCCATTGCTTGTTATGTTCCGCTCTAGGGAAACTACACTCGCCCGTATTCAACACTCAAATGGCACTTTCTGAGGTGTTCCCCTATTCAAAGTTAGTTGAGTTGGAGAAAATCACAAAATAAAGGGTTTCTGCTCAAATATTCTTGAATGTTATCTGTCGAGCTCATTTTACTTGAGTATAACTTTTTACATTTCTCACTACTATACCAGACTGCAATTCTTCCTTGCTGATTCAACTGTTTTTAAGTTAAGAACAAATTCTTATTTTCAATGACGGCCTCAGAACAGTGGGTTATCTGCCTGCTCAGGGGCAGAACGACCTGTGATAGGAGTTACTGCACAAGCAGTCACAAATCGAATGCTATGCAATTCACACAGATAGGCAGCTATACCACCCTGCTAAACAAATGCATAACAACTACCAACTATAAAGTCTCATCACAATACATTTAACTGCTATAGCTACATCCACAGATCTTTCATGGCATATTCTGTTTAAAACAAGGTTTTTCTCTCCTGGCTAATTTGCAAATTCCTCTTCATAGGTTTAGACATACTCTTTATTTATCATATATGCGTAGTCACTTTATCTATACATTCATGTACTGTACATACTACCTCAATTGGCCCAACCAACCAGTGCTCCCGCACATTGGCTAACCGGGCTATCTGCATTGTGTCCCACCACCCTCCAACCCCTCTTTTATGCTACTGCTACTCTCTGTTCATCATATATGCATAGTCACTTTAACCATATCTACATGTACATACTACCTCAATCAGCCTGACTAACCGGTTTCTGTATGTAGCCTAGCCACTTTTATTGCCTCTCTACTGTATATAGCCTCGCTACTATTTTTCACTGTCTTTTTTTCTGTTGTTTTTATTTCTTTTACTTACCTATTGTTCACCTAATACCTTTTTGCACTATTGGTTAGAGCCTGTAAGTAAGCATTTCACTGTAATACCTGTTGTATTCGGCGCATGAGACAAATAAACTTTGATTTGATTTATTTGTATACTACTGTATATGAGATTAATGAGGATACAGGCTTAGTATATCTGAGGCACATCATAACATGGCGGGTCAATCCACAGGGCCCCTGTACACACAGGAGACAGCTGAGGATTATGACAGTTGGCAACCTTGCATGGCCACTTCCTCTCTGTCTGTCATGTTGAAATGTCAGACCTGCAGCCAGCCTGCAGTAGTGCAGCAGACCCCTGGGGTGAAGAAGGGGCAATAAGGAGCGGTAACCTGACTGATCAGTCTGGCTCGACATGACGTTCTGCTCCTGTCCCACAGTTTTTCTGTGGCTGTGAAGGGAACTTTGACATTTTAGTCATGTAGCAGATGTTCTTTATCCAGAGCGACTTACAGTTAGTGCATTCAAGATAGCTAGGTGGGACAACCACATAACTCAGTCATAATAAGTAACTTTTTCCTCAATAAAGTAGCTATCAGCAAAGTCAGTGCTAGTATGGGGAAAATACAGGTGCAAGTGTTAGTTAACGAAAGGCAAGTTGTTTTGGGGGGAGGACGGGGGTGCTGTGGGATTATTTAAGATACTCTGAAGATGTTGGGTTTCAGATGTTTTTGGAAAATGGGTAGGGACTCTACTGTCCTAGAATTAGGGGAAGCTCGTACAGCAGAGTCCAGGCTGAGCAGGAGTTGCCCTCTCGTAGGGTGGGAGAGCCCAGAGACCAGAGGTGGTAGAACAGAGTACTTGGGTTGGGGTGTAGGGTTTGAGCAGTGCCTAAATGTAGGGAGGGGCAGTTCCTTTTGCTTCTCATACGCAAGTACCATGGTCTTGTAGTGGATGTGAACTTTGACTGGAAGCCAGTGGAGTGTGCAGAGGAGCAGGGTGACATGGGAGAACTTGGAAAGGTTGAACACCAGGCGGGGAGCCCAGCCAACAGTGTCTTGCAGTAGTCCAGACAGGAGATGAACAGATGAATAATAGAGAGTGGTGCTTTAAACATTAATGACTTTGCAAAAACAAAATTATGTGAGCTGTGCAGTAGCCCAGGGGAGATATGTGGAGAAAATGGTCTCCTTGAAGAAATTATTCTCAACTATAGTGTATAGCAGAAATCTGTCTCTGTAGGGGCTCTTCATTTTGACAGTCAATATATTTAGCAGATTAACATGCCCAGGTAATTAAAAACAGTACTTTTGTGTTTTTTCAACAATGAGCCTTCTAATTTACAGTGACCCTCAAACCCTCATAAGAAATTCCTCTGGATTTAATGGCCACAATATTGATTCCTTTAAAAAGGCCATAAATGAGAGAGAGAGAGACACTCTTTATTCAGGGACTGAGACGTTTCTTTTCTTGTTTCCAGAGCACAGTATACTCCTCACAGTGTATGAGGAGCAGGGAATGCGCAGATGAAGTTTATGTTGCTCATCATCACACATTGCTTCCACAGTACATCATATAGACACTATACTGTGCAATATAAAGCCTGGTGTGAATAAATGTCAATACATTATAGCATCTCTCTATACGTAAAATGCCCTTTTTCAACATTTTGTTAAGGATCGGACACTTTTATTAATTTTCGCCTAAAATCTAACTGTCTGTATCTCTGGACCTGAAGCAAGGATATGCATATTCTTGATACCATTTGAAAGGAAATGCTTTTAAGTTTTTGGAAATGTGAAATTAATGTAGGAGAATATAACACATTAGATCTGGTAAGAGATATTCCATCATCTTTGAAATGCAAGTGAAAGGCCATAATGTATTATTCCAGCACAGATGCAATTTAGATTTTGGCCACTAGATGGCAGCAGTGTATGTGCAAAGTTTTACGCTTCGAATACACCGACAGCGTAGTTGCATTTTGGCACACCAGAATTACATTCATTTCCAATGAAACGCTGTGTTTGCCTTGCAGCATTGCGTTGCAGAGGTGTGGTGCGTACGTTCGATGTGGTCCATACGTTGGATTCAAAGCACAGCTGATTAAAATGATCAACTCATCAAAAGGCTTTGATGATTTGAATCAGGTGTGTAGTGATAGGGCAAAACCGAAAATGTGCACCCCTTTGGATCCCCAGGACCATGATTGAGAACCACTGCTGTAGATGTTTTAAATTACAGCCTTAATCTAAAATGGATTGAATAAACAAATTAAAAATAATAACATTTAAAAAAAATCCTCATCAATCCACTCACAATACCCCATAATGACAAAGCAAAAACAGCTTTTTTGAAATGTTTGCAAATGTATTAAAAATTTAAAAAACAGATACTTTATTTACATAAGTATTCAGGCCCTTTGCTATGAGACTCGAAATTGAGATGTTTCTACAACTTGATTGGAGTCCACCTGTGGTAAATTCAATTGATTGGACATGATTTGGAAAGGCACACCCTGTCTATATAAGGTCCCACAGTTGACAGTGCATGTCAGAGCAAAACAACAAGCTATGAGGTCAAAGGAATTGTCCGTAGAGCTCAGAGACAGGAATATATCGAGACACAGATCTGGGCAAGGGTACCAAAACATTTTTGCAGAATTGACGGTCTCCAAGAACACAGTGGCCTCTATCATTCTTAAATGGAAGACGTTTGGAACCACCAAGACTCTTCCTAGAGCTGGCCGCCTGGCCAAACTGAGCAATTGGGGGAGAAGTGCCTTGGTCAGGGAGGTGACCAAGAGCCCAATGGTCACTCTGACAGAGCTCCATGGTGGTGGCAGCATCATTCTTTGGGGATGTTTTGCAGCGGCAGGGACTGAGAGACTAGTCAGGATCGAGGGAAAGATGAACAGAGCAAAGTACAGAGAGATACTTGATTAAAAAAAGTGCTCAGAACCTCAGACTGGGGGGGTGAAGGTTCACCTTCCAACAGGACAACGACCCAAAGCACACAGCCAAGACAACGCAGGAGTGGCTTCGGGACAATGTCCTTGAGTGGCCCAGGCAGAGCCCGGACTTGAACCCGATCTAAAATTTCTGGAGAGACCTGAAAATAGCTGTGCAGTGATGCTCCCCATCCAACCTGACAGAGCTTGAGAGGATCTGCAGAGAATAATGGGAGAAACTCCCCAAATACAGGTGTGCCAAGCTTGCAGAGTCATACCCAAGAAGGCTCGAGCCTGTAATCACTGCCAAAGGTGCTTCAGCAAAGTACTGAGTAAAGGGTCTGAATACTTATGTAAATATGATATTTCCATATTTTTTAAATGTTTTATACATTTGCAAAATGTTCAAAAAAAGGTTTTGTTGTTTTGTGATTATGGGGTATTGTGTGTAGATTGATGAGGGGAGAAAACAATGTAATACATTTAGAATAAGGCTGTAACGCAACAAAATGTGGAAAAAGTCAAGGGGTCTGAATAATTTCTGAATGCAGTGTACAATTGTATTGTGATTGTATGAAGCAGAACAGTGCATTAGATCAATGGGCTCTCTTCCTTATTGCCTAGAATGAGCCATTGCCATGCTATTCCAATTCCTGAAAGTCAGCACTAAAGCAACATCAAGGTGCAATGCCTTTAATACAAATCTAAGCGTCTGTGGACACCAAGATCACACAAATGTCATCTTTCAAAGGGCATGAGGATTTTTCTCTGATAGGCTCATGATGTGAGGTCATGCACTGAAACAGATATCCAGCCTTAAGGTTTTGCTTCTCAGTCACATGTTGAATGTATTCAATTTCCACATCACATCAAATGGAACCCACACCTGCCTTTCACAGAGAAGTTGTTCTGTCCACTGAAGCAACACAACTTACATGCTGACCAGACCGGACACGTTGCTTGAGCGAACGTTGCAAAATAAATTTACACATACATGTTATTCAATCATTGCACACACACTGCTTGCGAGCGTCTGCGTGGCCAGGTGCTGAAATAGAATCTGGGTCTATTTGTGATGCTCAACACGCTGCAAGTCCGTCCTCTCTCATCTTCTCATTGGTTTTTAGTAGCATACACTACCGTTCAAAAGTTTGGGGTCACTTAGAAATGTCCTTGTTTTGAAAGAAAAGCACATTTTTTGTCCATTAAAATAAAATTGATCAGTACAGTGTAGACTTTGTTAATGTTGTAAATGACTATTGTAGCCTGAAACGGCTGATTTTTTAAATGGAATATCTACATAGGCGTACAGAGGCCCATTATCAGCAACCATCACTCTTGTGTTCTAATGGCACATTGTGTTAGCTAATCCAAGTTTATCATTTTAAAAGGCAAATTGATCATTAGAAAACCCTTTTTCAATTATGTTAGCACAGCTGAAAACTGTTGTGCTAATTAAAGAAGCACTAAAACTGGCCTTCTTTAGACAAGGTGAGTATCTGGAGCGTCAGCATTTGTGGATTCGATTACAGGCTCAAAATGTCCAGAAACAAAGAACTTTCTTCTGAAACTCGTCAGTCTATTCTTGTTCTGAGAAATGAAGACTGGGGTCACTTAGAAGTTGATTGCCAACCACCATATAGAGTCCAAAGAAGAAAAGCTACCAAAGAAGCCTGGAGGAAGGAGAGATGAGGAGAAACAAATTCGGTTTACCGTTTCATCTGTGGATTAATTGTCAGAGTAGAAGCCCTTGTGCATTTCAGGTAAAATAACAACCCAATGTTGTCATGTGTGCTCCCTCTCCGGCCTCTAGGTCACCAGGCTGCTCGTTCTAGCGCACACCTGTCACTATCATTAGCATCAGCGCATTATGACACTCACCTGATCTCCATCACCTCCTTGATTATCTGCCCTATATATGTCACCCTTGTTGGTTCCTTCCCCAGGCATCATTGTTTCTGTGTCATGTCTGTGCGTTGTTCGTGTTTTCTTGTTTTGTAATATGTTACGTTTATTTATTAAAACACTTACTCCCTGAACTTGCTTCCCGACTCTCAGCGCACATCGTTACGGAATAACGCCTCACCAAAGGGAAGCATCAGGTAGTGTTTTTTGTAGTTTTTTGTAGGTGACGACAGGTCCGGGTGTCAGAACCGAAGCTACCTGGGAGGCCTCAGCTGGTTTGTTGGATTCCCATGCCTCAGCTGGCTCGACATGCTCCCATGCCTCAGCTGCCTTGACAGGCTCCCATGCATTTTCTACGCTGGTCAAATCTGTTAATTCCATGTTTTCTCTTTGATGGCTTAAAGTGTTAAATATTTTTATCAATCAAATATTTCTGCCACCCTCTCCTGTTGCCACAATCCCAAATCTATAACTAATTTTTCTGCCGTTTGTCTGTCTAGATATTTTCTTGTTTCAGTCATTAAAACAGGTTGGTTTGGCTTTCAAATGAAGTGTCATATAATCAGATGGTGAGTGTTTTTGGCTCTTGGTAATAAGGAAGTCAAAGCTTTTCATTCTCTGAATGAGGAGCTTGGATGTTTCGGATGTTTTGGACCATCACTGTGTACACTGCTAAATCCTCATGCTGCAGAATCTATATCAGCCTTCCTCTCCAAGCATGCCCAACCTCCCTCTTTTACACATCACAGGAAACACAATATGACACAATGCCATGTTCCCTGCTTACACACTTAGATGGTACAGTTAAGACCA
Source organism: Oncorhynchus keta (assembly GCF_023373465.1). NCBI lineage: Eukaryota > Metazoa > Chordata > Actinopteri > Salmoniformes > Salmonidae > Oncorhynchus > Oncorhynchus keta. The sequence continues at coordinate 26,472,965 of NC_068434.1, read as the reverse complement.
AAATATCAGTACTCAGCCCCTCTATTTCCCTCATTCATTAAAAAAAGGTGCTATCTAAAACCTCAAAGGGTTCTTTGGCTGTCCCCGTAGGAGAACCCTTTGAACAAACCTTTTTGGTTCCAGGTAGAGCCCTTTGGGTTCCATGTAGAACCATTTCCACAGAGGCTTACACCTGGAACCAAAAATGGTTATCCTATGGGGACAGCCAAAGAACCCTTTTGGAACCCTTTTTTCTAAGAGTGTAAGCTCGGAGATATCTTAACTGAGCGTTTGTACTTTCATATCCAAGAATGTCTCAAATAATGGTCAATATCCAACACTTTTTTTCTTTACAGTCTCAAGACAACCCTGCAGAGAAAAGTATCCACTGACACAGTTGACTTGTCTGGCATACCTCTCTCCAGTCGAGATGTTCGCCACGTGGCCTTCTACCTTCAGAACAGTGGGGATGCAGTGGTGGCTGTGGATATCAGTTTCACTGAGCTCCAAGATGAGAACCTCCGTGTCCTGCTACCGGTCCTGGGGTCTCTGCCCAAACTCAACACCCTGGCCCTCAACGGCAACCGGCTGACCCTGGCCATAGTCAAAGACTTGACTGAGATCCTGAAAGACCCAAAGAAGTTCTCCAGCCTGGCTTGGATTGATCTGGGCAACAACTTTGACATTTTCACCATGCCCCAGCCCCTGTTAGTGGCCCTGCGACGCCGCTGCAGCCTGAAGAGCAGCTTGCCCACCATCTATGAGTACACAGAGGGCCAACCCTACTGCTACCACATGGAGACCTCCATTGAGGAACCCAGCCACTACGAGGAGGAGGAGGCAGGGGAAGAGGAGGGGGAGGAAGATGAAGACGAGCTGGAGCCATGGGCTATAGGGGGGAAAAAGATTTCAAAGGACTTCACACTACACTACTGTGAGAGGTGATGAGTTGAAGTCCCCCTGGCTCGGTTCAGCTGTTTGAAAGGCCTTCCCACAGCTTCAAGTTCCTACCTTTCCCATGTTGCCCTTTACACCATGAGCCCAGTCACCCATTGTGGCACGAGGGATGTTTAGCGCCACACATTCCAGAGACCATCGTTCCAACACAGCCACCAATTAATCTCTCACCATCTATGAGTTAATCCACAAAGACCACTGCAGTAACTGATTATGTTGGTGACTTACTGTGTTGGTGGATGGTGCTCCTGGGAACGAGGTGCGGTTTCATTGGAGGTGGACTAGAAGAATTTCGGAAAAGGTGCTCTCTCTCTCGCCCTCTTAAAGTAGCAGCTGTGGAGCAAATCCCAAGGACTTCGGATCAGACGGCTTGACGGAGGAGCGCCATAGCGCTGGTGGTCTAATGAGCTGCTGTTGGTTTGGAAGCAGTAGGTTCTCTACCAGGACTGTCACTGAGACTATCCCTGGCAGGCAGGGCCTAGCTCCACATTGTGTGTTCTCTGTTAATCTCTCAACAAAGGCTATGAAACAAGTTCAACAGACTATACAGCCGACGAACCGTCACGTGATTCTGGCAAAACTGCTAAGTCAAGACTTTTTGCCCCCCCCCCTCCCCCCTCCCTTTCGAAATGTCCACTTGTGAATACCTACTTAGATGTAAATGATGACACAAAACAGGGCTCTGTTGTGTTTCCACAGGCTATTTTAGTGCACTGCTGGTGAATAAAGCCATCTTAGAAGACAACAGGTAGGACTCAACAATAGACTGATTGTTTGCTGTTGTCCAAAACTCTGAGATTCACCACTGTATTTGGCTGTTTTAGTCATTATCATTTTAGAACACATGTGGGATGAATGACAGTGCAGACAAGCCCCGAGGGTGGACTCATTCATCTCTTTGTAGTGAGGAACGTACCAAATGGAATCACATACTGACACCCTTTGTACTAATATGTCGTTATTAACATTTATATGTGCGTTTGTTTATATGTGTGTTTGTTTATTGTGGAAGAAACATGACTGTTACATATCAGTTGTAGGCTATTACCAGGGCTGATAATCAGTGGGGTGGGCTGAGTGTAGTGCTGGATAGTGGTGGTCTATGAAATAGCACATAATAGTTCAGTTGGGTTTACCAACTACAGCTGAGCTCCATGCTGTATTGCACTTTAAGAAAGGTGAGAAATGGATTTGACTTCAGATCCATTTCATTCTCTCATTGATGCATAAAGCTTTTTACCAATTCATCCTAATATCAATATTGATTTTTCACAATGATATTTCAGAAGCTTAACCACACTGACACCATAATATACATAAAGGTCATTCAACAAAACTGCTATTAATAGAGTCAATGCATTAACAATAATTTAATAACTGGATGTAATCTACTGGTATCATCTGATTGAATATGTGTGAGGGTGTTTAATGTGTGTTTGCTGTTGTATAATGTCTGATTACTGTTGTAACTGTTTGTATTATTAATCGTAGTTATTTCATTGTGAAAATGAGCACTCTAACCTCTGCTGGAACAATTAGGGGACACACAAGGGCAAGGTATTAATAAACTAATGGCATACCGCTAGCAACAAATGTTCCCCATTTCACTGACATTAAATGTACACTGAAATGTAGCACAGGAGATCACTTTTCATGTACAATATGTGTATGTTTAAAAAATATCAAAGGTGTTGTGATGGTTTTATGGGACTATGGTAGGAAAATACTTTGCTCACACTGTATATGTTAGCATTGTGTGTCATTGTTATACTATTTGTCAACTCTGGGTCATTGTATCTGTATGTGGTGCCATACTTAGAATTACATTTTACTGCCAATAAAAACAGTGACTCTAAGCAACTGTTTGCAGGATGAAGTGTAACAGAAAGAGAAGAGTAAAGATTGGCATAAGGTTGGCACAAGAGCCCGAGTTAAGTTTAATTTCTATGTTAAAGTCATGATTGAGTGTTTGAGTGGGGGTGCAGGTGATGTAAGAATGACACTGCTGGCAAAAATGTGATGAGTTAATTGTTTGTCTCTTTGGGTTGTTTTGACTCGTCTGCCGCTGTCATTGGCACAAACAGCAGGAGGAAGTGTAGAAGTGTCTGTAAACAACAAAGCAGCTATGCAATCACTTGAGAGGTGATTGATGTGGGTGGCTAGGCTAGAGTTTTTGGGGTTGAGGGTGTACTGTGTGTCTGTGTGCCAGTGGAGTGGTTTTCTGCGTTGTTGCATCCCATTAGTAAAAACCTTCAGCTCCCATCATGCACCAGGGCAACACAGGGGCAGGGATAGGGTGGCAGTCACAAGGTCTTGTCCCTGGTCCTCTCCTCCCCGGCCTTTTGTTCCTGCCGCCACAGATGGTAATGTGGCATTTCCACCAGGTGGCTCCCATAAGGTCACAGCACAGTGTGACTGTTACACCTCCCAGGTCGCAAATGCCATGTTCTATCTGGGTCAGACATACACACTGTAACAGTCAAGGATTGCCCACACCACATCTTGTAGATTGGGTCTTGCTTACAGAGCAAGTCAAACATCATACATGTGAAAGTCTTAGTTCGCTTGTTTGCGAATATTTTAAGACATGAGCAGATTTGCTGTATCTACTATGTTCACCGAGCTCATGACTAAAGGCTTCCTGGGTATTCTTTTAAAAGGGAATCACAAAATGTATTTAAAGGTCATAAAATACATTGTGCTGTATCCCCTTCCTTTGTCCAGTGAATAGTTAGCACTGATCTGAAATTCAAAGATGATCGTTACCATCCTTCTTGTCTGATAGAGCAATACTGTTTGCATAATGACTTAGGAGGAAGCACACTTGAATAGGTTGTAGAATTAAGCCTGCTTCTGCTAAATCAAGGGGAGGATCATTTTGTGTGATGCTTTATTTTCTGTTTAATAGCTCCACTCCCTGACCAAAAGTATGTGGACACAGCTCATCGAACATCTCCTTCCAAAATCATGGGCATTAATATGGGGTTGATTCATCTCAAATGTGTTTGATGGGGTTGAGGTCAGGACTCTGTGCAGGTCAGTCGAGTTCTTCCACACCATCTCGACAAATCCTTTCTGTATGGACCTCGCTTTAAGCACGGGGGCATTGTCATGCTGAAACAGGAAAGGGCCTTCCCCAAACTATTACCACAAAGTTGGAAGCACAGAATCATCTAAAATGTCACTGTATGCTGTAGTGTTAAGATTTCCCTTCACTGGAACTAAGGGGCCTAGCCGGACCAGGACAGAAGATTTTTGCACGATACACGATTCAGCACTCGCCGGTCCTGTTCTGTGAGCTTGTGTGGCCTACCACTTCGCGGCTGAGCCATTCTTGCTCCTAGACATTTCCACTTCACAATAATAGCACTTAGAGTTGACCGGGGCAGCTCTAGCAGGGCAGAAATTTGACAAACTGACCTGTTGGAAAGTTGGCATCGTTTCACTGAGCTCTTCAGTACGGGCCATTCTACTGCCTATGTTTGTCTATGGGGATTGCATGGCAGTGTGCTCAATTTTATACACCTGTCAGCAATGGCTGTGACTGAAATAACCAAATCCACTCATTTGGAGGGGTGTTGACATACTATATAGTGTATATTCACAATGATGGCTTCTACAATTGCCATCGAAGTCCCTTCAATCTTACAGCGATGCCATTTATCTATTGTTTACTTCAATTACTATTCTAATAACTTCCGGACCAGCAATGATAATCATACCAAAATATTTATTAGAATGAATTCTGATTAAATTACAGTATTAAAGTAAACATATTTTGTATCAACAGCACTTGCTCTAATCAGACACTCAAAACAGAAACAAAAGAGGAGTCTCATCTTCAGAAAACTTGATACAGGAAAGAGCGTTGTATCTGCAATGAGCCATTTACTGATCCCATTATCTTGCTCCATCCCCTGTATACTCCAGCACCCTGGAAAAAAGGAAAACCGCAAGAAGCCAAACAGATAGACAGCTCCTAATACAATCTGGTACAGAGCAGCGGAAATACCCAGCAGATCTCAATAGGGATGAGCTATGCTTATGAAACATGCCCAGCTGACTCACTAGCCCTGTTTATACCTGGTTCTACATGCGTCTTTTGTCCTGATCATTCGGATTGTGCCCACATTTCTAGACAGGTGTAGACAATTAAAAATGCATTGTGAACTGATTTTGATCAGATATTATAACTGTAAACGGGCAAGATCAGGACATGATCAGTACAAAGGATGCATGTTAGCGGCAGGTATAAACGGGGCTACTGATTCCTCCCAGTGTTTCATTTGTAAAATATTAAGGCCCAAAAACAACACAACAGCTCTCCGTTTCTAACAACTGGAGCAGACCAGCTCTTCCCTCTGCACCCTCAGGCATACAGAGGACCAGGTCGATGCTTTCAGGACTGTTCTGTTCAGGGCTTCAACAGTAGGATGCTCTTATAATATGTGACACTTGATATTAACATTCTGTGTAACCTCAACATCTGTCCATCATTTACAACGTGATAGACCGCAGCTAATATAATTACCCCTCCCATGACAAATCAGATATTACATACAGTATGCCTATTCAACAGTGGTCTCTATTTAAGGGTCAGTGAATGTTTTCATAAGGTGTGAGGAAAATTTTCTGTTAAGCCCTACTAATACTTGTGTACTAAAATATCCTTATTTAAGCCTAGGCATTGGGCTAGAGATAGTTTCTTTAACTAACTCATATAAGCTAAGTAACAAAGGTAAAGATAATTAAGATATCTTATCTGCAGAATATGTTTTATGATTGAACTGTTGAAACTCTTGTTATTAGAATATCTCCTTTTGGGCTCTGGTGTTGGCAGCTGTACTTCCTCCCTCAAATGGGCCTCAGTCCCATTGGGTCCAGAAAGGGGAGAAGTCATGCTTATCTATCACATGTCGCTGTTGCTATGCAGAATATCAGCAGGGAGTATGGCAAAGAAAGTCAGAAGGAAAAATGGTTTCCATATGTGACCTGTGTGTCTTCTTTGCAAACCATGTGAAGGGACGGCGTGAATAATGGGGAACCAATCACTTGTCTCCACAGTGTTTGTGCGTCAGTCACCTCCTCCTAGAGGGAGATTGTTCTCTCCCCTAGTTCAAGGTGGAAACTAAGTGACAACAAATGTCCTAAGTTCTTAGTACTGAACAAAACAAGTTATTTGTATTTGGGGCCCAAGGTCTGGCACGGGATGTGTGGGGTTAGTGTTTGGAACCATTGTACATCATATCTGAAGTTGCACCTATCCTGAGTTAGTATATATCCCAGAAGTTAACTCCACTCAGGGGGCTCTCACGGCACCACCTGCGGGGGTGCGGTGACCAGTCTCCTTGTTATAACAAATCTTTTAATAAAAGTAATACCTTGATTAATTTTGCCTCTCCTCATTATTGACCAAGGGTAGAATTTCCATCACAAAGGTGTCACACAGTGTATGAATAAAAGATAAGGACCATTTGGCTATGGGCCTGTTAAGTTTGTAACCACCAAATATATGAAACTTTCATTAGGTCAGAACATATGTAAAATAAACAGACCTATGTTATAATACAGATATGAAAAGTATAACTAAAGTATCAAACTGACGAAACCATCAACAGAAATAAATTCAGCATCAATTCTAAAATAGAATTTAAAAAATATTGCATAGACAACATATTTGAACATTTCAGGTATTAAAAGGTTTCTTCCATTATACACTAAACAAAAATATAAATGCAACATGTAAAGTGTCGGTCCCATGTTTCATGAGCTGAAATAAAAGATCCTAGAAATGTGCCATATGCACAAAAAGCTTATTTCTCTCAAATTTTGTGCACAAATTTGTTTACATCCCTGTTAGTGAGCATTTTCCCTTGGCAGAATAATCCATCCACGTGACAGGTGTGGCATATCAAGAAGCTGATTAAACAGCATGCTCCTTACAAAGTTGCACCTTGTGCTGGGGCCACTAAAATATGCGGTTTTGTCACACAATAAAATGAAGTTTTTAGGGAGCGTGTAATTGGCATGCTGACACCAGGAATGTCCACCAGAGCTGTTGCCAGATAATTTAATGTTCATTTCTCTGACATAAGCTTAGTTTTATAGAATTTGGCAGTACGTCCAACCGGCCTCACAACCGCAGACCACGTGTAACCATGCCAGCCCAGGACCTCTACACCTTGCTTCTTCCCCTGTGGGGATCGTCTAAGACCAGCCATCCGGACAGCTGATGAAACTGGGTTTGCACAACTGAAGAATTTCTGCACAAATTGTCAGGGAGAGTCTCAGGGAAGCTCATCTGTGTGCTCATCGTCCTCACCAGATCTTTGCCTGACTGCAGTTGGGCATCATAACCGACTTCAGTGGGCATATGCTCACCTTAGATGGCCACTGGCACACTGGAGAAGTGTGCTCCTCACAAATTAATACTGGTTTCAACTGTACCGGGCAGATGGCAAAGGATCTGTATTGTGTCGTGTTGACGAGCGGTTTGCTGATGTCAATGATGTGAACAGAGTGCCCTGTGGTGGTGGGGTTATGCTATGGGCAGGCATAAGCTATGGACAACAAACATAGCATTTTATTGATTGCAATTTGAATGCACAGAGATACTGTGCCGAGATCCTGAGGCCCATTGTTGTGCCATTAATCCATTGCCATCACCTCATGTTTCAGCAAGATAATGCACAGCTCCATGTCGCAAGGATCTGTACACAATTCCTGGAAGTTGAAAATGTCCCAGTTCTTCCATGGCCTGCATACTCACCAGACATGTCACCCACTGAGCACATTTGAGATGCTCTGGATCGATGTGTACGACAGCATGTTCCAGTTCCTGCCAATATCCAGCAACTTCGCACAGCCATTGAAGAAGAGTGGGACAATATTCCACAGGCCACAATCAACAGCCTGATCGACTCTACGCAAAGGAAATATGTCGCACTGGCTGCATGAGGCAAATGGTGGTTTTCTGCCCTTTCTTCTTTTTAAGGTATCTGTGACCAACAGATGTATATGTATTCACATTCATGTGAAATTCATAGATTAGGGCCTAATGAAATCATTTCAATTTACTGATTTCCATGTAAGAACTATAACACCGTAAAATCTTTGAAATTGTTGTGTTTATATTTTTGTTCAGTGTACATTATTAAGTACACACATTCCAGTACTGGAATAATATCCAGTAAGTTCTAGAAAAAAGGATGGGGAAGAGAAGACAGGACAGATCTAGCATTCAATCATCCTCTACATTACAATGAAATACAGTATGCTCCCATTTGTGACTCAATATCAGAGGTTGCTGTTCAACACGTTGCCTGTTGATACTGTAGTAAATGGGATGAGAAGCATATACTGTCTGCACAATCACATTTTGTCTGAGGCATAACCAGAACCATGTTTTTGCTATAGCTACAGTAGCTCTATATTGACAGTTGGAATACTATCTACATATATCCAGAGTCAGTGACCAACAGTCTGGAAGACTAATAACCAGCAGCCTTGCCCATCTTTCTGGAATCTGAAACGGCTTGGATGCAACCTATGTCCTTCTCTACAGCATTGACCACGTTGTAGAAGTAATTTTGATCTTCCACTGTGTGCCCAAAATTCTTCAGATCCTCCACCACAGCCTTAGGGAGAGAGGAAGAAAGCGCTAGGAACAGGAGTACAGACACACTGAAGTATGAGAACACTGTATATGGAAACCTGTGAATACTACCTTCTCCGGTGTAAATCTGTGAAAGACCAACAATATTCTTCACAAACATAACTGAATACTTCTTTAATCGTTGAGTGCCCATGATGTGTGGTGTTACCTTGTCAAAGTCAGGTTCAAACTTCAGTGCGTTTTTGGAATCCACAAACACAACGGGGGCAGCGATGGCCTCCTCCAGACTCTTCCCAAACCACAGGTGGTTCATGAGGGTCTGGGAGAGAGACAGACATACGAGACCATGAGGAGAGAGACTGCTAATACTGTGACTGTATGTGGACTTAAAGTGAATGTTACCATGGTGGTGTGTTTAAGGTACAGAGTGTTTTAGAAACCATACAGTAAAATATTGGTCACACAGTAGATTTATAAACATTGGGTGAGTTTTGGTGTTATTCAGGTATTTGTTATTTGATTACACAAAGTATATGTTGATCAAATATTGTTGTTACCATGGTGACTTACCAAGGCCATCCCTGTGGTGATCATGCTGCCACCTGACCCGCCAATCACCAGAGTCTTATACTTGGACTGCAGGACAACAGGGGACATGGAGGAGGGAGGCTGTTCACCTGCAAGCCAAACCATAAAACAAATCATCAAGGAGAGACTACAAAAGCAAATGAAATGTCCAAGAAACTATCAGTTTATTTTACAGCCACCCTTACAAACACTCAGGAAATATTTTTTTGGGGGGGGGTCACATTACCTGCAACAATGTGATCTGCCTTCCCACAGAAATCTGCCAACTCATTATTGAGGATGACACCAGTTTTAGGGGAGAACACTCTGGATCCAAACCTGAGTGAAGGGAAAGATATTTGACAAGTCATTGTGTGTATTGTGAATGTTACAAGTTTATACATAGCTAATGACAATTATACATTGCTGACATAGCCCTAATGATGATTATTGTTACGATTCTACACAGTGTATAACATTAGACTTACATGTGATTGATAGTGCTGGTAACAGAGACGGCAGTTCCATCCTCAGCTATCACAGACACATGTGTGGTGCCCATGGTGTCCAGGTATGGAGCGATGTTGTAGTACTGAGCATCATGGGTCTCATTACTGCTGATCATGGCCCTGAAGTGGTCAGCAAACTGCTGCTCAGTGAACTTCAATGCTCTCTGGACAAAGTAAGTAAATAGACCTTGATCAGGCAGGTTGGAGTTACAGTATACTGTATATTGCATTACAGTAGCAACTCTCTACTTAGCCACTTCCCATTTCACCCTCCTATCTTATCATGCAGAATGCATGGTTTGCTGTTTTGTGTGTGAGTGATTTGAAAAGCAGGTGTTTGACCTGAGGCATGGCTGCAGACTCATGTGACCCCATGGAGTGAGACACCTATGTGTATACAGCCATGTCTCAGGTCTAGCAGGTTTGCAGAGATGAAACATCTTTTGAACAATTTGTGAAAGAAACACAGGAATATCTGATCATGGTAGGGATGGAAAGTAATTTCAAACTGGAGCACAGCTAAGCTGGCATCAGTAATAGCTGATGCTGCACCCTCCATAATTATCCCTTGTGGCTCAACATGACACTGAGAGTACTCTGTTGGGATAAAACAGCACTTAGATCATTAAAGATTTACGAGCACCCAGGTCTTGACCTATACTATGTCATGATTTCCTATACGCCTGGAGTCTTGTGGAACTTACTGGTTCTGAGTTGAAGTGTGGATCACGGATGTACTTCCTCAGTCCGTTAGAAAATTTACATGCTTCGATGTAGCGTTGGTAGGTGAGAGTCTTTTGTTTTCCCATCAGAGAAGCTGAGTTTAGGGTGTATTCTATAGACAAAGACATAAGGAAAATGTAATAAGGAGGTGGGTTTTCTGCCAGTTTTCTGGTCTCAGGATGCTTTCAATCTTAAACGTTTTATAATCAATTTCAGTTAACCCAAATACTGTATCAATAAGCTAACAATTACTTATATGCTCTAAATAAGAGCATGTCAGTGTTATATGGGTCCATCTTAAAATTAAAATTAAAAGATGTTATTCAATTCCAACCTTTCATGATGTTGAGGATGAAGCTGAGGATAGCACCTCCTGATGGGGGTGGGGGGAAGTGCATCTGATACTCTCCTAGAGGAATGGTCCATGCATCTGTCACAGTCACTTTAAACAATTCCAGGTCCTTCATGGATAGTGTTCCACCTAAAATACAGTTACAAGATAGCAAAAACATACATTTAAATATATTGCTGAGTTAAATCAGCACTCCAAATGCCTATACATACCACAGGCACATTATAATTTGGGTGTGATCAATGTGAATGCATTAGAGACTTGCAGCTTCCTTGTAATTAAATATATTTGCTATAAAGCAATGCCACAATAAGGAATAGAGGTGATTATCAATAATGGAATTTGGTGTACCTGCTTCTTTTATGTCGCCGATTAAATCCTCTGCTACTTTTCCAGTGTAAAAAGCATCTGCCCCTTGGTTTGCAATGATCTCCAATGTGTCAGCCAATTTTTCAAACTTCACAGTGTCTCCAACCTTCAGCAGGTTTCCATTCTTATCTAGAAACAACTGACTACAGCTCAAATATTATTTTCTTGCAATGTGGTGACAGAATGATGGCTTGACATTTGCTCTCTTGAAATACTTTTTATGTTATACATCCACACATCTGGGACTCATCATACTGTTTTATTGTCTCACTCTAGGGTGGGCTTTATGAGTTGGATTCCTCCAGTCATTTAGGGTCAATGTGGCTCTTACCATAATGTTAAGTCTTTAAGATCAGGGTGGTTCTTACCGTACTGGTAGGGTCTTATCCGTGTTGATCAGTGGGATAAAGCGGCCCAGGACCTGGGGTACAGGGAAACCCTCTCTGGCTAGCTTGATGGTGGGATGGAAGAGGCTTGCCCATGGGAGTTTCCCAAACAACCTGTGGGCCTTCTCATACCCACGGATCTCTCCAGGGACACCAATCCATTGGCTGCCTGGAACCAGGGGTGGGGGAAATCAGACTTTTTTTCTCTCTTGAAACTGTCTTCGGTCACAGTCACAGTATATTTTATATCCCTGAGATTGCTATCACTTACTGATTATAGCTTGTTTGTCCACTTTCAAAAGTGTAAGTAAATCTGGTGTTGTTTGCCTTTTAACATTAACAACATTTCTGAAAAACAAACTTTGAATGGAGTAAACATTGTTTAAGCCTTTCATGAGTTGATTTTCTTTAGGGATTTTGCTAAAAGCCATTACATTTCGACTGGCATGGTAATACATATACTATTTTGCGGGAAGATTTCTCTTTTTGTGTTTACAAATGAAGATCAACATTTTCAATAAAGTTTATGTTAATTCATAGTAATATATATATATATATATATATAACCTGATTAGTGGTATTAAAAACAAAGCCAACTGACTGGCTGTTCACTGTGTGTGCTCTTGGCTTACAGCACACAGCAACATGCTTCTTAAAGGTCCACAGGACCCTTTTGTCTTGTTCAGTGCATTTATACATCACATTTTATTGAAAAGGGGAGAAATCAAAAGGAAGCAGCAAAACCATCTGCCTCACAGTGAGAGGAGAACCAGAAGCAGGCTGGCATTTGCAGACAGCCTGTCAGAATGGAGGCAGGCTTTATGAATGAAACATGCCAATGGAGGAGGGTACCAGGGGCGTTTCACATGTCTGAACAGGTCTGAACAGGAGTCTGGGGTCTGGATGTGACTGTACTAGCTCTCAATGTCATCATTAAATAAGGACTTTATACCAAAGAATGAAAATCCTTGCTTATAAACCAACATAGTCGGCTTGTCGCTTGACAGACAGCTTTAATCAGCAAGATCAAGCTGCCCCAGGATTACTGGAGTTCAACAGAATTCCCACCTTGATGCCAACAGGAAAGAAAGCTCGAACAACAAGAAAAACAGCTCCCACCGTAAAGAGGAAGGACATGCTTTTTGACTACAAAATCAAGTCAAGAAAGACAACATTCATGTTCACTCATTTTCACTACAAATACCTGTCATCGTTTGGAGGGTGTGTGGGCATCCACTCAGTAGATCAGGGTTAAACTCCTGAGGGACAGTCTCTCTTGAATTGATGATTTTAACCTTGCCTTTGAAATAAACAAATGTACATGACATGAAAGTTTTTATCCCCCCTCTGTGACTTTAACATTTGGATGTCTGTGTGGTATCTCATAGTAGGGGGATGAAGTGTCCTTACCGCTACTGTCCATCACCGTGAATATGGATCCCCCGCCAATGCCCATACTTTGCGGGTTTATGACAGAGGTGCACAGTAATGCAGCAATGGCTCCATCTACTGCTGATCCTCCTCTCTGCAGGATATCTCTGGATGGGGGTTTACATAGCATGTAGTGAGCCTGGCTATTTGTCTGTCTCGATGTGGACTGTGCAATAATACTAAGAACCATTAGGCTATAATTAAATTAATCTGATAGCTTCAAACATCACTGTAGATGTATAGCCTCAGTAAAATCTGCTAAGTACTGGATATATACTGTAGCTATGAATGCAAATGCATGTTCATTTCGTTTCTTAAAGGTCAGACAATACATAGATACACAAAAAGGTAGTTGCATAGCTGGAGTTGTGTCAGCGATTATATAGTTGATAACTGAATTGTTTCAATGAGCCCTTTGTATCATCTGGTAGGCTGTTTGATTCAGTGTCCTCCGTCTCTGTACAACCCTGTGTGGATGAACCAGCGAGAGCTGGTCAAACCTTTAGCTTTTTGCCATTCTCAGTGCAGGAGGTACATAAAGCCCTGAAATCCTTAGAACAGAGAAAGCCTGCATGTCCTGATCTTCTTGATCCCTGCTTTTTAAATCTGGCAGCTGATTTCATAGCTGAACCACTTACATATCTGTTCAATCTAACCCTGGAATGTAATGAAATTCCAAAGATCTGGAAATCAGCATTTGTCCTACCACTTTTAACTCTTTTAAATAATTATAGGCCAATCTCAAAGCTGTCACCCCTGGTGAAAATACTTGAAACCCTTGAGAGTGAACAGCTAAAATAGTTTTGATATACTAACTTTATTTTATCAATGTACCAATCGGGCTTCAGGAAGAAGCATAGCACAATTACAGCAGCCATGAAGGTTTTAAATTATATCACTGAAGCCCTTGACAAAAAAACAGCACTATGTCTCACTTTTTATTGATCTCTCTAAGGCTTTTGATACAGTTGATCATGCTATCCTGAGCCAGAGATTGTCGAGTGTAGGTCTTTCGGAGCATGCAGTTGCATGGTTTGCTAACTATCTGTCTAATAGAACTCAGTGCACTCAATTTAATGGGCTCATGTCTGTTAAATTGTCTGTCTGTAATGATGTGCCCCAGGGCTCTGTACCTGGTCCCCTCTTATTCACTATTTACATAAACAATTTAGACAAAAATGTGGAAAATGCTCAACTTCATTTTTATTCTGATGATACTGTTATTTATTGTTGTGCCTCATCTCTCACAAAAGCTTTCCAGAACTTGCAAACTGCTTTTCAACATACCTTGTGTCAATTGAAGCTTATCCTCAATACTGACAAAACACCATTTGTTTAGTTTTCTAAAGCAAGAAATATATCTCTGATATATATTTAACCTGTCGGGGCAATGAGATTGAGAATAACCTCATATAAATATATTTGAATTTTAATTGATGATGGCCTCTCTTTTAAATTGCATAATCAACAACTTTCAAAAAAATTGAAGCTGAAGTTGGGATTTTATTTTAGGAATAAGGCTTCTTTTGAACCCAGAAGGAGGCTAGTATCAGCTACATTTATGGCTTTACTAGACTATGGGGTTATTTTGTGTTTGAGATCAATTGACACCCTTTACCATGGCACATTAAGATTGATTTCAAACTGCAAAACACTTACGCACCACTGCACTTTGTATACCAGGGTTGGCTGGCCTTCTCTAGCCATTTTGGGTTTGCTACCATTTTATTTGGGCATTTTTATTGTTCAGAAATGTGGTGGGTACTCTCTTCGTTCGCAGGACATTATCCTGATAACTGTTACAAATGTCCAAACTGAATTTGGTAAAAAGGGCTTGTGTGTACTCTGCGCCATCGGCTTGGAACGTCTTACAAAATACTTTTAAACTGGATGAACTTGTCCCGATTGGTGCTTTTAAATCACTGATGAACGATTTTGAGACTGATTCCCTGACCTGGCAATGTTTTTAATTTGCCGTTTTATGATTTTGTTATACTCTTGTGAATTCCATGGTTTTTACTAGATAACATGAAAAGCTACAAGTAATTGTGTAATTTTTTATTTAACCTTTATTTAACCAGGTAGGCTAGTTGAGGACAAGTTCTCATTTACAACTGCGACCTGGCCAAGATAAAGCATAGCAGTGTGAACAGACAACAACACAAGAGTTACACATGGAGTAAACAATGACTTGGTGCTGCCTATCTTGGCCAGGACGCTCTTGAAAAAAAGAGATTTCAAATCTCAATGAGCCCTTCCTGGTTAAATAAAAGGTTCAGTATAACAAAAACTGCCTATTTACATTTCTCAACAATGGGGTACTATCTAATAGGCTACTGACCAGTGCAGATGAAAGGGTAGAAGGAGGCCACATTTTTCATTAAACTGGTAGGCAAGATAGGCAGTAAATCCTAACGTATGAATAACCAAAGTTAGTGATTAGGGTTCAACTTTATCTACTCAAGACGAAATGCGGCTCTGCGCTTGACGAACGCACATACATATCCGGACAGCTCCTTTTCTCGGCTATTTAACAGTGAGTGACATTGCCTGTGTTAGAGTCTGAGGAACTGTTTTGACTTTAAGGATTGTCCATTCCTAACATTTGATTAAGTCTAAATTGTACGCTCTATGCGACTGTGACATTTTTGTTTTTGGAAAACTTGACCATAATACATTTGTCAAATAAATTAATACCAGTTACACCATATCTACAATACTATAATCCACTGTAGCCTACCTAGGGGTAAACGGATAAGCAGTAAGCACTTACCGTCCAATCTTTGAGCATGTTTCCGAGTCTGCGGCTACAGCTGCGCTTCTAAAGACCCCTTCCGTACAAGTTTGCTTGGCGAACGCAGTGCATAAAATAATTATCCCAATCGCGCTCACTAGCGTTAAAGCTATACACGTGTATATTCTTGCTTTAGATCTGGCCATTGCTTGTTTTTTCAGTCCACTCTTATAATTGCGACGGCGTCCAAAACTTTTGTCACCATGTCCTTACTCCGAACGCAGATGGACAGGCAAACTCCTCCTCTTTGACATTGTTCACAGGAGAAGATGTTTAAGATAAAACTCGTAGGTTGTTAACATACCCATGTCAGCAATGCTCTGGTCCAATGTAGGTAGGGTCATAGCATAATGCGTGGGCGGAGCCCATAGGAATTATGGAACTGTGGCTCATGTTATCATACCTGGGGAACTGAGCACCTCCTTGCAATGATGGGCAGTTAGGCTATACAGTAACTGTCTTAAACATAGCCTAACTGGCCAACATTACTCGTAAGTATAGTTCAGACAGTAGGAAAAACAATAACTATGGGTTTATACTGCTAACCACCTTTGCACAGATTACCACCAGCGATTCCACCTAGTATTAGCCCAGAGCCGGCCCTAGCTTTTTGGGGGCTCTAAGTTAAATTTAGTTGGGGGCCCTGTCATGCCAAATAATGTCCCCTGGCCAAATAGTGTCCCCCTGTACTTCACAATGGGATTCGATAAACTATTAGCGTCCGTTGCCATATCAACGCTGTGATAACCTAATGATTAGAATTTTGGAGATCATTATGGCCTAAATGATGGCTATGCAAAAAAGGCTATTTTCCACGAGAATTTCACTGTTTAAAAACCTCTTAAAGGATACAACCCTTTTTTTCAATTTTTGCCTAAAACGACATACCCAAATCTAACTGCCTGTAGCTCAGGATCTGAAGCAAGGATATGCATATTCTTGATACCATTTGAAAGGAAACACTTTGAAGCTTGTGGAAATGTGAAATTAATTTAGGAAAATATAACACAGAACTGGTAAAAGATAATACAAAGAAAAAAACATGCAGTTTTTTTTTTGTACCATCATCTTTGAAATGCTAGAGAAAGGCCATAATGTATTATTCCAGCCCATGCACCGTTTTGATTTTGGCCACTAGATGGCAGCAGTGTATGTGCAAAGTTTTAGACTGATCCAATGAACCATTGCATATCTGTTCAAAATGATGTATAAAGGCTGCCCAAATGTGCCAAATTGATTTATTAATACATTTTCAAGTTCATAATTGTGCACTCTCCTCAAACAATAGCATGGCCTTCTTTCACTGTAATAGCTACTGTAAATTGGACAGTGCAGTTACATTCTTGTTAATCTAAGCTTTCTTGTAAGCTTTCCATGTATTAAACATGGCTATGTTTCGGAAATGGCAAAGAATGTGTAATTTGTTTGACACATTAAAGTTACATACCTTACAGATCACAAAGTCAGCTAATTTCCACTCCATTCATATGCAAATCCATTTGATTCATACACTGGCTTGTCTGGCTGTCATGTTTTTATTTTAACCTGCTTTTCACTTATCTACACTGAAATAATATAATTTCAAGTAGTCTTCTGTTATGATTAAAAAAAACATCTTGCATAGCTCATTAGTACACCCTTGTGGTTGAATATATATGTATCTATTGTAGATCCTAGGAAACAACCATGAATAATGTGGAGCAACTAAATACAATACAATAACTTACAATAATGAACACCTTGTAAAACAGCTGTGAAAACCTACCAGGAAATATTTAAGATTTTAACACAAACTTTGATCGTTTTTGGTACAATTGTCATTCATTTATTTTCACAGATTTTTTGAGCACTCAGATGGCAATCAGACAAAAATACTGAATTCTGGTGTTTGGAATATAGAGGAGGTGGTTGCGAGATTCTGCCTGTCACTTGTTCTCAACAGGCAGCCAGTCTCAGAAGGGGGACTTGAAGAGGGAAACTGCAAAGTCCAGGCACTGCTGCTCTCTTTGTTTTGAGTGTTTGCAGTGCTAGTGTTTTAATTATTCTGTGTATCTCACATATTATGTGCTCAGTATGATAGAGCAGATTATTTTAGCAGATAATGACAACATGTCAAGCTGTAGATGATGCAATGAAAAGTTGGAGGGTGGTTGGTAATGGAGGACATCAGGTAGATCCACGTCTGGGTGTTGGGCAGAACCCCTAGGTCATGGAGAACAGGAGCAGAGTTAAAGGGAAAAGGGTAGGAGACAGAGACTTAAACAAGCAAACACAGGTTACACTTTACTGTGAGAAAATTGTAGCTGGGGATTTTAACAAGACAAATCTGAAAACAAGGCTCCCTAAATTCTATCAGCATATCGATTGTGCAACCATGGCTGGCAAAACCCTAGATCATTGTTATTCTAACTTCAGTGACGCATATAAGGCCCTCCCCCGCCCTCCTTTCGGAAAAGCTGACCACGACTCCATTTTGTTGCTTCCAGCCTATAGACAGAAACTAAAACAGGAAGCTCCCGTGCTCAGGTCTGTTCAACGCTGGTCCGACCAATCGGATTGCACGCTTCAAGATTGCTTCGATCACGTGGACTGGGATATGTTCTGCATTGCGGCGAACAACAACATTGATGAATACGCTGATTCGGTGAGCGGGCTTATTAGCAAGTGCATCGGCGATGTTGTACCCACAGCGTCTATTAAAACATTCCCAAACCAGAAACCGTGGATGGATGGCAGCATTCGCGCAAAACTGAAAGCGCGAACCACTGCTTTTAATCAGGGAAAGGTGACCGGTAACAGGACCGAATACAAACAGTGTAGCTATTCCCTCCATAAGGCAATCAAACAAGCTAAGCATCAGTATAGAGACGAAGTAGAGTCGCAATTCAACAGCTCAGACACGAGAGGTATGTGACAGGGTCTACAGTCAATCACGGACTATAAAAGGAAAACCAGCCCCGTCGAGGACCAGGATGTCTAGCTCCCAGACAGACTAAACAACTTTTTTGCTCGCATTTAGGACAATACAGTGCCACTGACACGGCCTGCTACCAAAACCTGCGGGCTCTCCTTCACTGCAGCCGACATGAGCAAAATATTTAAACGTGTCAAACCTCGCAAGGATGCAGGCCCAGACGGCATCCCCAGCCGCGTCCTCAGAGCACCAGCTGGCTGGTGTGTTTACGGACATATTCAATCCATCCTTATCCCAGTCTGCTGTCCCCACATGTTTCAAGAGGGCCACCATTGGTCCTGTTCCCAAGTAAGTTAAGGTAACTGACTTAAATGTCTACCGCCCCGTAGCACTCACTTCCGTCATCATGAAGTGCTTTGAGAGACTAGTCAAGGACCATATCACCTCCACCCTACCTACCACCCTTGACCCACTCCAATTTGCTTACCACCCCAATAGGTCCACAAACAACGCAATTGCAATCACACTGCACACTGCCCTAACGCATCTGGACACTATGTGAGAATGCTGTTCATCGACTACAGCTCAGCATTTAACACCATAGTACCCTCCAAACTCTTCATCAAGCTTGAGACCCTGGGTCTCGACCTCGCCCTGTGCAACTGGGTGCTGGACTTCCTTACGTGCCGCCCCCAGGTAACAACATCTCCACCCCGCTGATCCTCAACACTGGGGCCCCACAAGGGTGCGTTCTCAGCCCTCTCATGTACTCCCTGTTCACCCACGACTGCGTGGCCATGCACGCATCCAACTCAATCATCAAGTTTTCAGATGACACTACAGTGGTAGGCTTGATTACCAACAATGACGAGACATCCTACAGGGGTGAGGGCCCTCTGAGTGTTGTGTCAGGAAAGTAACCTCACACTCAATTTCAACAAAACAAAGGAGATGATCGTGGACTTCAGGAAACAGCAGAGGGAACACCCCCCTATCCACATCGACGAGACAGTAGTGGAGAGGGTAGTTTGTTCTAAGTTCCTCGGCGTACACATTACGGACAAACTGAAATGGTCCATCCACACAGACAGCGTGGTTAGGAAGGCGCAGCAGTGCCTCATCAACCTCAGGAGGCTGAAGAAATCCGGCTTGTCACCAAAAACACTCAAACCTTTACAGATGCAGAATCGAGAGCATTCTGTCGGGCTTTATCACCGCCTGGTACGGCAACTGCTCTGCCCACAACCGTAAGGCTCTCCAGAGGGTAGTGAGGTCTGCACAACACATCACCGGGGGCAAACTACCTGCCCTCCAGGACACCTACACCATCCGATGTCACAGGAAGACCATAAAGATCATCAAGGACAACAACCACCCGAGCCACTGCCTGTTCACCCCGCTATCATCCAGAAGGCGAGGTCAGTACAGGTGCATCAAAGCAGGGACCGAGACTGAAAAATAGTTTCTATCTCAAGGCCATCAGACTGTTAAACAGCCATCACTAACATTGAGTGGCTGCTGCCAAGATACTGACTCAACTCCTGCCACTTTAATAATGGAAAATTGATGCAATAAATGTATCACTAGCCACTTTAAACAATGCCAATTTATATAATGTTTACATACCCTACATTACTCATCTCATATGTATATACTGTACTCTACACATTCTACTGCATCTTGCCTATGCCGTTCTATACCATCACATATTTTTTTATGTACATATTCTTATTCATTCCTTTACACTTGTGTGTATAAGGTAGTTGTGAAATTGTTAGGTTAGATTACTCGTTGGATATTACTGCATTGTTGGAACTAGAAGCACAAGCATTTCGCTACACTCGCATTAACAACTGCTAACCATGTATATGTGACAAATAAAATGTGATTTGATGTTCTGGATTAGTGCAGTGTTATAAGTGGGAGATATGTACTTTTCAACACTACTTCATGCTGCTTCCCCTCCGACTCAGAGCACAGAGAATCAGACTGATCCGAACTCACTGGTTCTGGTGGACAGGATTCCTCCTGGGGGTCAGATGTTGAAAATGTCCATCATCGCCTTGGAGGTGTCCTCGCAAGTCTCGTCCTTGATAGGTATCATACAAAACGAAATTCATAATATAACAGATATAATAGAATGTGATTGAAAAACAAAAGGTTATTTCACTTGCCCAGCTGTCCACCTCCTTGACAATTCCCTGTCAGAAGAAACGTAGGTTGGTTTTGCCAATCATGCGCTTCACTCTGAAATGGCCAGCATGCATCTCGGTCAGCACATCCTCCATAGTAAAATCACTCTCCTGTGTAGCTTTCCATCCTTCTTCGGTAGGTATATATGATTGCCTAACAAGTTGGAAGAGAAGAGTTGTTGAAATAAGTCTAAGTACATTTGCACTGCTGTCTTTCTCTCTGTCACCCTCTCCCCATCATTCTCTCTGTCTGTCTTCTACTCTCTTCCCACCTCTCTCTCTTTCTCACCTCCCTCCCAGGGAAGACACCTAGTTGGGTGCATTTGGAATTACCATAATTGCTGACACCTATCCTTTTGATTGATCAGGTTTAACTTATAGCTAGCTATAAATATGAGAAATATAACTATAACAGTGGAGACTGCTGAGGGGAGGACGGCTCATAATAATGACTGGAATGGAGTCAATTGAATAGCTAACATTAGATGGAAAATGGTTGTTGAAAATGGTTGTACATAGCTAAATCTGTCCAGTTATCTGCTTAACATTAGCCTAAATTGTGAATTTCTCTGAATGTTGCACCTCTTGTCGAGATCAGTGTATCCCTTTGCAGGTAAGACCCAGATGCAGACAATGTCGAAGTAACAACAGTTTATTAATCAAACAGGGGCAGGCAAAAGGCAGGTCAAGGGCAGATAGAGGTCAGTAATCCAGATAGGTGGGGCAAAGGTACAGGATGACAGGCAGGCTCAAGGCAGGCAGAATGGTCATCACTGGTAAAACTAGGAAACAGAAACAATCGAGAGACATGAGCAGAGGGAAAAACGCTGGTAGGCTTGACGAAACAAAACTACCTGGCAACAGGCAAACAGAGAACACATGTATAAATACACAGGGGATAATGGGGAAAATGGGCAACACCTGGAGGGATGTGGAGACACTCACAAAAACAGGTGAAACAGAACAGGGTGTTACAGTACCCCCCCTGCCTCTAGGTGCGCCCTGGCGTCCTGGCGTCCTACCTGGGCGCATACCTGCTTGACTGCGGTCCCGGCGGTGGAAATCCATGATGAGGTCTGGGTCCAGGATGTCCCTGGCGGGGACCCAGCACCTCTCCTCCCAGTAGACCAGGTACTGGAACTCCCTGCCCCGAGGTCGAACATTCAGGAGACGCCTGACAGTGTACGCCAGTTGGCAGTCGATGAGACAGAGGAGAGGGGTGTGCCAGGAAACAGGAGACAAAGGGCTGTAAGACATGGGTTTAACTCTGTATACATCCTACCTGTCATGTGTCCAAAGGGTACAGGGCAACAGAAGACAAACAGCAGAGGGGTTAATGACTTTGGAGATGGGAAATGAGCCGATAAACCGGGGGGGGGGGGTTTGCAGGATTCCACCTGGAGGGGCAGATCCCAGGTAGACAGCCATACCTTCTGCCCTAGCCGATACCGGGGAGCCGGGTCCGGTGGCGATCTGCTTGTCGTAGATACCTGGAGGTGGTCTTGAGGGCCGACCAGGCTCTCCTCCAGGTACGACGACAGCGGTGGACAAACATTTGGGAAGAAGGTATGCAGACCTCTTATTCCTACTCAGGAAAGAGTGGGGGATGATACTCCAGGGAACACTCAAAACGTGATAGGCCCGTGGCAGAACAGGGAAGGGTTGTAGGCGTATTTGACCCACGCAAGATGCTGGCTCCAGGTGGTGGGGTTGACAGAGACCAGGCATTGCAGAGTAGTCTCTAGGTCCTGTTTGGCTTGCTCTGACTGGCCGTTGGACTGGGGGTGGAACCCGGAGAACAGGCTGGCTGACAAACCAATGAGGGTGCAGAACGCCTTCCAGACCATGTCTACTGGTAGATCATGTATCTGGAAGACGTGCTGCACCATGAGCTGGGCTGTGTCTTTGGCAGAGGGTAATTTGGGGAGAGGAATGAAGTGGTCGGTTTTGGAATACCGATCCACCATGGTCAGGATGGCGGTGTTTCCATCAGACGGGTGAAGACCAATGACAAAGTTCAGGGAGATGTGAGACCAGGGGTGGTGAGGGACAGACAGAGGTTGGAGGAGACCAACCGGAGCTTTCCGAGTAGTCTTGTTCTGTGCACAAACTGTGTAAGCGGCGATGAATGCTGACACGTCAAGGACCAAGGTAGGCCACCAAAAGTTTTGTCGCACAAAAGCCAGGGTCTGACGGGAGCCCGGGTAGCAGGCAAGCCTGGAGGAGTGGGCCCACTCCAGGACTGAGGAGCGGATGGCGTCAGGAATGAACATCTGGTTATCAGGACCCCCCCCCCCGGGTTCGGCTGGGAACACTGCGCCTCACTGACCTGCTTCCCTATTCAAAATCAAATCAAATTTTATTTGTCACATACACATGGTTAGCAGATGTTAATGCGAGTGTAGCGAAATGCTTGTGCTTCTAGTTCCGACAATGCAGTAATAACCAACAAGTAATCTAGCTAACAATTCCAAAACTACTACCTTATAGACACAAGTGTGGGGGGGGTAAAGAATATGTACATAAAGATATATGAATGAGTGATGGTACAGAGCGGCATAGGCAAGATACAGTAGATGGTATTGAGTGCAGTATATACATATGAGATGAGTATGTAAACAAAGTGGCATAGTTAAAGTGGCTAGTGATACATGTATTACATAAAGATGCAGTAGATGATATAGAGTACAGTATATACATATACATATGGAGTACAGTGGCATAGTTAAGACACTGACTCAACTCCAGCCACTTTAATAATGGGAATTGATGGGAAATGATGTAAATATATCACTAGCCACTTTAAACAATGCTACCTTATATAATGTTACTTACCCTACATTATTCATCTCATATGCATACGTATATACTGTACTCTATATCATCGACTGCATCCTTATGTAATACATGTATCACTAGCCACTTTAACTATGCCACTTTGTTTACATACTCATCTCATATGTATATTCTGTACTCGATACCATCTACTGTATCTTGCCTATGCTGCTCTGTACCATCACTCATTCATATATCCTTATGTACATATTCTTTATCCCCTTACACTGTGTATAAGACAGTAGTTTTGGAATTGTTAGTTAGATTACTTTTTGGTTATTACTGCATTGTCGGAACTAGAAGCACAAGCATTTCGCTACACTCGCATTAACATCTGCTAACCATGTGTATGTGACAAATAAAATTGGATTTGATTTGCTTCTGTGGTGGTGGGGCAAACCAGCAGAAAATAGGTGCGCTGCACCGTGATTGGCTCAGTGTTCTTTCACTCACGGGGACACTATGTCACCGCCAAGTCTA
This sequence comes from Oncorhynchus keta, assembly GCF_023373465.1. NCBI lineage: Eukaryota > Metazoa > Chordata > Actinopteri > Salmoniformes > Salmonidae > Oncorhynchus > Oncorhynchus keta. Next base: position 26,448,862 of record NC_068434.1, on the reverse strand, counting down.
AGGGTAGACATCGAAACATTCAAGCCCTTTCGGTCCGGCCATAGTGAAATTAGAAGTGCCCTTCCAAGAAGGCTCAAAGTCATTGCCCACAGATAAAATTTGGTCAAATTATGTTATCAAATCAAATCAAATCAAATGTATTTATATAGCCCTTCGTACATCAGCTGATATCTCAAAGTGCTGTACAGAAACCCAGCCTAAACCCCCAAACAGCAAGCAATGCAGGTGTAGAAGCACGGTGGCTAGGAAAAACTCCCTAGAAAGGCCAAAACCTAGGAAAAAACCTAGAGAGGAACCAGGCTATGTGGGGTGGCCAGTCCTCTTCTGGCTGTGCCGGGTGGAGATTATAACAGAACATGGCCAAGATGTTCAAATGTTCATAAATGACCAGCATGGTCGAATAATAATAAGGCAGAACAGTTGAAATTGGAGCAGCAGCACGGCCAGGTGGACTGGGGACAGCAAGGAGTCATCATGTCAGGTAGTCCTGCTGCATGGTCCTAGGGCTCAGGTCCTCCGAGAGAGAGAAAGAAAGAGAGAATTAGAGAACGCACACTTAGATTCACACAGGACACCGAATAGGACAGGAGAAGTACTCCAGATATAACAAACTGATCCTAGCCCCCCGACACGTAAACTACTGCAGCATAAATACTGGAGGCTGAGACAGGAGGGGTCAGGAGACACTGTGGCCCCATCCGAGGACACCCCAGGACAGGGCCAAACAGGAAGTATATAACCCCATATCTTCAACCCCCAACCACTGATTTGATTTGATTTGATTTAGATAAAAAAGTATCTGTGCTCATCGGCCATTAGACATAAAAATTACACAACATGTAGGAAATCGCAAATTCAACAATGAGTGGTTTGTAAAGAATTGGTGACCGTGGCTAACTGCAAGCATTGCAACTGGGAAGTTGAAAATAAATTAGCTCAGACTGGGAAAATACATTTTGAACGGTCATCCATCTCGGAATTGTGAATACATCCTCTTTCTATTTCTTTGGTGACAAAATTTGCAAACGAAGGACTGCCGCGCCACCTTTATTTTATGCTGCTGCATAAATTATGTAATATGCCAGGCATGTATACTGTAGCTAATAAAGTAATGCTAAGTGTATGTTGTGTAATAAGCTGTTAGTAGCCCATTTGCCTCACTCTAATAATTTAGTCTACTTTCACCTCTTAATTTTCACCCATAACCTGTTTTCGAGAAATGTAATCATTGAATATTGTAAGAGCTTTCATTGTCTGCTTACATGCCCCCTTTATTTATCCTACGGTTTTGACTTAGTGTACAGGGAGACCACTGTAAGAACGGCCCATGTTCTAAATTCTGTTGCTGTACATTTTGTTCATTTCAAAAGTGCTGAACAAATAGTTATATTGACTACATACGTCCCAGCTTGCTCATTAATGTCAATCAAAATTACAGATTGCCTCTTATCCGCTTGTCGTCCCTTATGCCATAGTTTGTACGTCTCAATTGTCAGTAAACACCACATTTGTGGTACACATCAAGTCAGCTGTTTTTTAAAAAGGCAGTAAATGAGGCTGAATTAACTGTTTCCCTGCAAGACAAGGCTCTGCTGATAGCCAGGTGTAGCAGTGGTAAGGATTCACTCCACGGTGCTGAAAAGAAGGCTCTGCTGTTGGGACAATTTTATGTAGACCCTAACAGTTAGTGGGCACGTTTGTCACCGTTATAGTGCAATACATATATTGTTTAGTATTGTGTTGTGTTGTGTAGTGGCTTTGCTGGCATGCATATTATTATTTTTTTTAAAGTTTGCCTCGCCAAGATATATATGCTAAAATCGCCACTGGTGATTTATGATGATCAATGGGACGTCGGCGTATCGCGTCTCAGCGTTTGTGGACTATTGCCGCGTTCATATACTATTTGGAACTAGAAAACTCATAAATGTTCGACTTGCTAACTACAACCAGTTAGCGATTCGGACATATCTGAGTTTCATAGTTCCGACTAATATGTAAACGTGGCATAAAATGTACGTTCCTGTCATAGTTCACAAAGCATGTTGGGAACTGTAGTTTAAATAGTAAAGGGATTGGATGAGTTGCCCAAGTCTTTTGTCCTGTAGAGTTTTATAGGCTACTGGCTACATTATTACAAGGCGATTTAAGGTTATTTTTACGGACACATATAGCTTATAAGTATTTAGCATTTACATTCTTATTTGCGAAGGCCTATGTTTAATTTTAAATCTAAAGATTAGCTTGTACGCCTATACCGGGGTAGATTGATCGGACTTCCTGTTGCACTGCGGTGCTTTGTACGTGCTTTGCCTGCTGTTAGTTTACTAGATATCGCGGTGAATGTCATGCAACAACACAAGTTAAGTAGGGAATTAGTTATGATTGACAGGTAATTATAGGCTTACAGCCTAGATAAAGAGGACACTAGCTGCTTGGTAACATGGTAAACCTGTAGGCGAGATATCATCCACAACCATGGCAATTGGGTGAGTTATTATTATTGTTGCGCAGGCCTATCATGTTGCATTCGTTCCGAGTTGTTTCTATGGGCTACAAGTCTAGTTTTTACAGATCTTTACACAAGATTCTGTCTGAGATTCTGTGGTGATTTATGCGATTGAATGATGACACGTAGGCAAGCATGAGGGCATTAGAGGCAGGAATATTGGTGAAATTGAGAAAGGGGAAACGAGTGTGTTATGGATGGTTGTCCCCATTCCTGTAGGGTTTTTAAATATGACAGTTCCTCAAGGCACGGCAGCAGACAACGAGCGTATATAGGCTATAGCTCAGTGGAGTGAACTATGTAGTTGTGCCAGAGCGGTTCTGTGGGAGCGTGCGTCTCGGTGGACTGTGATCGGGGCTGTGTTCACTTGAGGAGATGGCTGTTCTGGCTGCCCAAGCAGGTTTGCCGGACCATTCTTGGTGCAATGGTTTTGCAGGAGAAGCATAGGAAGTTATGTACATTGTGAGCTCTGCTTATACGTGTTTATGTTTACTGCATGCAGTGCATAGTATTCTTGTGACAGTGTATATTTTCGTCTGTGTCGTGACTCGTGATTGTGGGTGCTTCATACTGCAGTTACTGTTCATGTATATATGCTGGTGCTAATCCTTTGTTCTCTTCATGCACATCATGGTTGTTTACATGTCAACAAAAAAAAATTGCTTTGGAGTTTTTTTTTGTTTTTGTTTTTTTTTGTACAGGGGAGGGTAGTGCGTTTTTTCCCCCTGATTTACATTTGCCATTCTGCAGGTGTTACTATATATATTTTTTAATTTATTTGATTTATTTCACCTTTATTTAACCAGGTAGGCAAGTTGAGAACAAGTTCTCATTTACAATTGCGACCTGGCCAAGATAAAGCAAAGCAGTTTGACAGATACAACGACACAGAGTTACACATGGAGTAAAACAAACATACAGTCAATAATACAGTATAAACAAGTCTATATACAATGTGAGCAAATGATGTGAGAAGGGAGGTAAAGGCAAAAAAGGCCATGGTGGCAAAGTAAATACAATATAGCAAGTAAAACACTGGAATGGTAGTTTTGCAATGGAAGAATGTGCAAAGTAGAAATAAAAATAATGGGGTGCAAAGGAGCAAAATAAATAAATAAATAAAATACAGATGGGAAAGAGGTAGTTGTTTGGGCTAAATTATAGGTGGGCTATGTGCAGTAATCTGTAAAATGCTCTGACAGTTGGTGCTTAAAGCTAGTGAGGGAGATAAGTGTTTCCAGTTTCAGAGATTTTTGTAGTTCGTTCCAGTCATTGGCAGCAGAGAACTGGAAGGAGAGGCGGCCAAAGAAAGAATTGGTTTTGGGGGTGACTAGAGAGATATACCTGCTGGAGCGTGTGCTACAGGTGGGAGATGCTATGGTGACCAGCGAGCTGAGATAAGGGGCGACTTTACCTAGCAGGGTCTTGTAGATGACCTGGAGCCAGTGGGTTTGGCGACGAGCATGAAGCGAGGGCCAGCCAACGAGAGCGTACAGGTCGTAATGGTGGGTAGTATATGGGGCTTTGGTGACAAAACGGATTGCACTGTGATAGACTGCATCCAATTTGTTGAGTAGGGTATTGGAGGCTATTTTGTAAATGACATCGCCAAAGTCGAGGATTGGTAGGATGGTCAGTTTTACAAGGGTATGTTTGGCAGCATGAGTGAAGGATGCTTTGTTGCGAAATAGGAAGCCAATTCTAGATTTAACTTTGGATTTGAGATGTTTGATATGGGTCTGGAAGGAGAGTTTACAGTCTAACCAGACACTTAAGTATTTGTAGTTGTCCACGTATTCTAAGTCAGAGCCGTCCAGAGTAGTGATGTTGGACAGGTGGGTAGGTGCAGGTAGCGATCGGTTGAAGAGCATGCATTTAGTTTTACTTGTATTTAAGAGCAATTGGAGGCCACGGAAGGAGAGTTGTATGGCATTGAAGCTTGCCTGGAGGGTTGTTAACACAGTGTCCAAAGAAGGGCCGGAAGTATACAGAATGGTGTCGTCTGCGTAGAGGTGGATCAGAGACTCGCCAGCAGCAAGAGCGACCTCATTGATGTATACAGAGAAGAGAGTCGGTCCAAGAATTGAACCCTGTGGCACCCCCATAGAGACTGCCAGAGTTCCGGACAGCAGACCCTCCGATTTGACACACTGAACTCTATCAGAGAAGTAGTTGGTGAACCAGGCGAGGCAATCATTTGAGAAACCAAGGCTGTCGAATCTGCCGATGAGGATGTGGTGATTGACAGAGTCGAAAGCCTTGGCCAGATCAATGAATACGGCTGCACAATAATGTTTCTTATCGATGGCGGTTAAGATATCGTTTAGGACCTTGAGCGTGGCTGAGGTGCACCCATGACCAGCTCTGAAACCAGATTGCATAGCAGAGAAGGTATGGTGAGATTCGAAATGGTCGGTAATCTGTTTGTTGACTTGGCTTTCGAAGACCTTAGAAAGGCATGGTAGGATAGATATAGGTCTGTAGCTGTTTGGGTCAAGAGTGTCCCCCCCTTTGAAGAGGGGGATGACCGCAGCTGCTTTCCAATCTTTGGGAATCTCAGACGACACGAAAGAGAGGTTGAACAGGCTAGTAATAGGGGTGGCAACAATTTCGGCAGATAATTTTAGAAAGAAAGGGTCCAGATTGTCTAGCCCGGCTGATTTGTAGGGGTCCAGATTTTTCAGCTCTTTCAGAACATCAGCTGAATGGATTTGGGAGAAGGAGGAATGGGGAAGGCTTGTCTTCCATATTGCCAGATTTCCTATTCTGCTTGCATGCGCCTCCCCTATCAAGGTGTTTTGGTACTTCCCTTATGCCCTATGCTTTTTCCACATGCTTACTATACCACACATAGGTCAATATAGTCTACCAATCAACTGTCTATCCTGCCCTGTATTCATAGTGACAATAGTGGTAGGTGGATTGTTTGTCCAGATCTGCAGTAGGTTAAGTAGAAATCATACCACACAAAATAATTTAAATCTGCATTTTTCAAAATAAGTCCACAAAATAGAGGAATCGCTGACAAGCAGAGGAGAGGCCAGGTGCATCATTGCATGAAAGAACAGTGAAGACATGCAATTCAAAAAGCTCTCTTATTGCTGTTGTTTAAGAACAATCAAATTATCCTACCTAGCCTACAACACCACAATCCAATTAATAATTGCATTATTGTTTTCAAGTGAGTATAATTCTAATTATAAGGCTTTGCACTGCAGTGGAAAAGGTCATTTGAATAATGGCGCAAAAGCCCTGAATGTTTCATTCCATTTGGATCAGTTGTGGGTCTACTCTTGACAGATTATAGAAAGGCACAGTACCAGGCCAGGCTGCCTGTATTTTTACTTCTAATGCGTTGTCTGTTGCTGAACCATTCTCCCAAGTTATCATATGCTCCCAGCAGGCCCAGTTAGAGGTGTGGACTCGAGTCACATGACTTGGACTTGAGTGACTCGAGAAAATAAAATAACTTGACTTCACCTTGGAGCCTTAAGACTTGGGACCCGACTGATTACTTGAAATTATCTGGCCAGGATTTGTAATGTTTTGTCACTTATTTTGTGGCACGGAGTATCCATGGTTTAGGCTCCTCTCCACACAGCCAGAGACAGTATCGCACTTGCAAATAAACAGATTAGCTAGTGAAACCCACACTCTGCCCTCTGATCGGACCAGCAAACTGTCAATTAACACAGGTTGGGTGAGCTACAGTAGCGCAGTGAGAAGGTTTTTAGGGGATGCTGGCAAAAACAGAGTAGCCTACCTACGTTAATATTATCCATATACAAATCAGTCTAGCAATCTGCTCCGGAGGCATCTTTGCCAGAAAAAAATAGGCTACCTGGTGAATTCATTTGATTATTTTCATATTTCAGGTAGACCTAGTTTGGGTGGGTTATAAGTAGGCCTGTGGCGGTCACGAAATTTAGTCCGCTGGTGATTGTCAAGCAAGTAACTGTCGGTCTCACGGTAATTGACCATTAATTAACAAACACATTAAGGAGCTCCTGGCTTCCACACATAGCCTTCAAGCCATTTTAAAAACTTGAATAAATCCATGTAATAATCAATGAATTCACCTTAACAATAAATCCATAATTTATTTTAGACATGTCTAAAGAAGCATGATATGAAGAAAATGTAGTCTATTTCAGAAAATAATAAAAGCATACTCTGACTTGTCCTGATGTGGCTATGACTGTGGGCTACACTAGTTTAACAGACAAGATTTACTTATAATTCCATGGCATTATTTTATAGTATGAATAATACAATTGAACAAAGCTGAATAAAATATACATATTTTCTCCTAATGATTTGAGGGAGAGCGCACATGCGGCAATTCTGTGTTGAGCGGTTAACAAAGAAATAGGTACTCCAATATGCAAAAGTTATTAATGTAACTTTAGTTCTACAAATGTTGGGCTATATGTTTTGATTTTTAATACATTGTAAGGCTGCATGGTGAGACTAATGATTCTTTTTTTTTAAGTTGCTTGAAAGGCATGAGCTCTGCTTTGTTTTGTTTTTTTGCGCAGGCTGTACACACTTCATTAGTCTCTCATTCACAATTTGACGAGCACTTGATAATGCCTCGAGTTTCATGGCGGCATCGCCTTTGTGGCCATAATGCACCCCAAAAAAATCCATGCCTTTTGCGGCCGGAAGTGCTGCGTTGTTCCATATCCAATTACGAGGTGCATATTGAAGATATTGGATGAACTGTCCACATTTACTTTTCGTCAGCCAACAAGATGAGTAGGCCTAACGAACAGCAAAAACTATAGCCGATGTCAATGTACTATCCCCCGTAGTACAAAAGTCGACCTATTTTGTGCGAGAAATAAATATTCCTAACAGTGGGACAGTTGTGGGATGCGATAGATCCTAAATTAATACAACAACTAGCATCAAAAAACCTTGTTTATGCAATATGGGTGACAAAACTGATCAGAACGTTTTAGCTTAAAATGTTGATAAACTATTAGGCTATTTCTTCACATTATAGGCGCAGCCATGCGCACATGGTAGAAGGCTATAAGCGCAAATGTTCCATTAGCGGAAAATACCAATATCAAAAGTGACCGCAAATGCAATTATGCATGTCATGCTTTTATTATAAAGGTGCATTTTTATGTTGCAAATTATCTTACCCAAACTTGAAACTCACGAGGAAAGCGGATTAATGTGCTTAATTTTAACAAATGATTTGGCCACTTTAGTTGTGATGCAAACCTTATTAAAACATATAAGCCTGACTATGATTTGAACAAGTCACAAAAACAGGAATTGTTTCTTATGCGGGGCATCATTCACAAGTGATGATATATAATTAATCAGACTATTCTTGATTTAATCTGGTCTTTACATATACTAAACAATATATGTGTGACATTTATGATTTAGAATGGACCATTATCATGAACCTGTATCAACAGGGGCAGCGGAAAAAATACATGTCATCTATGCACTTAAATAGCAAATGGACGCATTTCCTGTGGTTTATTTTCATACCAGGAAAGGTTGGCTATACTCCTGTTGTAAATATAAGCAATGTGCTTAATATTAGGAAAGATGAATAAATATAGTAGACCTAGTCTATAGAAAGCTCATGGGATCCCCCTCTTTTTATTAGCAGCCATCACTCTCTTTTCTCCCGCAATTGCATAGCCTATAGGAATGTTGCGCAACATTAAGTGTTTGATTAGATGTTCAAGTACATTTGCATTGATGTCAGAGGGAGTAGAGACAATATTGTGCTGAGTACCAGACAGTTAACAAGTTTGGTCGGCTACTAATGACCAGCAGCAGCATCAGAGCTTCGACAAGCCTAAATACCGTTAGTAAATGGTCATGTGGAATTTGACTGCCTTCATGACTTGTGACCGCTGGTAATACGGTCACTGCAACAACCCTAGTTATAATTATATACCGCAGGGGTGGTACTGGTTATATATCTAACATCGCACTAGCTTCAGGACTTATGCGATGAAGATGTAACATATTCTGGTGAATTACAGTGCCTTCAGAACCCTTTACATTTTGTTAGGTTACAGACTTATTCTAAAATTGATTAAATTGTTTGTTTAACCTCAATCTACACACTACCCCATAATGACAAAGCAAAAACAGGTTTTTATAAATTTTAGCAAATTTATAAAATAATAAACTAAAATAGCACATTTACATAAGTATTCAGACCCTTTAGATCCACTGTGCTAGTGAACAGGTTGCTGATATGTGGTACAGCTATAGGATCGGGTGCAGCGCAAATGTAGGGAGAGAGGATTAACATAAATAAATATGCAGCTACAAAAAATGGTTTTCTGATCAAGAATATTAACTGTTTTGTGGTGAATTCTTCTTTCTTAACCCATTATTTTATTATTTTTTTCACCTTTATTTAACCAGGTAGGCTAGTTGAGAACAATTTCTTATTTACAACTGCGACCTGGCCAAGATAAAGCAAAGCAGTGCGACACAAACAACAACACAGAGTTACACATGGAATAAACACAGCAAATACAGTCAATAATACAATAAAGTCTATATACTGTGTGTGCGCAAATGAGGTAGGATAAGGGGGGCGAGGCAATTTTTTAATTTTTTAATTTCACCTTTATTTAACCAGGTAGGCTAGTTGAGAACAGGTTCTCATTTGCAACTGCGACCTGGCCAAGATAAAGCATAGCAGTGTGAACAGACAACACAGAGTTACACATGGAGTAAACAATTAACAAGTCAATAACACAGAGAAAAAAGGGGAGTCTATATACAATGTGTGCAAAAGGCATGAGGAGTTAGGCGAATAATTACAATATTGCAGATTAACACTGGAGTGATAAATGATCAGATGATCATGTAGAGATATTGGTGTGCAAAAGAGCAGAAAAGTAAATAAATAAAAACTGTGGGGATGAGGTAGGTGAAAATGGGTGTGCTATTTACCAATAGATTATGTACAGCTGCAGCGATCGGTTAGCTGCTCAGCTAGCTGATGTTTGAAGTTGGTGAGGGAGATAAGTCTCCAACTTCAGCGATTTCTTTATTTATTTTATTTTTTATTATTTATTTATTTATTTATTTATTTTATTTTATTTATTTTTTTTATTTAAAAAAAAATGTTGTTGTTATTTATTTATATATATATATTTTTTTTTTGCAATTCGTTCCAGTCACAGGCAGCAGAGTACTGGAAAGAAAGGCGGCCGAATGAGGTGTTGGCTTTAGGGATGATCAATGAGATACACCTGCTGGAGCGCGTGCTACGGATGGGTGTTGCCATCGTGACCAGTGAGCTGAGATAAGGCGGAGCTTTGCCTAGCATGGCCTTGTAGATGACCTGGAGCCAGTGGGTCTGGCGACGAATATGTAGCGAGGGCCAGCCGACTAGAGCATACAAGTCGCAGTGGTGGGTAGTATAAGGTGCTTTAGTGACAAAACGGAGGGCACTGTGATAAACTGCATCCAGTTTGCTGAGAAGAGTGTTGGAAGCAATTTTGTAGATGACGTCGCCGAAGTCGAGGATCGGTAGGATAGTCAGTTTTACTAGGGTAAGCTTGGCAGCATGAGTGAAGGAGGCTTTGTTGCGGAATAGAAAGCCGATATTTGATTTTCGATTGGAGATGTTTGATATGGGTCTGGAAGGAGAGTTTGCAGTCTAGCCAGACACCTAGGTACTTATAGAAGTCCACATATTCAAGGTCGGAACCATCCAGTGTGGTGATGCTAGTCGGGCATGCGGGTGCAGGCAGCGATCGGTTGAATAGCATGCATTTGGTTTTACTAGCGTTTAAGAGAAGTTGGAGGCCACGGAAGGAGTGTTGCATGGCATTGAAGCTCGATTGGAGGTTAGATAGCACAGTGTCCAATGACGGGCCGAAAGTGTATACAATGGTGTCGTCTGCGTAGAGGTGGATCAGGGAATCGCCCGCAGCAAGAGCAACATCATTGATATATACAGAGAAAAGAGTCGGCCCGAGAATTGAACTCTGTGGCACCCCCATAGAGACTGCCAGAGGACCGGACAACATGCCCTCCGATTTGACACACTGAACTCTGTCTGCAAAGTAATTGGTGAACCAGGCAAGGCAGTCATCCGAAAAACCGAGGCTACTGAGTCTGCCGATAAGAATATGGTGATTGACAGAGTCGAAAGCCTTGGCAAGGTCGATAAATAGGCCATGGTGGCTAAAATTATTACAGTATGGCAAATTAATCACCAGGGTGATAGCTGTGCAAGTAGTGGTACTGGGGTGCAAAGGAGCAAAATAAAAAACAATATGGTGATGAGGTAGTTGAATGGGCTATTTACAGATTGGCTATGTGCAGTGATCTGTGAGCTGCTCTGACAGCTGATGCTTAAAGCTAGTGAGGGAGATATGAGTCTCCAGCTTCAGTGATTTTTGCAGTTCATTCCAGTCATTGGCAGCAGAGAACTGAAAGGAAAGGCGGCCGAAGTAGGAATTGGTTTTGGGGGTGACCAGTAAAATATACCTGCTGGAGCACGTGCTGCGGGTGGGTGCTGCTATGGTGACCAGTGAGCTGAGATAACGGCGGGGCGTTACCTAGCATCGACTTCTAGATGACCTGGAGCCAGTGGGTTTGGAGACGGATATGAAGCGAGGGCCAGCCAACGAGAGCGTACAGGTCGCAGTGGTGGGTAGTGTATGTGGCTTTGGTGACAAAACGGATGGCACTGTGATAGACTGCATCCAATTTGCTGAGTAGAGTGTTGGAGGCTATTTTGTAAATGACATTGCCAAAGTCAAGGATCGGTAGGATAGACAGTTTTACTAGGGTATGTTTGGCAGCATGAGGGAAGGATGCTTTGTTGCGAAATAGGAAGCTGATTCTAGATAAAATTTTGGATTGGAGATGCTTAATGTGAGTCTGGAAGGAGAGTTTACAATCTAACCAGACACCTAGGTATTTGTAGTTGTCCACATATTCTAAGTCCGCACCATCCAGAGTAGTGATGCTGGGCGGATGGTTTTGCTTGTATTTAAGAGCAATTGGAGGCCACGGAAGAAGAGTTGTATGGCATTGAGGCTTGTCTGGAGGTTAGTTAACACAGTGTCCAAAGAAGGGCCAGAAGTATACAACATGGTGTCATCTGCGTAGAGGTGGATCAGAGAGTCACCAGCAGCAAGAGCAACATCACTGATGTATACAGAGAAAAGAGTCGGCCTGAGGACTGAAGGTACAGTGGGATTCGAAATGGTCGGTGATCTGTTTGTTAACTTGGCTTTCGAAGACCTTAGAAAGGCAGGGTAGGATAGATATAGGTCTGTAGCAGTTTGGGTCTAGAGTGTCTCCCCCTTTGAAGAGGGGGATGACCGATGCAGCTTTCTAATCTTTGGGGATCTCAGACAATACGAAAGAGATGTTGAACAGGCTACTTAAAAAAAATATATATTTATCCGTTATTTTACCAGGTAAATTGACTGGGAACACATTCTCATTTGCAGCAACGACCTGGGGAATAGTTACAGAGGAGGGGGATGAATGAGCCCTCCAACACCACTTCCAGCAGCATCTGGCCTCCCATCCGGGAACTGACCAGGACCAACCCTGCTTAGCTTCAGAAGTAAGCCAGCAGGGGTATGCAGGGTGGTATGCTGCCAGCATAGTAATAGGGGTTGCAACAATTTCGTCAGATAATTTTAGGAGAGCAGGTCCAGATTGTCTAGCCCTGCTGATTTGTAGGGGTCCAGATCTTGAAGCGCTTTCAGAACATCAGCTATCTGGATTTGGGTGAAGGGGAAATGGGGAGGCTTGGGCAAGTTGCAGTGAGGGGTGCAGGGCTGTTGACCAGGGAAGGGGTAGCCAGGTGGAAAGCATGGTAGATTTATTGGTGGTGACAGTGTTTCCTAGCCTCAGTGCAGTGGGCAGCTGGGAGGAGATGCTCTTATTCTCCATGGACTTTAGTGTCCCAGAACTTTTTGGAGTTAGTGCTACAGGATGCAAATTTCTGTTTGAAAAAGCGAGCCTTTGCTTTCTTAACTGCCTGTGTATATTGGTTCCTAACTTCCCTGAAAAGTTGCATATCACGGGGGCTATTTGATGCTAATACAGTATGCCACAGGATGTTTTTGTGCTGGTCAAGGGCAGTCAGGTCTGGAGTGAACCAAGGGCTATATCTGTTCCTGGTTCTAAATTTTTTTTGAATGGGGCATGCTTATTTAAGATGATGAGGAAAGCACTTTTAAAGAATAACCAGGCATCCTCTACTGACGGAATGAGGTCAATATCATTCCAGGATACCCGGCCCAGGTCGATTAGAAAGGCCTGCTCGCTGAAGTATTTTAGGGAGCATTTGACAGGGACATCGTGATGGGAAAAGTGTGTTGTGGCCCCCTCGTGCTGTGACGTCGGCAGATGGATCAGTAGGGCTCCGTGTGGTAAACGAGGCCAATTGTTAGACTGGGTATAGTGGCCAAATAATTTGTCCGATTGGCCTCGTAAGCTAACAGTCCAATGTGCTCTAGACAGTTAGCGGGCCGCGGCTAACAGGCTAGAAGATGGGCCTAGCAAGGCTAATTGGTTCTTGCTTCGGGACAGAAACGTTAGCCAGGAGTGGCCACTCGGATAGCAGCTAGCTGGCTGCGGTGATCCAGGCGAGGGAAAAAAAGTTCAGAGTTTGCGGTAGGGATACGGAGAAAAATAAGTCAGATTTGCTGTGTTTGAGTCGCTCTGTGCAAACTGGCGAGAGTTGTCCGGGCTAAAGGTAGCTGATGACCGCTAGCACTGCCTCGCTGACTACTAGCTAGTAGCTAGTTCGTTGGCTAGCTTCTTTTGGGGGGTTCCGGTTCAGAGGACGGATCAGCAGAGCTCTGTGTGATGAACCAGGCCAATTGGCAAAATAGGTATAGTGGCCAAAGAATTTGTCTGATGGGCCTCTTAAGCTAACAGTTTGATATGCTCTAGACAGCTAGCGGGCCGCGGCTAGCAGGCTAGCCGGTGGGCATACAGGGGACGTCGCGACGGAGGAGTCCGTTGAAAAAAAACTTAGGGTGGAATTACGTCGGTAGTCCAGTCCTGATGGGTCGGCGGGGGTCCAGGTATTGTAGCCCAAGCAGTGGCTGATGGGCCTCTACTGCTAGCCGGGAGATGGGCCTAGCAGATGGGCCTAGCAATGGCTAACTGACTACTATTTAGTAGCCAGTTACCTGGCTAGCTTTTGATGGGGGTTCCGGTTCTTAAGTATATAAAGATAGCAGATTTGTACCACAGAGGCGGGTTGCAGGAGAGTATATTCAGTCCGTAGATGGAAAGTGATAATAAAATATTTACAAAATATATACGAACAAAAACAAGGAAAAACAATATTTACACGTGACAAGACAAAACACACGTCTTGACTGCTACACCATCTTGGATGTAGACCCTCACCTTAAGGTCCTCACCTAAAGTGCAGAGTATCAAAATCCTGAGGCATGTGTAAATCTGTTTTTTCAGGAGGGTGCAATTGCAAAGGTTCTATCTGATACTTCTGAATTAGACTTGTTCAGTTTAAGAATGTAGCTATTTGAATACATACATTATATAATTCACTATTGTACCCAAACCAGAAACTGTGGATTGATGGCAGCATTCGCGCGAAACTCAAGCGCAATCCACTGCTTTTAACCAGGGCAAGGTGACTGGAAACATGACTGAATACAAACAGTGTAGCTATTCCCTCCACACGGCAATCAAACAAGCTAAGCGTCAGTATAGAGACAAAGTAGAGTTGCAATTCAACGGCTCAGACACGAGGTATGTGGCAGGGTCTACAGTCAATCACGGATTACAAAAAGAAAACCAGCCCCGTCGCGGACCAGGATGTCTTGCTCCCAGACAGACTGAATAACTTCTTTGCTCGCTTTGAGGACAATACAGTGCCACTGACACGGCCCGCTACCAAAACCTGCGGGCTCTCCTTCAGTGCAGCCGACGTGAGTAAAACATTTAAACGTGTTAACCCTCGCAAGGTTGCAGGTCCAGATGGCATCCCCAGCCGCGTCCACAGAGCATGCGCAGACCAGCTGGCTGGTGTGTTTACGGACATATTCAATTCATCCTTATCCCAGTCTGCTGTTCCCACATGCTTCAAGAGGGCAACCATTGTTCCTGTTCCCAAGAAAGCTAAGGTAGCTGAGCTAAACCACTACCGCCCCGTAGCACTCACTTCCGTCATCATGCTTTGAGAGACGGGTCAAGGACCATATCACCTCCACCCTACATGACACCCTAGACCCACTCCAATTTGCTTACAGTCCCAATAGGTCCACAGACGATGCAATCGCAACCACACTACCCTAACCCATCTGGACAAGAGGAATACCTATGTGAGAATGCTGTTCATCGACTACAGCTCAGCATTTAACACCATAGTACCCTCCAAACTCGTCATCAAGCTCGAGAACCTGGGTCTCGACCCCGCCCTGTTCAACTGGGTACTGGACTTCCTGACGGGCCGCCCCCAGGTGGTGAGGGTGGGTAACAACATCTCCACCCCGCTGATCCTCAACACTGGGGCTCCACAAGGGTGCGTTCTGAGCCCTCTCCTGTCACCCACGACTGCGTGGCCATGCACGCATCCAACTCAATCATCAAGTTTTCGGATGACACTACAGTGGTAGGCTTGATTACCAACAACGACGAGATGGCCTACAGGGAGGAGGTGAAGTGTGGTGTCAGGAAAGTGACCTCACACTCAACGTCAACAAAACAAAGGAGGTGATTGTGGACTTCAGGAAACAGCAGAGGGAGCACCCCCCTATCCACATCGATGGGACAACCTCAGGAGGCTGAAGAAATTTGGCTTGGCACCAAAAGCACTCACAAACTTTTACAGATGCGCAATCGAGAGCATCCTGTCAGGCTGTATCATCGCCTGGTACGGCAACTGCTCCGTCCACAACCGTAAGGCTCTCCAGAGGGTAGTGAGGTCTGCATAACGCATCACCGGGGGCAAACTACCTGCCCTCCAGGACACCTACACCACCCGACGTTACAGGAAGGCCATAAAGATCATCAAGGACAACCACCCTAGCCACTGCCTGTTCACTCCGCTTTCATCCAGAAGGCGAGGTCAGTGTGGTCCTTCTGTGGCTCAGTTGGTAGAGCATGGTGCTTGTAACGCCAGGGTAGTGGGTTCGATTCCCGGGACCACCCATACGTAGAATGTATGCACACATGACTGTAAGTCGCTTTGGATAAAAGCGTCAGCTAAATGGCATATATTATTATTATTATTATTATTAAAACAGGGACCGAGAGACTGAAAAACAGCTTCTATCTCAAGGCCATCAGACTGTTAAGCAGCCACCACTAACATTGAGTGGCTGCTGACAACATACTGACTCAACTCCAGCTCACTTTAATAATGGAAATTAATGTTGAAAAAAATTCACTAGCAACTATAAACAATGCCACTTAATATAATGTTTACATACCCTACATTACTCATCTCATGTATATACTGTACTCTATCATCTACTGTAGTTTTTCACTTAAAATGTACTTTTTCAAAAATCTAACTTCACAAACATATGAATAACCATCTAAAGATCTATTATATGTGACTAACTCATTTTTGACAAATGTCAGATCCAACCTTATTGTCTCAGCATCTCAATTTGTACTTGAACAAGTCATTGAACAAGATTTTTTTTTTTTCTTTACTTGACTTGACTCTACTTCACTTGCTCTTAGAATGCACGACTTGGACTTGACTCGACCCGTTCTACTTGGGACTCGACTTGAGACTCTGGCCTTGTGACTTGAGACTTGCATGTGACTCGAATAATAAAGACTTGGTCCCACCTCTGCCAGTTATTCAGGAAAGCTTAACGTGTGTTCTGCCTGCTTTCCGGATCAGACCGGCTATTCCTCGACCTAGAAACTAATGTGCTAATATAGCCTAAATATTTGTCATTTAACTTTTAAAATGTATTACCTTTTTATGGAGCAGCAGGTAGCCTAGTGGTTAAGAGTGTTGGACCAGTAACTGAAAGGCCTCTGGTTTGAATCCCAGAGCTAGGTGAAAACTCTGCCAATGTGCTCTTGAGCAAGGCACTTAACCCTAATTGTTCCTGTAAGTTGCTCTGGATAAGAGCGTCTACTAAATTACTAAAATGTAATACACACAAGGGAACACTAAAATAACACATCCTAGATCTGAATGAATGAAATATTCTTATTAAATACTTTTTTCTTTACATAGTTGAATGTGCTGACAACAATCAGACAAATTATCAATGGAAATCAAATGTATCAACCCATGGAGGTCTGGATTTGGAGTCACACTCAAAATTAAAGTGGAAAACCACACTACAGGCTGATCCAACTTTGATGTAATGTCCTTAAAACAAGTCAAAATGAGGTTCAGTAGTGTGTGTGTGGCCTCCACGTGCCTGTATGACCTCCCTACAACGCCTGGGCATGCTCCTGTTGAGGTGGCGGACGGTCTCCTGAGGGATCTCCTCCCAGACCTGGACTAAAGCATCTGCCAACTCCTGGACAGTCTGTGGTGCAACGTGGCGTTGGTGGATGGAGTGAGACATGATGTCCCAGATGTGCTCAATTGGATTCAGGTCTGGGGAACGGGCGGGCCAGTCCATAGCATCAATGCCTTCCTCTTGCAGGAACTGCTGACACACTCCAGCCACATGAGGTCTAGCATTGTCTTGCATTAGGAGGAACCCAGGGCCAACCGCACCAGCATATGGTCTCACAAGGGGTCTGAGGATCTCATCTCGGTACCTAATAGCAGTAAGGCTACCTCTGGCAAGCACATGGAGGGCTGTGCGGCCCCCCCAAAGAAATGCCACACCACATCATGACTGACCCACCGCCAAGCCGGTCATGCTGGAGGATGTTGGAGGCAGCAGAACGTTCTCCACGGCGTCTCCAGACTGTCACGTCTGTCACATGTGCTCAGTGTGAACCTGCTTTCATCTGTGAAGAGCACAGGGCGCCAGTGGTGAATTTGCCAATCTTGGTGTTCTCTGGCAAATGCCAAACGTCCTGCACGGTGTTGGGCTGTAGTAAGCACAACCCCCACCTGTGGACGTCGGGCCCTCATACCACCCTCATGGAGTCTGTTTCTGACCGTTTGAGCAGACACATGCACATTTGTGGCCTGCTGGAGGTAATTTTTTCAGGGCTCTGGCAGTGCTCCTCCTTGCACAAATGCGGAGGTAGCGGTCCTGCTGCTGGGTTGTTGCCCTCCTACGGCCTCCTCCACGTCTCCTGATGTACTGGCCTGACACTACGCTGACAGACACAGCAAACCTTCTTGCCACAGCTCGCATTGATGTGCCATCCTGGATGAGCTGCACTACCTGAGCCACTTGTGTGGGTTGTAGACTCCGTCTCCTGCTACCACTAGAGTGAAAGCACCGCCAGCATTCAAAAGTGACCAAAACATCAGCCAGGAAGCATAGGAACTGAGAAGTGGTCTGTGGTCACCACCTGCAGAACCACTCCTTTATTGGGGGTGTCTTGCTAATTGCCTATAATTTCCACCTGTTGTCTATTCCATTTGCACAACAGCATGTGAAATTTATTGTCAATCAGTGTTGCTTCCTAAGTGGACAGTTTGATTTCACAGAAGTGTGATTGACTTGGAGTTACATTGTGTTGTTTAAGTGTTCCCTTTATTTTTTTGAGCAGTGTACATTTTTTAAAAAGCATTCTTTATGGGGAAAAAATAAGGTATTATCTTATAAATAGGGAAGGTGGAGTTATGTCACGTGCCGTTAACAAAAATATAGAAATGTTTGCTCTATCCCAAATTACAACCAACTGATTTCAGCGTTAACTCAAATATGGAGGAGGCAAGTGGAAAGGGGAGAAGGTAGGGAACTTGTCTGCCCTTTATTAAAGACTAAAATTGGCCTCCAAAAAATGGTCATAAATACAAAAATATACACGTTTTAATTTGAGGATCAAAATCTTTTACAGGTCGCAAAATAGTTTAGATTTTCGATGTGCCTACCCTATGTAAGACATCACAGCACAGTTGAAAATACAGTGAACTCAAAATATTGGGACAGTGACAATTTGTATTTTGTTTAGGCTCTGTACTCTAGCACTTTCGATTTGAAATGATACAATGACTATTGGGTTAACGTGCAGACTCCGCTTTAATTTTAGGGTATTTTCATACATATCGGGTGAACCGTTTAAGTTACAGCACTTTTTGTACATAGTTACAGATAATCTTGAATAATGATGTGTGAGAAAGTTAGAGGCATAAATATCATACCCCTGAAAAATGCTAACCTCTCCTGTTATTGTAATGAGTGGAGGTTAGCATGTCTTGGGGATATGATATTTGTGCTTCTAACTTTCTCACTCATCATTATTCACAATTGTTTAATGAGTAACCGTAACCATGGTAGCATCCACATTTAATGTAGAAGTGTTTAGAAACATTCTATTCTTGTTTACAATAAAAGTGACTGGAGTACAGAGCCAAAACAACAACAAATGTGTCACTGTCCCAATACTTTTGGAGGTCACTGTATATGGCACAAGGAAATCAAGAGGGTGGTCTATGGAGATAGGTGGGATGGGTTGAGAGAAGCTGATGGTTGTATTTCATCTGTAATAGGTGGGAAAATATATAATGTGTACCGGTCACTATGAATCCAAATGTCCAAAAAATCAATGTGTATATAAAATACAAATATGTTATGTACAGATGTATTTGTAACAAAGTTACTTTTGTCCTCCGAAGAGAGGGGGGTGTTCTAATCTGATTTAAGCTACTTCAAAAGTCTCCTTGTCGGCTAACTGCTCACATTCATCTACTCCACTCTAATATAATTCCAGCATCCAAACTGCGCACCGGCCATTCAATTAATGGAAAAAGAGACATTGTTACAAAACACAAAAGTTTCAATGCTGAGTAAGGAGGGATGTCGAGATTGACATACTCTTCTTGATTGTGTTGTTGATAAGCACTTGAAGTCCGTAATCGTTGTGCGGTTATGCGTTGCTTATTGGTTCTGTGTGGTGCATTGGCACAGGAACCTGTTGATGGAAAATGTGTTGTATATATTTTAAATTATTATAAATAAAGCATCAAAATGTAGAACCTGATTTTTTTTATTTTTTTATTTATTTTTTCCCCTCCCTAGCTGATCATTGTCTGCAGATGGATCTGATCGTGGTATACTGATACAGGCGTGGAGAGTGATGTGGTGGTCGGCAAACCCTTAACCTCCCGGCCCGTTAGCTGAAGTGATAAAGTCGAAATCCACATTTTATAAACACAGGGTTGCTATAGTTATTGTGGTAATAATTATTTTTGAGTTAATTTTATGAGGGGGCGGGGTATGTAAAAACACTTTACAGTACAAGGGGAGGGTCATGTGAAAATATTTTTTTGTTTGGGAGGGTGGTGCATTTTTCTTAGAATTGGACCAGCACACCCCCAGTACATTTTGTAACTGTCCCTAATGTATAACAAGCCAGTACAGTAGTGCTATTCTAGAACACCGTAGTGGCTCTCGTTTAGTATACATGGCCTTAGAGCTGCTCTCACTATTGATTCACGTAGGCAGATGTCAACACTGTCTATTTATGTTTCATGCATAATGTTATCCGAATATGTGCTCTCTCTTTCGGTCACACACTCTATCTCTCTGCAGTGTTTCCCCTAGGATTTTTTCCAGCAGCAGTGGCAAAGTTAGTGTGGGGGGTAGGGGGCGTGGCCAATGGGGCAGTTCTTAAGGCCATAGACATTTTAGTTTTAAAGCTAATTTCCTGCAATTCTACACATTTTGTCATGGCACTGAGAGAAAAATTGCAGTTTCATGGGTAATTTCCTGCAGCTCTACAGATTTTGCCATGGGGCTGATGGAATTTGTAGTTTTAAAGCTGGTTTCCTGAAATTCTATACATTTAGCTATTCTTATGCTATCTGATTGACTCGAACATTATAACAAAGTCAAAGCCATTTTTTTTAAATTTCAAATTCTCCTTGTCAAGTTTTTATTTTGGTGATTGTTAGTTCTCAAAGATGATCTTATTTTAAAAAATATATTGCTCCATGGTATGTTCTACATACATACATACATACTTTTATATCTGGTTTTAGTCGTTTTAAGTTTATACTGAAAACATTTTACCATCCCGAAAAAATTATCCATGAAGCCATGAGTCATATGCATGAAATGTGACTCATGGCTTTATACAATGCAGTGCGGAGGTGTGTGGAGACCTGAATTTGAAATGCCATCAGTATGGGTGTGTGCATGGTGCACTGTGTGTGTCCAGAGCTGAGTGTGGGGGTGGGAGTTAGTTCCGTATTAAACCAACTAAGTGGGGGAAGTCATGTGGAAAACTGAACTTGAAATGACATCTGCATGTTGGTACTCTACTTCTGTATTAGATGCTGCCTAAAGTCTTGAGTGTATTTGTTTGTGCAATGCTTATGCCTAATTACCTTTTCCTATCTTTCCTTCCCTCTCTTTCTGATGCAGAGGCCAGACACTCTGAGGTATGTTGTCTGTCTGCATTTGTCTAAAATGAAAAAGGGAGGGAGCAGCACAAATACCGCACAGCCAGACGCCATGCAGGGGGAGCCCTCCCCTCATCCCTGAGTGCTGAAATGTCCGGACTGGAGCCTGAATGTGTCATCAGATAGTGTCAGACTGCATCAGGCAGGGGGGATGATAAGAGTTTATAGAAAGTAGCCTTTCAGACACCCTGTGGAAGATTTTCCTCTAAAATACTATTTTGAATCAGTCAGACAGATTTGGTCATTGACCTTCTCAACAGTAGTTTCTCCGGACCAGACCGCCAGGGGTTTTAGCGAGGAGCCAGTATGGAGTGGTCACTAGAAAGGGTGAGGGAGATGGTGGCTGGAGGGATGCAGTCTATGAGGGACTGTGAGTCCAGTGCCTTTGGCACAGCCATGTGCCTGCTGCTGCTCTTTGTGTGGTACTGTTACAGGGTAGGTCGTGAGCACAGCTCCTCTCCCCTGCGTGGGGGGTACAGCAATGAGCCCAGTCGAGTAGGAGTGGGTGGGGGGGCCTTGATCAGCACAGATGGGGATGGTAGGGCTAAAGGCAGGCCGGTGTCAGGGGTGGAGGAGCAGAACAGCTTTGCTTACTGCCAGTCCACCGAGTGTTTTCGCTGCACCAACACAGGGGAGGGTCTTAATCAGAGGCTGTACCACAGCTTGCAGGATTACGCCAAACGCTACACCTGGTCAGGCATGGGCAGGGTACACAAAGGGGTACGAGACCAGGGCCGCTACCTCACCAGCCGGCCCACCATCCAGAGGCCAGAGGTGTTCTTCCTTCCTGACCTGCCCTCAGCACCCTTCTTCTCCCGGGACGCACAGAAACACGACGTGGAGCTGCTGGAGAGGAGCTTCCCTGCTCTGCTGGCTGAGTTTGAGAACATCTACCACGCCCCCCCAGCGCGGGCTGGCTCCTCCCTGCCTCCAGGCTGGAAGGCCAACAGCACCCCCCATGGCCAGTGGTGGACCTTCTACCTGGTGAACCAGGGAACTCCGCTGGCCCTGAATGCCAGGAGGTGCCCCCGGGCCTGGAGGGTGCTGGGCCAGCTGCGCACCTTCATTGCCAACAACGTGTTTGGAAATGCCTGCTTCTCTGTGCTGACCCCCGGAGCCCTGATAACTGAGCATTACGGCCCAACCAACGTCAGGCTGCGCTGCCACCTGGGTAAGAAATGGAGGGAGCTCCCTGGAGGGCTACAACACTGTTAAATATAGGGATGCACCTGGCCCCCCAAAATGCACCTGGCTCCCATATGTATGTGTTCACCTATGTCTTTGTGAAAGTATTACAATGATAATAATTATTTTCACTATAGTATGGTTGGTTTTAAAACTTGCTTTGCTTGCAGCATATACAGCTGACATTTTAGAATATATTCATATGTGTTTGTGTCATACAATATTTCCCTTGGTTTCTTTAGTAATTATATAGACTGACTTGCTGTCTGTCCTCTGTAGGTCTTAGAGTGCCCTCTTCCTGTGAGCTGGTAGTTGGAGGGGAGCCGCAGTGCTGGTCTGAGGGGAGCTGTCTGCTGTTTGATGACTCCTTCCTCCACAGGGCCTTCCATGAGGGTGAGAGAGGGACCGCTGTTTGTGAGGAGGGATGAAAAGGGTCGCCTTTTTCTACCCTGGGTTGCGTGTGTTTGTAATATCCTGACAAAGTGTTATTAATCTGTTATAAAGGGTTGATTGGAGGAAAACATGAATCTGTGTTTTCTCTATGTTCAGGCAGCCCAGAGGACGGCCCCAGGGTGGTCTTCATGGTGGACCTCTGGCACCCTAATGTGGCAGCTGCTGAGAGGCAGGCTCTGGACTACATCTTCACCCCTGGACGCTGAGCAGACGGTGGGGTGGGGGAAGAGAGACAGAGCTAAAGAGAGAAACACAGAGAGGTAAAAGAGACAGAGAATGTGTCAGATTTGAAGAGAGAGTTGGTGAGAAAAGTAGAGAAGAACAGTGTGAGTGAGGTGAGACATCTTCTTTGTCTCTTGTTCCGTTCCCACACTCACTGTGTACATATTCTCTGTCTTGTTCGAATTGGCTCTCTCCCTGTAACTCTCCCTTAGCACCTACTGACTTTGACCAAACAGACTTAATGTAAAATGTTACATTTGAATGTTTACAGCCCCAATCCTTATTTCTGTGATTATTCCTGCCCATGTGTGATAGTTTACTGTGTTCTACTTTAGAAATCAATACAGCTTTCACAAAAACAGTTGGATAAGCACATGGAAAATGATTTTTTTAAGAGATCAAATAATTTGCTAGAGACTGCCTGTGTTGCTACACAGGAGAAATGGTTGTATTTGCAGTAGTGGGGAAATCACTGAGGAAGCCAGAAAAAAGCCATATTACAACCTATGTGTTGTGATAACTGCGTTGTTTGCTCTATAACCTGTTAATTCATATGCCTTGCGACTGTGATCTATAGGTCTAAAGACCGAGACAATAAGAAGACAGTGGCAGAATCAATTCAACCACCTTTGTTTTATCACAAAACCCGGATAGCAACCTCTGTCCGGTTTAGTCCACAAAGCATATTGCATGTAACAGACATGACCTTCAGCATGGTCAAATAAGTTAATGTTTCTGACTATTCCAGCACCATTTCAACTTCAACATTTCAACATCATCAAATCAACTCTGCTTAGTCTAATTCGCTGAACTAAAAGATACCAAAAACAATTTAGTCTAATCAACGTAAGCTAAACATGATGTGGCTGTCCATGGATCTAATTTATTTGTGCGTGTGCGCATTTGTTCAAGTAGAATAATATGTTGACTCACCCTACTTGTAGAGAAATGCCAATGCCATCCCCCTCTTTCATTTTGACGAAACGGTCTATCATACAGTACAAGGTTTTATTTTTTGTTGTCCTAGGCTAGCTGTCTAAAATGCATGCTGGCCTAACTTCCATTCATGGGCAATGTTAGCTAGATAACATTAGCCTTCTACATCTAGCTACATGTTGAACTAACATTCTCTCATGCCAGGGTCACAATGTATGAATGAATGGTCAGAATGCCGTTTTAATCATTGGCCAGTACAGAGAATTCAGTAAAACAACAATTCCAAATCCCTATCGCCAACCATGGCTAATATAGGAAACGGAAAACTTTAGCTAGCTAGCTAGTCACTGGAAGACAACGAGATGCAACAATTCAACTTGTTTCTATCAATGATGTATGCTCTCAATGCGATTTGATAGTAGTGACGCCAAAATCCAAGCTGGCTTCAATTGACACTTTTTTTTTTGGTGCGCCAAGACAGTTTAGCTCAACGATGAGCAACTTGTTTTATTGCCTTTTTTATCAAGGGAGGCCAAAGGGAGGCCAAATGCTCTCAGGCATTCCTTGCTTTCCATTCAATGCTAGGGGCGGCAACAAAATGTCATACATCTATCTGATGCTGGCTGTCGTTGGGATCAGACAGAATCAGATAGATGGCATACATGTAGAGCGACAGAGGGGGCGCTGTTTCGCTTGTTCGGATGCTTTCTCCTCTGAGATACATTTAGACTCTTGCGAATTGAAGGAAAATTATGAAACTGAGAGATGAATGCTATATGATTTTATGTTATTTTCTTGATACATTTTTTTGGGGAGCTTGGCCCTCCCTTGACATCCATGAATACACGCCACTGTATTTAGTAAATTATATAATTAATGGTTGTAATATTGTTGGTTGTATTTGATATCAACTTTGTATTTATGTAAATAGAGTTGGAGTACAAAACATATCTGAGAGGTTTTGAAATATAATCGTCTTACAATCGGTAGGTAATTGTGTGGTCTTAATTTACTGGTACTGCATTGTCATCTTCTCTCCTGAGTATTTGTCATTTTGAGACATTAATTTTTAGATATTTGAAATGTTTATCAAGTGGTTTGGCTATTGTTCAGTAACATTTTATACCATTCTGTGATTTTTCAGCTGCATATCAAATGTTTGGTGATATTCTTCCCCAATAGTCATATTTGTGGCATTTGTATTCATTTTGAACAGTATTTAATAAATGGCAAATGATCTGAATCAGACAACTTCAGTCTTGAATTCATCATCTGTTTTGTGCATGGTAACACTGTTGTAACCGCTTATGTATTCAGTGTGTGTGTGTCTGCATATCAGTACCCTTGGGTAGAACGTTGTCCTGCAGTTTCATATTAGTGGCACCAGGAGGCGTAGGTGTGCCATGTTCAGTATGAGCAGATGGAGAGGTGAATATAGAGATTCCACTGAAGCAAAGCAAGGCCAGTACACTAACACATCTACGCTACTCAACCTTGGCAGCAGAGGAATTATAATGCACTGTAAAAATAAAAATAAAGGTGTGAAGTCAATAAAAAAAATGGGGCTAATACTCTTCTACATATGACTAAGTATACTGTACAAAAATGTAAACGCAACATGTAAAGTGTTGGTCCCATGTTTCGTGAGCTGAAATAAAACATCTCAAATGTTCCATATGCACAAAAAGCTTATTTCTCTCAAATTGTGCATAAATTTGTTTACATCCCTGTCGTTGAACATTTCCATCCACCTGGCAGGTGTGGCATATTAAGAAGCTGATTAACCAGCATGACCATTACACAGGTGCACCTTGTGCTGAGGACAATAAAAGGCCACTTTAAAATGTGCAGTTTTGTCACACAACACAATACCACGTATTTCTGCTGATCAGTATTTCTGTCTGTTATAAAGCTATTTTGTGGGGGGAAACTAATTTCTGATTCACTGGGCCTGGCTCCCTATTGGATGGCCCTGTGCCCTCCAAGGCCCAGCCATAGCTGCACCCCTGTCCAGTCATGTGAAATCCACAGATTAGGGCCACATTTATTTATTTAAATTGACTGATTTCCTTTTATGAACTGTAACTCAGAAAAATCTTTGAAATTGTTGCATTTATATTTTTGTTCAGCATAGTTTGAGTAGTTTCAGGCTGTTTTGTAATTTGGTCCATCTGCATAAAGCTGCAATTTGTTCATTTGTGAAAATGGGTCATATTTTACCCTGCACCTCAGAGTTCAGTGATGATTCAAGTGAATCAGTAGTGGGCCTATTCAATTATTCAGAGGTGCAATTTTGGATTTAGAAGTGGGGGGGCATAACTTGGTGGGGGGTCTTGGGGTCCTCCCATTTTTGGGGGTGTCTAAAGCACATTTCCTTCATTTCTACACAATCAAAATATGACCCTTCTATCAGTCTATTTAGAACAACAAAAAGTCAACAAAAATGCCCACAGTCAACAAGCTAGGTAAGAGATTACTCAATTTGTTAAGTGATTTATAAGACTGAACCAGATCAATGATAATTCAATCATCAATATTGTGTTGCACCTTTTACCAATAGCCTAACATATAAACAACTGTTACAAATAAAGTACAAAGACTTAACTTTTGATTGTCTTTATTAAGACATCCTCTATATTCAATTTCAGCCAGCCCGAGCTACCTGCACACCCGGACTGAGCAGGCCAGCAGCTAGGGATTGCCTAAATAGGTAACTCCCCTGATGTGGAAATGTTTTCAATAAAGACTCCTTTTGTCGTATAGTATTCCATATAAGGCATCCAGACCTTATGATAGTTGCACAGTATAAACACTAGCACATGCACTCTATACATTGTTATATGGTGGTGTTATGCATTTTGTATTGTAGATATGTAGTGGTGTAATAATATTACATTGTTTTATGTGTAATGTAAGTGCCTTAATGTGTTTGGACCCCAGAAAGAGTAGCTGCTGCCTTGTCAGCACCTAATGGGGATTCGTACTGAATACAAATACAAATCTTGTAATAAAACAAATCTAGTGTACATAACTTGACATTTCTTCCATACACTGTGAGAGGATAACCAACCTTCCAATTAATAGCAATCCATTTCTTAGCCACTATAAATGCTATGTTACAGTTTCTTCTGCTAACAGTCTCCAGTATCAACATTTCCAAGCAAACAAAAACAGGAAGAAGGGAAAACCTGTAGACATGCTGAGATAAAATAACATATTCTTTGCCAGAATTCAGTTGGCCTTCACAAGACCATAACATACAGTATGCAAATCTTTCCCTGTTTGTGCTTTACACATCCAGCAGAATAATAACATTTCTGGTACGACGAGGGGCGGGGATGTGTGTCTATTTGTCAATAACTGCTGGTGCGCAATGTCTAATATTAAAGACATTTCAAGGTATTGCTCGCCTGAGGTAGAATACCTCATGATTATCTGTAGACCACACTATCGACCAAGAGAGTTCACATCTATATTATTCATAGCCATCCATTAACCACCACAAACCGATGCTGCCACTAAGACTGCACTCAACGATCTGTATAAGGCCATAAGCAAAGAAGAAAATGCTCATCCAGAAGTGGCGCTCCTAGTGGCCGGGGACTTTAATGCAGGCAAACTTAAATCCGTTTTCCTAATTTATTCCAGCAGGTCACATGCGCAATCACAGGTTTAAAAAAAACTAGACCACCTTTTCTCCACACACAGAGACGCATACAAAGCTCTCCCTCGCCCTCCATTTGGCAAATCTGACCATAATTCTATCCTCCTGATTCCTGCTTACAAGCAAAAACTAAAGGAGGAAGTACCAGTGATTCGCTCAATACGGAAGTGGTCAGATGACACGGATGCTACGCTACAGGACTGTTTTGTTAGCACAGACTGGAATATGTTCCGTGATTTATCCACATTGAGGAGTATACCACCTCAGTCACCGGCTTCATCAATAAGTGCATCGACAACATCGTCCCCACAGTGACCGTACTGACATTTCCCAACCAGAAGCCATGGATTACAGGCAACATCTGCACTGAGCTAAAGGCTAGAGCTGCCACTTTCAAGGGGTCGGACACTAATCCGGATGCTTATAAGAAATCCCGCTATGCCCTCAGACAAACCATCAAACAGGCAAAGCACCAATTCAGGACTAAGATTGAATCCTACTACACTGGCTCTGACACTCGTCGGATGTGGCAGGGCTTGAAAACTATTGCGGACTACAAAGGGAAACCCAGCCACGAGCTGCCCAGTGACGCGAGCCGACCAGACGAGCTAAATGCCTTTTATGCTCGCTTTGAGGCAAGCAACACTGAAGCATGCATGAGCTCACCAGCTGTTCCGGACAACTGTGTGATCACGCTCTCCGTAGCCAACGTGAGCAATACCTTTAAACAGGTCAACATTCACAAAGCCGCGGGGCCAGACATATTACCAGGGCGTGTACTCAAAGCATGCGCGGACCAACTGGAAAGTGTCTTCACTGCCATTTTCAACCTCTCCCTGGCCGAATCTGTAATACCTACAGTACATGTTTCAAACAGACCATAGTCTCCCTGTGCCCAAGAAAGCGAAGGTAACCTGCCTAAATGATTACCGCCCCGTAGCACTCATGTCGGTAGTCATGAAGTACTTTGAAAGTCTGGTCATGGCTCACATCAACCCAACCATGCCAGAAACCCTAGACTCACTCCAATGGTCCATAAATTCAGTTGATAATGTGTAACGTAGTTAAGAACATATCGTAAGATCACTACACAGCTAGCTTGAAATGTTGAGGATGGAGCCTTCCAATCTGTAGTTTTTGGGTTGTCAAGAAAGGCTGCGAAGCAGGGGAATGCTGGTTCAAGCCCCGTATGGGACAGTCAGACATTGGGGGAAGCTATTAGCAACAAACTGACTCCCGTTACACGAGCATAGAGGAAGCTTTTGAGCAAGCTTTTGGCAAGAATCAATATGTGCATAGCAACATCAATATTCATGCAAGTAGGAGGGAGTTGACAGTTAATATGTATGGAAGCCCATTCCTGTTGATACTATTTAAAGATTTAAAAATAGTATCTCGACATTTTTAGATAGTATCTAAACATTTCGAGATACTATCTAAAAATATTTTTTAGATAACTATCAGCTGTAGCCTACTGTAGTCTGGTCAACTGTAGCCTACTGATAACAACCACAGCTGCAGTAGCCTAGAGAAGCCTATGCGCTCTTCTCTACAGGTGCATCAAAGCTGGGTCATCAGACTGTTAAATAGCCATCACTAGCCAGACTCCACCCAGTACCTTGCTCTGAACTTAGTCACTGTCCCTAGCAGGCTACCACCCGGTTAGTCAACCCTGCACCTTAGAGGTTGCTGCCCTATGTACATAGACAGGGAATCACTGATAATTGTAATAATGGAACACTGGTCACTTTAATAATGTTTACATACTGTTTTACTAATTTCATATGTATATCACAGGAGGTTGGTGGCACCTTAATTTGGGAGAAGGGGCTTGTGTTAATGAGTGAATTAGTGGAATGGTATCAAATACAGCAAACACATGGATTCAAGGGGATTGATGACATTCCATTTTCTCTGTTCTGGACATTATGATGAGCCGTTCTGCCCTCAGCAGCCTCCTGTGATGTATATACTGTATTCTACTGTAGTCTAGTCAATGCCACTCCGACATTGCTGATCCTTATTTATATATTTCTTAATTCCATTCTTTTACTTTGAGATTTGTGTGTATTGTTGTGAATTGTTAAATATTACTGCACTGTTGGAGCTAGGAACACAAGCATGTCGCTACACAAGCATCTCGCTACACTCGCAATAACATCTGCTAAATATGTGTATGTGACCAATAACATTTGATTTTAACATCCTTAATTTATAGACTAAGCCATGTACTGTATTTATAGCATAGAATATGCCAATTTATTTGTGTTAAAAGAAAATGCGAATGTGATCAAATGTTGTTAATATTCAAATTTCAGGTGGCTAGGTTACCTAGTACTTTTCAATACAAAATGATTGACTGGAATTAATCAATCAACATTAGTGATGAAATACTGTGTGAGTAACTTTTCAATTACAGATTTAAAGGCCTACGCGATGCAACCCTGCATAAAGCAAGCTTAGCCCTGTTGGTTCTATTGTACAAACGCAGTTGTCTCTTTGGCTCTTTGGCTGGGGGGCCCAGGACCGAGTTTGGGAACCCTGCTCTAGGCTACCTGCAACTGTGGTTGTTATCAGTAGGCTACAGTTGATCAGACTGAAGCACAGATTAATTGTACACGATTTGACAAATCATGAGGCAAATCAGTCTAAACAACACTACTTTGTCCATATTTGTGTCAATATGTTTTATTACATCAAATCAAAACTGCTGGGGAAAATGCCAGCTCACCACACATTTGATAGCGGTCCCTGTGCTGATCTCTGCAATGTCAACGTGGATAGATGGAAATCGCCACACAATGTTACAAATTAAGAAACATATCCTCTATGATCTACTATCTCAACATTTTGAGGTAGGTTAGTATCTAAAAAATGTTACTTGGGTATCTCAATGTTTACATTGGCTACTATCTCAACTTTTAGATAGTATTGACATTTAAAGGCCCAGTGCAGTCAAAAAAAGTGATCGTCTATTTCCACACTATGAGGTTGGAATAATATATGACATTGTGAGAATTATGATAATGACCTTTTAGTGTAAGAGCTGTTTGAAAAGACCACCTGAAATTTCTCCCTTGTTTTGGTGGGATGGAGTTTTGGCCTGCCTGCTGACATCACCAGGTGGTAAATTAACAGCCCAATAAGAGAGTTCCAAATCTCTCTACCAATAACAGCTAGTTTTCAGTTTCCCCCTCCCCACTCAGACCCCTTCCAGAAATTGCTCCTTCCAGAAATTGCTCTTTGTTTATTTTTGACCATTTTAATTGTAAACAATTACAGTAAGGTACTTAATATATATTAATCAAATATTTGATTAATTGAGATAAAAACTACTGCTTTAGAACTTTTAAAAAATGGTGGAGGAAATGGGTTTCCATATCCATAGTTATTATCTGCATTCATTTTGGAGTTTTGCCCTCTCTGTTTAAATCAATAGAGATGTAGCCTACCATAGCTGGCAACCGAGATATGGGCATTGACATTTACTGCTGAATTATGACCCATTCCAATTGAAGACAGCATAGCCTACCGCAATCATTTATGAGCACGGTGTTTGGTCCTCCCACAATAGAACACGCACGGTAAATTCAGGGTTCCAGGGACGTTCACATTAGTGACAGGATGACGCGACGTGAACATCGTGCTCTCTCTCATCACTATGATTTTGGTTACGCGTCTGTGCGCGCCCAGCATCAGCGGCCGGGCCACATAGCAATCAGGTGGTAAAATGCAACTTTTAAGGATAGCTTTTGAAGGCAGCTATGGTGTTGTTGTTACCTTACGAGGGCCGACAATATGAGAAAATGACATATTTGATGGGTAACTAAACGGCAATGAGTAGGTTAACTGGATGAAACGAGACTAGAAGCAAGACAATCATGAGCTCCTCTTTTCCCAAATCCGAATCCAAGACCTCATTGCTGAAATCTTCCTCGGCAAGCGGAAGATCGACACACTTCCCTGAACGTACGACAGGAACCGACCGAAATCATCATCATCACCACCGTCCAGCTGCAAGTCAAGTGAGCAGCAATGCCGCAGAGGAGTCTTTCTGGTCGGCAGAGTGCGACGTTACTGCGAGGAGACCCCTGTGCCACCCCTCGCTCCTCGGTACCCGGAATAGGGCGACGAACCGAGCTAGTAAGAGCCAGCCCCACGCCCCTCATGGCAACGTTCCCGCCGCCCACTCCCAGGATGACCCATCTGAGCAACATGGTATGGTTCGAGGTGTGAGAGAACGCTGCAAGTCATCCAAGCATCACCGACACCACCGGAAAACGACCCGGGACGACCAGCCAGCTGCACAACACCACAGCCACACTCACCCTACCCGTTTCGACCCCAGAATAGGCATGCAGCCCCACTCAGACTGCAAAGACGACACCGCGCTCTTGTTTGAATCGAGGGACCATACAAGGGCCAGTTCGTCTGCTAGCGTGGATGCCAGCATCCCGTCCCCAGCTTCCTCCTCGCCTATCCCCGTATCCAGCCGATCCTCTCACCGCTCTCGAAGGTCCAGCGCAGCATCTTGTGAATCTGACTTTTTGCGGCCAATTCTCAACTCGGTTTTTGGACAGGTAAGACCCTTGCCTAAAACATAATAAACATTAAATTGTTAATTAAAATAATTCCTTAATTATGAAAAATAGTAATTCACTTGCAATCACAAATTATAGGCTAAGCTTCTTCAAATAGTTTCATAATCAATAAGGCCTATTTAGCCTAGTAATGTAGGCTATTTCTTAAGAGGGAGAAAGACTAACATTATCTGAGTATTGATCTCAGCTAGAGGTAGTAGTCTGAATGTAATTGATAGTGCATGAAAACTATAGTATTTGAGGGTCACATTACTGTCTTGTAGTGGAATCGTACAGCCATTGAATATGCCTGGCTCACTGAGCCCAGTAAATCAATGACATTATTAATGGATGAGCTTGTCTCTGAAAGCACAGAGGGCTTCAGTGAGTCTTCTTATTAGAGCTCCTATGTTAATGAACTGTGAAAAGGGAACCATATAGGCTGTCCTCATTGTACATTTCACATAAAATTATCCAGAAATGTAATGGCCACATTTGGTGCGCAAATTGTTATCATCACATGTACCATGATGTCACAGGTGATTTAGCCTTACGTTCCAGATTTCTCTGCCTCTGTAATATTCACAGCTACACACATTGCCATATAAAGCCATGTCTCGATTGATGGTTTCTCAGCATGGATGTACAGTAGTAGGCCTACACATTGGAATGAGAGAGGCAGAGGAGAGAGAGAGAGAGAGATACAGAGTAGAACACTTCTGAAGTGTCCATTTGTATGACACTGAAATCAATGTGATTTGCATATTCATAAATACATTGATTTAAAAATATATAACTATCTTTTTTGTATTTTGCTGTTTGAAGGTAGCCTAGTTACATTGAAGGTAGCCTAGTCACGTTGAAGGTAGTCACTTTGAAGTATCTCGTCACGATGAAAGGATGTTAGATGTTCCTCACAGATGTCACTGCGCTCCGAACAGGTGTTTTCCAAACATGTGCTGGATGTGTTTATAGATATTCAAATGATTGCCCAGAAATAAATAGCCAATTATTATTCATGCACAGAGCTTAATCTCCATAGTGACATAGGCCTTCACATAGTCGATTTACTGGTGTTTAGATATGCCTATCTATAGCTCAAGCAATTGTTTTAGGATGGTTGTGTAAATGTCAAAATATGTCAACTACCGTTGATGCTTATAAGCCACATGGAATACCGTAGTAACTAGAGGTCGACCGATTAATCGTAATGGCCAATTAATTAGGGCCGATTTCAAGTTTTCATAACAATCAAAAATCTGTGTTTTTTTACACCTTTATTTAACTAGGCAAGTCAGTTAAGAACACATTCTTATTTTCAAGGAACGGTGGGTTAACTGCCTTGTTCAGGGGCAGAACAACAGCTTTATACCTTGTCAGCTCGGGGATTCAATCTGGCAACCTTACGGTTAACTAGTCCAACGCTCTAACCACCTGATTACATTGCACACCACGAGGAACCTGCCTGTTACGCGAATGCAGTAAGTATCCAAGGTAAGTTGCTAGCTATCATTAAACTTATCTTATAAAAACAATCAATCAATCATAATCACTAGTTAACTAAACATGGTTGATGATATTACTAGTTTATCTAGCGTGTCCTGCGTTGCATATAATCGATGCGGTGGCATTCGCGAAAAAGGACTGTCGTTGCTCCAACGTGTACCTAACCATAAACATCAATGCCTTTCTTAAAATCAATACACAAGTATATATATTTTAAACCTGCATATTTAGTTAATATTGCCTGCTAACATGAATTGATTTTAACTAGCAAAAATGGTGTCACTTCTCCTGCAGGGTATATGCAGCAGTTTGGGCCGCCTAGCTCATTGCAAACTGTGTGAAGACTATTTCTTCCTAACAAAGACAGCCAACTTCGCCAAACGGGATGATTTAACAAAAGCACATTTGCGAAAAAAGCACAATCGTTGCACGACTGTACCTAACCATAAACATCAATGCCTTTCTTAAAATCAATACACAGAAGTATATATTTTTAAACCTGCATATTAAGCACAAATAAATCCAGGTTAGCAGGCAATATTAACCAGGTGAAATTGTGTCATTTCTCTTGCGTTCATTGCACGCAGAGTCAGGGTATATGCAACAGTTTGGGCCGCCTGGCTCGTTGCGAACTAATTTGCCAGAATTGTACGTAATTATGACATAACATTGAAGGTTGTGCAATGTAAACAGGAATATTTAGACTTATGGATGCCACCCGTTGGATAAAATACGGAACAGTTCCGTATTTCACTGAAAGAATAAACATTTTGTTTTCAAGATGATAGTTTCCGGATTCTACCATATTAATGACCTAAGGCTCGTATTTCTGTGTGTTATTATGTTATAATTAAGTCTATGATTTGATAGAGCAGTCTGACTGAGCGATGGTAGACACCAGCAGGCTCGTAAGCATTCATTCAAACAGCACTTTTGTGCGTTTTGCCAGCAGCTCGTCGCTGTTTACATTTACATTTACATTTAAGTCATTTAGCAGACACTCTTATCCAGAGCGACTTACAAATTGGTGCATTCACCTTATGACATCCAGTGGAACAGTCACTTTACAATAGTGCATCTAAATCTTAAAAGGGGGGTGAGAAGGATTACTTATCCTATCCTAGGTATTCCTTAAAGAGGTGGGGTTTCAGGTGTCTCCGGAAGGTGGTGATTGACTCCGCTGTCCTGGCGTCGTGAGGGAGTTTGTTCCACCATTGGGGGGCCAGGGCAGCGAACAGTTTTGACTGGGCTGAGCGGGAACTGTACTTCTTCAGTGGTAGGGAGGCGAGCAGGCCAGAGGTGGATGAACGCAGTGCCCTTGTTTGGGTGTAGGGCCTGATCAGAGCCTGGAGGTACTGAGGTGCCGTTCCCCTCACAGCTCTGTAGGCAAGCACCATGGTCTTGTAGCGGATGCGAGCTTCAACTGGAAGCCAGTGGAGAGAGCGGAGGAGCGGGGTGACGTGAGAGAACTTGGGACGGTTGAACACCAGACGGGCTGCGGCGTTCTGGATGAGTTGTAGGGGTTTAATGGCACAGGCAGGGAGCCCAGCCAACAGCGAGTTGCAGTAATCCAGACGGGAGATGACAAGTGCTTGGATTAGGACCTGCGCCGCTTCCTGTGTAAGGCAGGGTCGTACTCTGCAGATGTTGTAGAGCATGAACCTACAGGAACGGACCACCGCCTTGATGTTAGTTGAGAACGACAGGGTGTTGTCCAGGATCACGCTAAGGTTCTTAGCGCTCTGGGAGGAGGACACAATGGAGTTGTCAACCGTGATGGCGAGATCATGGAACGGGCAGTCCTTCCCCGGGAGGAAGAGCAGCTCCGTCTTGCCGAGGTTCAGCTTGAGGTGGTGATCCGTCATCCACACTGATATGTCTGCCAGACATGCAGAGATGCGATTCGCCACCTGGTCATCAGAAGGGGGAAAGGAGAAGATTAATTGTGTGTCGTCTGCATAGCAATGATAGGAGAGACCATGTGAGGTTATGACAGAGCCAAGTGACTTGGTGTATAGCGAGAATAGGAGAGGGCCTAGAACAGAGCCCTGGGGGACACCAGTGGTGAGAGCGCGTGGTGAGGAGACAGATTCTCGCCACGCCACCTGGTAGGAGCGACCTGTCAGGTAGGACGCAATCCAAGCGTGGGCCGCGCCGGAGATGCCCAACTCGGAGAGGGTGGAGAGGAGGATCTGATGGTTCACAGTATCGAAGGCAGCCGATAGGTCTAGAAGGATGAGAGCAGAGGAGAGAGAGTTAGCTTTAGCGGTGCGGAGCGCCTCCGTGATACAGAGAAGAGCAGTCTCAGTTGAATGACT
The DNA here is from genome assembly GCF_023373465.1 of Oncorhynchus keta. Classification (NCBI taxonomy): domain Eukaryota; kingdom Metazoa; phylum Chordata; class Actinopteri; order Salmoniformes; family Salmonidae; genus Oncorhynchus; species Oncorhynchus keta. The sequence goes on along the minus strand of NC_068434.1, from coordinate 26,412,969 downwards.
AGTCTTGAAACCTGACTGATTTGGATCAAGAAGGTCATTCTGAGAGAGATAGCGGGAGAGCTGGCCAAGGACGGCACGTTCAAGAGTTTTGGAGAGAAAAGAAAGAAGGGATACTGGTCTGTAGTTGTTGACATCGGAGGGATCGAGTGTAGGTTTTTTTCAGAAGGGGTGCAACTCTCGCTCTCTTGAAGACGGAAGGGACGTAGCCAGAGGTCAGGGATGAGTTGATGAGCGAGGTGAGGTAAGGGAGAAGGTCTCCGGAAATGGTCTGGAGAAGAGAGGAGGGGATAGGGTCAAGCGGGCAGGTTGTTGGGCGGCCGGCCGTCACAAGACGCGAGATTTCATCTGGAGAGAGAGGGGAGAAAGAGGTCAGAGCACAGGGTAGGGCAGTGTGAGCAGAACCAGCGGTGTCGTTTGACTTAGCAAACGAGGATCGGATGTCGTCGACCTTCTTTTCAAAATGGTTGACGAAGTCATCTGCAGAGAGGGAGGAGGGGGGAGGAGGATTCAGGAGGGAGGAGAAGGTGGCAAAGAGCTTCCTAGGGTTAGAGGCAGAAGCTTGGAATTTAGAGTGGTAGAAAGTGGCTTTAGCAGCAGAGACAGAAGAGGAAAATGTAGAGAGGAGGGAGCGAAAGGATGCCAGGTCCGCAGGGAGGCGAGTTTTCCTCCATTTCCGCTCGGCTGCCCGGAGCCCTGTTCTGTGAGCTCGCAATGAGTTGTCGAGCCACGGAGCGGGAGGGGAGGACCGAGCCGGCCTGGAGGATAGGGGGCATAGAGAGTCAAAGGATGCGGAAAGGGAGGAGAGGAGGGTTGAGGAGGCAGAATCAGGAGATAGGTTGGAGAAGGTTTGAGCAGAGGGAAGAGATGATAGGATGGAAGAGGAGAGAGTAGCGGGGGAGAGAGAGCGAAGGTTGGGACGGCGCGATACCATCCGAGTAGGGGCAGTGTGGGAAGTGTTGGATGAGAGCGAGAGGGAAAAGGATACACGTGACGAACGTGACATGGTCGACCTCTAGTAGTAACTACATTCAGGCATTATAATGACACTTTACGCTAGAGGACACTGATAATGTATTAGTATTGCTCAAAATTAAACATGATTAGATCAGAAAACATTCCTATATTAGTGAATGATTTGTGTCCCTGCTCTGTAAACATAGTAATGTGCTGGTGCTGACCCTTCTGCAGACTGGGGTACTTAGTGTTCATAAAGAGGAAGTTGGTATTGGTCTGTAATTGGGAGTGTGCGGCATCATGGAATGGGCTCTTGACTTTGTGGATCACTCTTGACTTATATGGTGATGGTGTGTTGTGATATGCTATGCCTCATACTTTGGTTATAATCTATTCAGTAAGTGTCCTGCGGATTAGGTGGAGTATATTATGTGTTCTCAATGTTTAATTAGTTTCCTTTTGTGTTTTTGCTGAGCGTTTGCAAACTGAAGCTTTGGTGCTTCTAACAATGAAGTCAGTGGGTCTTTGTGACAACCCTCAGCTCAGCAGTCAAACTATTTCCATATTTGTTTTTTCTCTCGTGTGTTTTCCCTGTCATCTGTGAGTCAGTCAGGAAGTGTGTGCCAGTGAAACATAAGCGCAATATGAATCAGCTCTTTTTGACACGTTAATTGAGAGGTGGTGAGACACAGGGAGAAGCGTAACACATCTTCTATTAGATCCCAATGTAGCATGTGTTATAAGACACAATGTTTTTGAGACAAATAAAGCAGCCATCTCATTCTACCTAGTTGCTTTTTTTTCTTACAGACTACCGGTATTACAGAATGTTCCAAAATTAATCCAATGCTCCAATGTCGTCCCCCCCCCTCCCCCTCCATGGTTTTCTCTCCCTCCCCTCCCATGACGTTCTCTGTTCATTTGGCTCTGTATCTGTTAGGTCAGTGTGACCTTGTCATTGTCTACAGAGTGGTGGAGCTGGGAGGGGGAGAGCCAGGTGACAGTTGAGCAGAAAAATGTATTCATCTCCGGTGTACCTGTACATATACAATGAATTATTTACAGGCACAATTAAAGGAACTGTGTCATTTTATAGTCAGTTCCATCTAGAGATTAAAACCAGGTGTGAAATTGAACAGAGTTTGATGTGTACTGTTTACATGTGGATGTGCATGCGTACACATTTGCATGATGCTAACATGATGCAAGCAAACCAAAGAATGGCTCTGATCAGATGTGTGATGTGTTCTGAAGTTCACCATGACTCTGAGAAAGAGTGCAACATTAGCTAAATATGCTCCTACCAAGATTAATCATCACCTGAGAGAGAGAGAGTGCGAGGGAGGAAGGTTATATCAGAGATTTTGTACAAATAACTTACACCATCTGCGTGTTTCACTGTCATCCAACGTGTCAGCCAATTCTCATTGCCTGTCTCCCAAAGTAGCTGCATATTTAGCTGGTTTTACATTTATAGCCTATTGATGAACAATTTAAGGAAATGGCACAATAAATGAGTGGGGCATGTTGTATTTGTCTTGCAGTGATAACTGTGATATCAATGTCAGTGCAACCAACCGTAGTGCAAATTGCCCCCTCTGATACGCCTGAATGACAAAATGATTGAGGTGTAGCGGTCTACTACTTTATTCATCAGTACTATAACAGTCAGGGATCATTTTCATGGCTTTGCAGTTGAGAGAAAGTGGAATTAAAAACACTCAATGGCACAGCAGTCCAATAATTAAACCATTAATTACTATTAGTCCCACCTAAACCTGCACTTAACGCAGGGTAAAAACATTGTTACAAATACTTTTTCCAATTTCCCTGCATATTATCCTCATTTTGTTATATATTTGCTTAACATTGTTGATGTTGTTTAGTCAAGCTTGCATTCTTTATATGTGCCAGAAAATGGTATCCTGCCGCTTTTAGACAGATGTGCCTTTTTTAAAACACCTGCTGCCCCCTAAATATCTCTGCACAACCTTCCTGCTGATTAGAATACTGTATGTTTGTGTAGGTAATGGAATGTGTCATGTGTTTTGAGAGAGACGGAAGGAGACTATGTGGGTAAAGGATCGGCATCTTCTCTCTGCATTATTTGTTTCAGCTTGTGCATTTCATGGAAAAGTTGGATCTACCTCCCCTTTCCCCCCCTTTTCCATCTCTTGTTCCCTCCCTCTTACTCCTTCTCCCTCCCTCCTCCCTCCCTCCCTCCCTCCCTCCCTCCCTCTGTCCTTCTCTCTCCCTCTCTTTTACTGTTTTTGTTGGTGCTGCCACTGTCGTTTCCACTTTCGTTAGGTGCTAAGCAGCTCAGCTCTCTCTCACAATAATTCTTACACTCTACCTCAAATCAAATCAAATGTTGTCACATGCGCCGAATACAATGTGTAGACCTTACCTTGAAATGCTTACTTACAAGCCCTTAACCAACAATGCAGTTTTAAGAAGAAAAAAAGTTAAGAAAATATTTACAAACTAAACTATAGTAAAAGAAAGTAACACAATAAAATAACAATAACATGGCTATATACAGGGGGTACCGGTACCGGGTCAATGTGCGGGGGGGGTAAAGGTTAGTCGAGGTAATTGAGGTAATATGTACATGTACACTACCGTTCAAAAGTTTGGGGTCACTTAGAAATGTCCTTGTTTTTTAAAGAAAATCTATTTTTTTGTCCATTAAAATAACATCAAATTGATCCGAAATACAGTGAAGACATTGTTAATGTTGTAAATGACTATTGTAGCTCGAAACGGCAGATTTTTTATGGAATATCTACACGTGTTCCAATGGCAGGTTGTGTTTGCTAATCCAAGTGTGTACTAATCCCTTCACAGAACAGCGCACACTGGCTCTAACCAGAATAGAAAGAGGAGTGGAAGGTCCCTTTGCACAACTGAGCAAGAGGAGAAGTACATTTGAGTGTCCAGTTTGAGAAACAGATTCCCCACAAGTCCTCAACTGGCAGCTTCATTAAATAATACCCACAAAACACCAGTCTCAACGTCAACAGTGAAGAGGTGACTCTGGGATGCTGGCCTTCTAGGCAAAGTTGCAAAGAAAAAGCCATATCTCAGACTGGCCAATAAAAATAAAAGATTAAGATGGGCAAAAGAAAACAGACACTGGACAGATGTAGATTGGGAAAAAGTGTTATCGACAGACTAATCTAAGTTTGAGGTGTTCGGATCACAAAGAAGAACATTCGTGAGACGCAGAAAAAATGAAAAGATGCTGGAGGAGTGCTTGACGCCATCTATCAAGCATGGTGGAGGCAATGTGATGGTCTGGGGGTGCTTTGGTGGTGGTAAAGTGGGAGATGTGTACAGGGTAAAAGGGATCTTGAAGAAGGAAGGCTATCACTCCATTTTGCAATGCCATGCCATGCCATACCCTGTGGACGGCACTTAATTGGAGCCAATTTCCTCCTACAACAGGACAATGACCCAAGCACAGCTCCAAACTATGCAATAACTTTTTAGGGAAGAAGCAGTCAGCTGGTATTCTGTCTATAATGGAGTGGCCAGCACAGTCACCGGATGTCAACCCTATTGAGCTGTTGTGGGAGCAGCTTGTCCGTATGGTACGTAAGAAGTGCCAATCAAGCCATTCCAATTTGTGGGAGGTGCTTCAGGAAGCATATGGGGTGAAATCTCTTCAGATTACCTCAACAAATTGACAACTAGAATGTCAAAGGTCTGCAAGGCTGTAATTGCTGCAAATGGAGGATTATTTGATGAAAGAGAAGTTTGAAGGACACAATTATTAATTCAATTAAAAAGCATTATTTATAACCATGTCAACGTCTTGACTATATTTCCTATTCATTTTGCAACTCTGTTGATGTATGTTTTCATGGAAAACAAGGACATTTCTAATTGACCCCAAACTTTTGAACGGTAGTTAGCCTGTCAACTATGTGTCTGTCTATCCCTGTTCTCTCCTCTCTGCACAGACCATACAAACGCTCCACACCGCGTGGCCGCGACCACCTAATCTGGTGGTCCCAGCGCGCACGACCCACGTGGAGTTCCAGGTCTCCGGTAGCCTCTGGAACTGCCGATCTGCGGCCAACAAGGCAGAGTTAATCTCAGCCTATGCCTCCCTCCAGTCCCTCGACTTCTTGGCACTGACGGAAACATGGATCACCACAGACAACACTGCTACTCCTACTGCTCTCTCTTCGTCCGCCCACGTGTTCTCGCACACCCCGAGAGCTTCTGGTCAGCGGGGTGGTGGCACCGGGATCCTCATCTCTCCCAAGTGGTCATTCTCTCTTTCTCCCCTTACCCATCTGTCTATCGCCTCCTTTGAATTCCATGCTGTCACAGTTACCAGCCCTTTCAAGCTTAACATCCTTATCATTTATCGCCCTCCAGGTTCCCTCGGAGAGTTCATCAATGAGCTTGATACCTTGATAAGCTCCTTTCCTGAGGACGGCTCACCTCTCACAGTGCTGGGCGACTTTAACCTCCCCACGTCTACCTTTGACTCATTCCTCTATGCCTCCTTCTTTCCACTCCTCTCCTCTTTTGACCTCACCCTCTCACCTTCCCCCCCTACTCACAAGGCAGACAATACGCTCGACCTCATCTTTACTAGATGCTGTTCTTCCACTAACCTCATTGCAACTCCCCTCCAAGTCTCCGACCACTACCTTGTATCCTTTTCCCTCTCGCTCTCATCTAACACCTCCCACACTGCCCCTACTCGGATGGTATCGCGCCGTCCCAACCTTCGCTCTCTCTCCCCCGCTACTCTCTCCTCTTCCATCCTATCATCTCTTCCCTCTGCTCAAACCTTCTCCAACCTATCTCCTGATTCTGCCTCCTCAACCCTCCTCTCCTCCCTTTCTGCATCCTTTGACTCTCCATGTCCCCTGTCCTCCAGGCCGGCTCGGTCCTCCCCTCCCGCCCCGTGGATCGATGACTCATTGCGAGCTCACAGAACAGGGCTCCGGGCAGCCGAGCGGAAATGGAGGAAAACTCGCCTACCTGCGGACCTGGCATCCTTTCACTCCCTCCTCTCTACATTTTCCTCCTCTGTCTCTGCTGCTAAAGCCATTTTCTACCATTCTAAATTCCAAGCATCTGCCTCTAACCCTAGGAAGCTCTTTGCCACCTTCTCCTCCCTCCTGAATCCTCCTCCCCCTCCCCCCTCTCTGCAGATGACTTCGTCAACCACTTTGAAAAGAAGGTCGACGACATCCGATCCTCGTTTGCTAAGTCAAACGGCACCGCTGGTTCTGCTCACACTGCCCTACCCTGTGCTCTAACCTCTTTCTCCCCTCTCTCTCCAGATGAAATCTCGCGTCTTGTGACGGCCGGCCGCCCAACAACCTGCCCGCTTGACCCTATCCCCTCCTCTCTTCTCCAGACCATTTCCGGAGACCTTCTCCCTTACCTCACCTCGCTCATCAACTCATCCCTGACCGCTGGCTACGTCCCTTCCGTCTTCAAGAGAGCGAGAGTTGCACCCCTTCTGAAAAAACCTACACTCGATCCCTCCGATGTCAACAACTACAGACCAGTATCCCTTCTTTCTTTTCTCTCCAAAACTCTTGAACGTGCCGTCCTTGGCCAGCTCTCCCGCTATCTCTCTCTGAATGACCTTCTCGATCCAAATCAGTCAGGTTTCAAGACTAGTCATTCAACTGAGACTGCTCTTCTCTGTATCACGGAGGCGCTCCGCACCGCTAAAGCTAACTCTCTCTCCTCTACTCTCATCCTTCTAGACCTATCGGCTGCCTTCGATACTGTGAACCATCAGATCCTCCTCTCCACCCTCTCCGAGTTGGGCATCTCCGGCGCGGCCCACGCTTGGATTGCGTCCTACCTGACAGGTCGCTCCTACCAGGTGGCGTGGCGAGAATCTGTCTCCTCACCACGCGCTCTCACCACTGGTGTCCCCCAGGGCTCTGTTCTAGGCCCTCTCCTATTCTCGCTATACACCAAGTCACTTGGCTCTGTCATAACCTCACATGGTCTCTCCTATCATTGCTATGCAGACGACACACAATTAATCTTCTCCTTTCCCCCTTCTGATGACCAGGTGGCGAATCGCATCTCTGCATGTCTGGCAGACATATCAGTGTGGATGACGGATCACCACCTCAAGCTGAACCTCGGCAAGACGGAGCTGCTCTTCCTCCCGGGGAAGGACTGCCCGTTCCACGATCTCGCCATCACGGTTGACAACTCCATTGTGTCCTCCTCCCAGAGCGCTAAGAACCTTGGCGTGATCCTGGACAACACCCTGTCGTTCTCAACTAACATCAAGGCGGTGGCCCGTTCCTGTAGGTTCATGCTCTACAACATCCGCAGAGTTCGACCCTGCCTCACACAGGAAGCGGCGCAGGTCCTAATCCAGGCACTTGTCATCTCCCGTCTGGATTACTGCAACTCGCTGTTGGCTGGGCTCCCTGCCTGTGCCATTAAACCCCTACAACTCATCCAGAACGCCGCAGCCCGTCTGGTGTTCAACCTTCCCAAGTTCTCTCACGTCACCCCGCTCCTCCGCTCTCTCCACTGGCTTCCAGTTGAAGCTCGCATCCGCTACAAGACCATGGTGCTTGCCTACGGAGCTGTGAGGGGAACGGCACCTCAGTACCTCCAGGCTCTGATCAGGCCCTACACCCAAACAAGGGTACTGCGTTCATCCACCTCTGGCCTGCTCGCCTCCCTACCACTGAGGAAGTACAGTTCCCGCTCAGCCCAGTCAAAGCTGTTCGCTGCTCTGGCCCCCCAATGGTGGAACAAACTCCCTCACGACGCCAGGACAGCGGAGTCAATCACCACCTTACGGAGACACCTGAAACCCCACCTCTTTAAGGAATACCTAGGATAGGATAAGTAATCCTTCTCACCCCCCTTTAAGATTTAGATGCACTATTGTAAGTGACTGTTCTACTGGATGTCATAAGGTGAATGCACCAATTTGTAAGTCGCTCTGGATAAGAGCGTCTGCTAAATGACTTAAATGTAATGTAAATGTAGGTAGGGGTAAAGTGACTATGCATAGATAATAAACAGCGAGTAGCAGCAGCATGAAACAAAAATGAGGGGTCAATTAAATTAGTCCGGGTAGCCATTTAATTAACTGTTCAGCAGTCTTGTGGCTTGAGGGTAAATGCTGTTAAGGAGCCATTTGGACCTAGACTTGGCGGTCCTGTACCGCTTAGCATGCGGTAGCAGAGAGAACAGTCTATGACTTGGGTGGCTGGAGTCTTTGACCATTTTTAGTGCCTCTGACACCACCTGGTATACAGGTCCTGCATAGCAGGAAGCTTGGCCCCAGTGATGTATTGGGCTGTACACACTACCCTCTGTAGCGCATTGCGGTCAGATGCCGACCAGTTGCCATACCAGGCAGTGATGCAACCAGTCAGGATGCTCTTGATGGTGCAGCTGTAGAACCTTTTGAGGATCTGAGTACCCATGCCAAATCTTTTCTGTCTCCTGAGGGGTAATAGGCATTGTCGTGCCCTCTTCACGACTGTCTTGGTGTGTTTGGACCATGATAGTTTGTTGGTGATGTGGACACCAGGAATCTTGAAGCTCTCGACCTCTATCCACATGGCTCTAACTCAAACCTGTGTTAACTCTCCTCTCCTCCAAGCCCTCTCAGAAAGACCCTTGTGGTCTTTTTAAGTCTGGTGCAAACCCTTGTTTTCTACCATTGGGAACTGTGTAAAATCTCCTTTTAGAATCCTCTCCAAAAAGGTAAGGTTGTATTTAATGTGATGCACTGTAGCCAGGGTTGAGGAGTAATTGATTACATGTAATCAGTGACATGTAATCTGATTATAAAATACTGTAACTGTACGGATACGTTACCAGAAAAAAATATTGAAATCAGATTACATATACATTTGAAAAAGTAAATGATTACTTCTTGGATTACTTTTAAATTCAGAAAGGATGTTTGCGAGATTAAAAAAAACATTATGACACTTTTCTGTTTTATTAATGACATTCAATTCAGCATTGAAAAGTCAGAGACTTTTTTTGTTCTTTGAATGCCTCTTAAGGGTAAAGTAGTCTGAAGTAATCAGATTACGTTACTAAGTTTTGGTAGTCCAAAAGTTACGTTACTGATTACAATTTTGGACAGGTGTGATCCTGTAACAGATTACATTTACAAAGTTACCTACCCAACCCTGACTATAGTGCATGTGCTCTACCTCTGCAGCTGCCTATCCTCTATGTCTTGTGTCTGTTCCCATGTGCTGGACTATTTCACAATTTGTACAAAATGCTGTACAGAGATATGCTAATTGGAAAAGTGATTAAATGTGAAAGTTTTCTTTTACTGCACCTAATTTGTAGAACTGCCTTTACTACTGTGTGGTGTATTTAGGAACATTCATATTTACAGTTGGAGTGTGAAACCGTTGCTCTGATGAGGAGACTTTATTTTGTTACTATCCACTGCTTATTGTGTTTTAATCTACCACCTGACAATTATGTCAAATATACAGTACCAGTCAAACGTTTGGACACACCTACTGATTCCAGGGATGTTCTTTATTTTTTTACTATTTTCTACATTGTAGAATAATAGTGAAGTTATCAAAGCTATGAAATCACACATATGGAATCATGTAGTAACCAAAAAAGTGTTATAACAAATCAAAATATATTTTATATTTGAGATTCTTCAAAATAGCCACCCTTTGCTTTGATGACAGCTGGGTGTCATCAAAGCAAAGGGTGCGTTCTGAGCCATCTCCTGTACTCCCTGTTCACCCACGACTGCGTGGCCACGCACGCCTCCAACTCAATCATCAAGTTTGCGGACGACACAACAGTGGTAGGCTTGATTACCAACAACGACGAGACGGCCTACAGGGAGGAGGTGAGGGCCCTCGGAGTGTGGTGTCAGGAAAATAACCTCACACTCAACGTCAACAAAACTAAGGAGATGATTGTGGACTTCAGGAAACAGCAGAGGGAACACCCCCCTATCCACATCGATGGAACAGTAGTGGAGAGGGTAGCAAGTTTTAAGTTCCTCGGCATACACATCACAGACAAACTGAATTGGTCCACTCACACTGACAGCGTCGTGAAGAAGGCGCAGCAGCGCCTCTTCAACCTCAGGAGGCTGAAGAAATCGGCTTGTCACCAAAAGCACTCACAAACTTCTACAGATGCACAATCGAGAGCATCCTGGCGGGCTGTATCACCGCCTGGTACGGCAACTGCTCCGCCCTCAACCGTAAGGCTCTCCAGAGGGTAGTGAGGTCTGCACAACGCATCACCGGGGGCAAACTACCTGCCCTCCAGGACACCTACACCACCCAATGTTACAGGAAGGCCATAAAGATCATCAAGGACGTCAACCACCCGAGCCACTGCCTGTTCACCCCGCAATCATCCAGAAGGCGAGGTCAGTACAGGTGCATCCAAGCTGGGACCGAGAGACTGAAAAACAGCTTCTATCTCATGGCCATCAGACTGTTAAACAGCCACCACTAACATTGAGTGGCTGCTGCCAACACACTGACATTGACACTGACCCAACTCCAGCCACTTTAATAATGGGAATTGATGGGAAATGATGTAAATATATCACTAGCCACTTTAAACAATGCTACCTTATATAATGTTACTTACCCTACATTATTCATCTCATATGCATACGTATATACTGTACTCTATATCATCGACTGCATCCTTATGTAATACATGTATCACTAGCCACTTTAACTATGCCACTTTGTTTACTTTGTCTACATACTCATCTCATATGTATATACTGTACTCGATACCATCTACTGTATGCTGCGCTGTACCATCACTCATTCATATATCCTTATGTACATATTCTTTATCCCCTTACACTGTGTATAAGACAGTAGTTTTGGAATTGTTAGTTAGATTACTTGTTGGTTATCACTGCATTGTCGGAACTAGAAGCACAAGCATTTCGCTACACTCGCATTAACATCTGCTAACCATGTGTATGTGACAAATAAAATTTGATTTGATTTGAGCTTTGCACATTCTTGGCATCCTCTCAACCAGCTCAACCACCTGGAATGCATTTCAATTAACAGGTGTGCCTTGTTAAAAGTTAATTTGTGGAATTTCTTTCCTTCTTAATGCACCAATCAGTTGCGTTGTGACAAGCTAGTGGTGGTATTCAGAAGATAGCCTTATTTGGTATAAGACCAGAGCTGTACTCATACTAACCGCACTAACCATACTATTTGCGACGTAGTATGCTTATTGGTCATTGTATGGATATTGTTAGTATGCCAAAAGTTCACGGATGTCGTACTAAATTTGCCAAAATACGAAGTATACAAGCAGCGGACACTCAATCCATGCTTTAAGGGCCCATAATGCAATTCTTCAGAAAATGGACGTGGCTTCACATTTTTAGATTTGAAGAAAATGGTGGAAAATTTGCAGCCAATGTCCGATGAGAGTGGTTACAAATGCATTGCTTTAACTAATTATGTCAAATTTTAAGAAAATGTTAAGCAATGTAATAAAGAAATTACTTTTCAAATAAGTTAGGTTACACGTTATGTTGGCTGACAATTTGTTAGTTATGCTATCCTTATGAAATGCATAGCATTACAGAAGTATGTACCGGTATGTTAGCTAGTTACCTAGTTGGCTAATACATCAAACTTGCCAAGCAGTATATTAACTATATGCTAAATAACTACCCAAAATGTATTGACTTGATTGTTCATGTAATTCTTAGCTAAGTGTTGTGCGTTCTCAATGGACATTGTTAATTCTGGCTATCTACTCCGATTTCATAGTGTGCCAGAGTCAGAGTGTCAGTAAAAGTTGCCAAAAAAAGAGTAATTAAATTGTATCCAGCAGCACAGTTACAGTCACCAACAATCTGGATAACATGAAAACAGCCTAACCAGCTCTGCTAGGGTGAGTAAAATGGTCAGAGTGAGGTGCTCTCTCATTTGTGTCTGGAAGTAGCTGGCTTGGGTGCTTGACTGCCGTTGTAAGGTCAGAATGCTTGGATCACTAACCCTACTCCTCGGCCAGAGCAAAACGCTCTGAATTTACGAATGGACAATCTGACAACGCTCTGAATTTACGAATGCCCAGAACGCTCTCTGGCACTCCAGATTGAATTTACGAACACACTCGACATCATAAAATGTCCAGCTTGTCATTTGTTATGCAAACAAGCTAGCAAGAGGTTGCATAGCAACACCATCAACTTCCGCTTAACAGGCGAATCGTTAGTATGCTCAACTGAAACGATACTGTTCCTTTACAGTATACTAAAATGAAATAATAGTATATACTCATTAAGTATGTTGTATACAGTATGTTATTATGGGTATTCAAACACCGCTCAAGACCATAGTTTGTCAAGAACAGCTCAAATAGGCAAAGAGAAACAATAGTCCATCATTACTTTAAGACATGAAGGTCAGTCAATCGGGAAGATTTCAAGAACTTTGGAAGTTTCTTCAAGTGCAGTCACAAAAACCATCAAGCTTTATGATGAAACTGGCTCTCATGAGGATCGCCACAGGAAAGGAAGACCCAGAGTTACCTCTGCTGCAGAAGATAAGTTCAAATCAAAGTTTATTTGTCACGTGTGCCGAATACAACAGGTGTAGACCTTACAGTGAAATGTTTACTAACCAATAGTGCGGAAAAATTAAAAATAGATTAAAAAAGGTGTGTGTGTAGGTAAGTAAAGAAATAAAACAACAGTAAAAAGACATTTGAAAATAACAGTTGCAAGGCTATATACAGACACCTGTTAGTCAGGCTTATTGAGGTAGTATGTGCATGTAGGTATGGTTTAAGTGACTATGCATATATGATGAACAGAGAGTAGCAGTAGCGTAAAAAGAGGGGTTGGCTGGTGGTGGGACACAATGCAGATAGCCCGGTTAGCCAATGTGCGGGAGCACTGGTTAGTCTGGCCAATTGAGGTAGTATGTACATGAATGTATAGTTAAAGTGACTATGCATATATGATAAACAAAGAGTATCAGCAGCGTAAAACAGGGGTTCACAGAATTCAAGTAACAGACACATCTCAACATCCACTGTTCAGAGGAGACTGTGTGAATCAGGCCTGCATGGTCAAATTGTTGGAAAGAAACGACTACTAAAGGACACCAATAATAAGAAGAGACTTGCTTGGGCCAAGAAACACGAGCATTGGACATTAGACCAGTGGAAATCTGTCCTTTGGTCTGATGAATCCAAGTTTGAGATTTTTGGTTCCACCCGCCGTGTCTTTGTGAGACGCAGAGTAGATGAACGTATGATCTTTGCATGTGTGGTTCCCACGGTGAAGCATGGAGGAATAGGTGTGATGGTGTGGGGGTACTTTGCTGGTGGTACTGTCAGTGATTTATTTAGAATTCAAGGCACACTTAACCAGCGTGGCTACTACAGCATTCTGCAGTGATACGTCATCCCATCTGGTTTGCGCTTGGGTGGGACTGTCATTTGTTTTTCAACAGGACAATGACGCAAAGCACACCTCCAGGCTGTGTAAGGGCTATTTGACCAAGCAGAGTGATGGAGTGCTGCATCAGATGACCTGACCCCCACAATCACCTGACCTCAACCCAATTGAGATGTTTTGGGATGAGTTGGACCGCAGTGCTCAGCATATGTGGGAACTCCTTCAAGACTGTTAGAAAAGCATTCCTCGTGAAGCTGGTTGAGAGAATGCCAAGAGTGTGCAAAGCTGTCAACAAGGCAAATTGTGGCTTCTTTGAAGAATATATCATATATTTTGATTTGTTTAACACTTTTTTCATTACTGAATGATTCCATGTGTTATTTCATAGTATTCTACAATGCAGAAAATAGTAAAAATAAAGAAAAACCCTTGAATGAGTAGGTGTGTCTAAACTTTTGACTGGTACTGTATTACTAGAAGAAGAACAAGTCACTTGTCATTGATTTATTACATATACAGTAAAGTTCATAACAGTTTGTAGACTGTAGAGCTCTTCATCTGTGTAAATTAGTTTACAAAGCGATGAAGAGTGTTTTTATACTGGTTGTCTACTCATGACAGGCCACGTTTTTACAATTTATATTTCACTCATGACATCTACTACATCTACTACTTTCACAATGCCTCTTACCATGACTATTTATACCTATGGCCTGCCTCTTGAAACATGCTCCGACCATTTGTGCCAAGTGAAGTCTTTGGCACAAATGGTCGGTCTTGGGCATCAGTATAGAATGATGGACAGATCCAGGTTCTAGTTGCAGATCCAGGTTCTAGTTGCAGATCCAGGTTCTAGAAGCAAATCCAGGTTCTAGTAGAGGATTAAGAGTTAAATGGAATACAGGTGTGAGTGCAGTCCTAGTTCACTGAAAGAAAGTATCTTCTCTTCCATCTATTCTCTGCCTTTCATCCACTAGTCTTTCTCACCTTCCCCCATGTGTGTGCTTACTGTCGTTTTGACAGTGTATAGGTCTCAAGTGTCAGTCTACATGATGTGACCAGTAAACTGTTATGATGAAAGAATGGAAAGTTGTCCACACTTTTTTATTGATGTGGATATAAAGTCCCTCCACCCCTCTCTTTTACGCCCTCTCTCTCTCTTGTTCTCTCTCGCTCCCTCTCTCTGTCTCAAGCACACACACACTAAAACATTCACATTTAGAACACATCTTACTGACAGCAAGTGTGACGTTACTGATAACAAGCACTGTAAAAGTCTCCACTGATGTGCCAACAAGCTTGCTAACAGACCCCATCCCGCTGGCAGCATTAGCAGATCTACTATAACTATTGCAATCAGTCGTGTTTGCTGTGTGAAAGGTTTATGTAAAAAAAAAATCACTTTAATAAATTAGGAAGTGGGAGTAGGATGAATGGGAGTAATTTATTAAACAGGTGAGGGCTTTTGGGTGTGAAAGCTGTTGATAATTCCTGCTAGACTAGCATAAAGGAAATTTGATTTAAAAAAAAGTCGCAAGCAGCACAAGCTAATGACTGATAAGTTTTACAACATGACTGCAGCATGACATAATTAACAGGTCAAAGGTAGGGTCCTAAACACATTGAGCAGGTCGTTCATATGAAATGATATTATGCACTACAGCCCTTACAATGTTTGTTTTTTCTATCAGATTTATTTGACACGGCATGTAGATTTTTGAGAAATTAGAGACTCACTGACGCTATACACGTCAAATTGACTTACTACTCCCTCTCAGCTCTACCTCTGAGTTCATTCTGTCCCGAAGCTGCTGTTGACTACGCGTCTCTAACTGTCTCTGTCCCCCTATACCCAAACCCCCCTGCCCCCCCTGGAAAGCTGGTCCAGGAAGACAGGAGGCAGTACAGAGGTGGTGCAGTCCTGTGATGAAAGGGGCCTCCCCATTTGAGGGGCCTATCAGGAGCCGCTCATAACCCTAGCTCAAAACTGCGCTCTCATTCACAACATTATGGGGCCCACCTGCATCTTCCTGCTCAAGAGCCAGGCTGATATCAGGCAGGCTGTAAGTAAGTCTGGACACACACAAACACATATGCACTGAATATACCAAACATTAAGAACACCTTTCTAATTATGAGTTGCACCCCCTTTTGCCCTCAGAACAGCCTCAATTCGTCTGGCATGGACTCTACAAGCTGTCGAAAGCATTCCACAGGGATGCTACCCCATATTGACTCCAATGCATCCCACAGTTGTGTCAAGTTGCCTGAATGTCCTTTGGGTGGTGGACCATTCTTGATACACATGGGAAACTGTTGAGCGTGAAAAACCCAGCAGCATTGCAGTTTCTTGACACAAACCTGTACGCCTGGCACCTACTACCATACCCCGTTCAAAGGCACTTACATCTTTTGTGTTGCCCATTCACAGTATGAATGGCACACATACACAATCTATGTGTATTATCTCAAGGCTTAAAAATCCTTCTTTAACCTGTATCCTCCGCTTCATCTACACTGATTGATGTGGATTTAACAAGTGACATCAAAATGGGATCATAGCTTTCACCTGGAATCACCTGGTCAGTCTATGTCATGGAAAGAGCAGGTGTTCTTAATGCTTTGTGTGTGTGTGTGTGTGTGTGTGTGTGTGTGTGTGTGTGTGTGTGTGTGTGTGTGTGTGTGTGTGTGTGTGTGTGTGTGTGTGTGTGTGTGTGTGTGTGTGTGTGTGTGTGTGTGTGTGTGTGTGTGTGTTAAATGTAACCAGACATGATGTGTTTGGCAGATAAAGTACACATATGTGGATGAGACAGCAAACAGGGACTTACCTACCTGGGGCTACTGTACTCCTTGGTCGACCCTCTTTCTTTTACATTATATGTTTGTGTTGTGACTGATGTCAAAAGAAACCCCTGCAGTTTGTTCCATTATTGGATTAATTTAGGATTCTGATGGCCGTTTGATGTTTAACCAAATGTATTTCTTCAGGCCACTGTGTTTACACTTCTCCCTGCAGATGAACCCCTAAGGGTTCTGGGATATGTCTCTCTCTCTCTCTGTCCTCTATATCCTTTAAAGGTTGCTTTCATTATAAGCAAGAGCTGAAAAAAAGAACATAGCTACATTCCTTGCAGACTGAAAGACATGCGTTTCCCGGTTGTGCTCTGTCTCTGATGACGCTGGGATCAGTCTGAATGGGAGTCATTAAGATGTTTGAAAGCATTCCAGTGACTATATAGCTATTGTCCCTTGCTTGAGTTCCACCAGAATAGATAGAGGATTATCATGGCGCAGACCGCAGATTCACCTTTTGAAGTCGCTATGTTCCTGGGATTGTTAACATCAGATAGTGTAGGAATATAATATGATGGACTCTGACAATTATTATCTCTAAACAACTTAATCATAATCTTTATTTATTCATTGTTAATAACGTAATTTTATTTGAAGATCTGATTACACTGACACTGTCTTCTTTGACCCAATAGGACAGAGACCTGAGGCCAGAGGAGATTGATGGTAAGTTGTTTTTCATTAATGTTCCTGTGCTTGTCTCTCTGTAGTTGCGTCTCTGGTAGTGGCATGAGTTTTCAGATTACAGGAGAGTCATCTTTTTCTGTTCTCTCTGCAGAGTTGCGGGATGCTTTTAAGGAGTTTGATAAGGACAAAGATGGTTTCATCAGCTGTAAAGACCTGGGAAACTGTATGAGAACCATGGGATACATGCCTACTGAAATGGAGTTGATAGAACTGAGCCAACAGATCAACATGAATTGTAAGAGCGTGCCCTAGTCTAGATATTTGCAGTACAGGTGCATTACACCATGGTTTGCTAACCCCCCCCCCCCTAACATGTTCTCCCTTGTTCCTTCTCTTTTTGGCAAGTGGGAGGTCATGTTGACTTTGAGGATTTTGTGGAGTTGATGGGCCCCAAACTTCTCGCTGAAACTGCAGATATGATTGGTGTAAAAGAACTGAGAGATGCCTTCAAAGAGGTGAGAAACTGGATTGCCAGAGAGAGGGAGGAGAGGGTTATTACGGAGAAAAGTAGTTCTATTGCCTGTCGGTCTAATATTTCATGCTCTGGATTATGAATGTGATCATTTGTTTTTTTCCCTCATGAAGTTTGACACCAATGGTGATGGAGCGATAAGCACATCTGAGCTGAGAGAAGCCATGAGGAAGTTGCTGGGACAACAGGTGAGGTTACAGAATGAAGTCTGTCTGAGCAGCTTAATCGATGTATGCATCACTACTAAAAACTTTGTTTTACACACACGTATTCCTCCTTTGTTACTGGACTGTAGGTTGGCCACAAGGACTTAGAAGATATCCTGAGGGACATCGACTTGAATGGTGATGGGCATGTTGACTTTGAAGGTAAGCTGATGCAGAGTTTATTTATCTATACCAACAGAATAATAAAATCACAGACAATATTGTAATAGCTAGAGATTTTGCTATTCATGCTGTGTGCAAGCTAGTCTTCAGATAATGGGACAGGAGTGCTTCATAAACGCTTGATGTCAACTGGTCTTCCTTACTCTTCAATTTCATGATATTTCTTTCCTTTTATCCACTTTCTGGCAAAGCTTCAAATAGCTTTGACATTTGCAAACGGCCTGTTTCAACCATGTAAGGAAAGTGTGGTCTCCTCCTGTGTTTTCCTTATAACAGTGAGAACACAATCCCTATACCCCAATCCTTAAACTGGTAAATGCATTATGATACAGTATTCAATATGTCTGTCGGCTGCAGACAACTATGGGGCCCAACTGGTCACTGTGACTCAAATATAGACGTGCAGTAACATATGATACTGTCGACTTTCACACAGTCTGCATGTCCTATGCATATTTTAACACACACACACACAGACTGAACTTCTAATATTTGACAGGTCCTATCCTCTCTTTTCACAGAGTTTGTACGAATGATGTCCCGCTGAGAGGAGGAATGGTCGATATGGCTTCAAGTTAATTATTCTGAATGTGAACCTCAGCCCCTTTGTCATCATCATTGAATGAGCAAAACGGAGTAAATACTTGGACCTCTGAGCTATCTTTTCCTGAGAAAAACTGGAATTAAAGACCTTACCTCTAAGTAGAAACGGAAGACCACAGTACTGCTCAAAATAGTGTTCTTCCCTAAAAGCCCCACATTCCAACTTAGACAGGTTCTACTGTAGCTACAGACTGACCCGCTAATGGTTTCCACACTATTAACCTTCCACGAACTGTATACACTTGTGTGTAGCCTGCTGTTTAGGCAAGTTTTGTTTCTCAACCTTTAAATGGCAATATTACTTGTGACTACTGATATGTTCTTCAAGTTTGAGTAATAGAGTGAGAAAAGCAGAGTCTTATTTGTGTGTGTGTTTGTCACTGTGATCTTTTGTGAGGTGATCACTGTGTTTACCCAGCACCATAAAAGCACCAGATCCTCTCTAATGCACTGGGTTTATGGGACAAGCAACAGCTAAGAGGACCTCAGCAAACAAGCTTTCCCAGATCTGGAAAATAGTAGCTTTTCTTCACATTTGTGTGCAGTGCATAAACATGATGGTTTATGTGTACAGTATCTTGTCTGTCTGTCTGTCTGTCTGTCTGTCTGTCTGTCTGTCTGTCTGTCTGTCTGTCTGTCTGTCTGTCTGTCTATCTGTACAGTTTGACAAGTAAATTGCAGAGTCCTAGTTTGTCATTGTGCTGTTTTTATGCATGCCAGAGACAAACCTAATTTTAAATATAGTATTATCTGTATGGGTGTGACAGTAAATGTAATACATTGTCTAATGTATATAGTAGGCCACGCAATCTACTAAAAATAAATGTCTACTTGTGAACCTGTTTTTTTGTTGCAATAAGTCCCAGGGAAATAGCTATATGGTGTGAAGCCAGGAAAGAAGAGACAGATTGAACTATTGCAATACCAGACAAACATGTAAAGGGCCCATACTAGGGGCTTTTGTGAAGTGAAGAAATGTTTCACAAGGACATTGGACTGACACATCAAACCTTCCTTTTCATTTTTTGCATATGGATAAACAATACAGAGCAATAGGTCTAGACCATTCTGGGCTCAAACAATATCAACATTTAAGAAAATATTCAAATAGATATGGCTAAAGGCCGACCTTGACAGAACAGAAATGATTTGTAGACTTCAGTTACTAAAGAGACGTTTTCATGGTACCAGAACACAACAATGGTGCGCGAATGACTGGCTGGCTGGAACAGAACGAGTTGTCATGGCAACTGTCTCGCTGCTCCACCTGGATCCGCAGGAGCGGCGCAACATCTCTCTTCTTTGTTCCCTACCGTCTGTCTGGACAGGACCCCAAATCCGCACGGGCTCCATCGTGTGGTAAATGTCTAGAATACATTTTGTTTTGAGTTCTTGATGTTCTCAATTTTCGAAACTAAAGAGATGCACGAGATAAAACTGTCTCATCGTTAGCATACAGCTAGCTACACAGCACTTAAAAAAAAGTCCGGTGCAGGTTTCTTTCATCATAGTGTTCGCTGTATGCATATTGTGTTTGAATTGTGTTGTGTGTATTGCTGAATTGTCATCTGTTGATATGATTATGTAGGCTACAGGTTGTGTTTTGCTAGTGACAACATATCGGCATGGTCTGTGGTTGATCAAAACCCAGGGCACAGTTTCTAAACCAATGGTCACCAATTGTTCGATCGCGGCAGACCAGGGAGATTTGTGGCTAAATCGGGTGCCCCTACTCTGCTGGCCAATCGGATAGCTCACATCACCGTGCCTACAAGCTTCCAAGACAGGAAGACCCCAGCAACAGAAAAGTTTGATACTAGCCAACGTGAGAATTCATAACTTTTACAACCATGTTCAGATAAATACTTTTAAAGAATACAGTTGCTGTTTATATGAGTGAGTTAATGACAAAGTGACTCTAGCCACAAAATTAAGGAAATTAGAAGGGGGGCTAGAGTCTAGAGTAAAATACTTTCTATAGAACCAACTTCACGGGATAGGCAACCGAAATTAATAATGAATGTGTGTGTGTTATATTAAACATAGAGGAGGGAGAAAATGTAGGCAAGCAATAAACATTTCAGAACAACTGCTAGTCGGCAGTTGTCAATTTTCTTGAAATTCCCCCCTTCTATTTTGGAACTGCAAGGCCTAGCACACTTCAGAATAATTTTGGTAACTCATGTTGACCAGTCGTGTGTGCCACAGAGAGTATTTGACTCTAGCCACAAAATTAAGAAAATTAGAAGGGGAGGCTAGAGTCAAATACTTTCTGTGGCACACATCAGAGTCATATACTTTCTATAGAACCAACTTCACGTTGGATAGGCAACCGGAATTAATCATTAATGTATGTGTGTTATATTAAATATAGACGAGGGAGTAAAATGTAGGCAAGCAATAAACATTTCAGAACAACTACTAGTCGAATAAGACATGGGAGAGATGACGAATTTTGGCAAAGAAATGTATTTATAGACTAATACACTTGAAACAAATAGCCAAACCGAAAAAAGCAGACATTACTAGTGCCTCCCCGCGATCAAACCGAGATGAATAAATCAAATGAAACGGAGCCTACCATGATCAGAAAAATCCCATGTACATTTAAATGTACATGTATGTAGGGGTAAGTGACTGCATAGATAATGAACAGCGAGTAGCAGCAGCGTAAAAAAAAGAAGGGGGTGCAAATAGTCTGGATAGCCATTTTAATGAACTCTTCAGCTGTTTTATATGGCTTGGGGATAGAAACTGTTAAATGAGCCTTTTGGAACTAGACATGGCACTCTTCTCGACTGTCTCGGTGTGTTTGGACCATGGTAGTTTGTTGGTGATGTGGAAGTTGAAGCTCTCGACTTACTCCACTACAGCCCCGTCGATTTGAATGGGGGTGTGTTCTGCCCTCCTTTTCCTGTAGTCCACAATCAGCTCCTTTGTCTTGATCACATTGAGGGAAAGGTTGTTGTCGTCTCTGACCTCCTCCTTATAGGCTGTCTCATCGTTGTCGGTGATCAGGCTATTAGGCTAGCAGCTCGTCGTGTCTTTAGGAATATTTCACTTTCTCTGGTCATAGCATTAATTTGTGCATGAGGCAGATGCAATGCGACTCGAGTTTCGCCATCAGGTGGAAGACATTGTCCCCTCTCTCTGGTCAGTCTCACAACTGAGACTAAACTCGAGAATTGATAACAAAATAAATCTCTGACTTCAGTGCGTTCAAGACAACTGGGAACTTGGGGGGAAAAACGAGATCCAACTGGGAAAAATCATTTTGAACGGACATCCATCTCGAAATTCCAAGACGGAAACTCAGCATATTTCCAGAGCTCCGACTTTCCGACCTGAAGATCACTTGCAAATGCTACACCTGATCTATTTTGTTGTCAAAGCTCGAATTTTGAAATAACCCACAATATGGTCTGATGATAACAATATTGGCAGGACGGGCATAGGACAATAGCCACTATGCTGGGATAACGTTTTAGGCCACATTCCTGCAGAACTATCTTTATTTAGTTTTTTTTTTTAGCTGTAGATCTCGGCTTGTTTTTTGATTGCCAAAGTGATCTTGGCTCAGAAAAGGTAGGTGACCACTGATCTAACCCATCTTTGCCCAGAGAGCCCTCATATTAAATCTAAGCGTCAAATGTTACTACGGCAACGTTATTTGTTCATTCATTCTTTTTGACAAACCCAGGGTGCACTGCAAGCACGCTGCGTTGGACTCTCCTGATTGGCCAACATTTCAGACATCAATTGCGTTCCAGGTCGTCCATATTGTAGTAGCGCTGCGTCGATTATCAGATCACAAAATGCCTGAGAGAGAGTTTTAACTTATCGAGAGCCACGTTGTTTCGTATAATATTAATGTTCTTCCTGAGATGTTGACACTCCTCCTAATATTGTGAAATTGGATCATCTGAATACTGCACAACCACAATAAATACGACCTGGAATAGGGCCATTGATTTACAGTCGTTTAAACCCTTTTTTTTTAGGAAATTGATATCACTTTCGTCCTTCAAGTTTGCACAAAATACATCGCAAATGTCGTTTTTATGAAATTCGTATATACATTCTATTCTAAATGTTTTATTTTCGAAGATTAATACAATTACGAATAACTCCCATTAGGTGTAATTGTGTGTAATTGTGTGTATCTTTCACCTGCATTTTTCCAACTAAACAGCTTTGCATCAAACAGAACCTTAGCTCGTTGATATACATTGGTGGTATGGAATTGTATTTGATTCGTGAATCCGATGCATTTCTATGAATATGCTAAACTCTCTCTTTATATTTATATACATAGAGAGCGAGAGAGAAAAAAATGTTAAACTAATGCCATGTGATTGGTTGTCACTTCAGTCATTCATTTCCTCTCTACAGTGAACCAGCAAGTTCACACCCTCTCTCGCCTCAGCCTTCATGCACTGTGTGTGCATCTGAGGAAATCAACGTCAGTCATACCGGTTTGGCAGAGAAGACTAAACGATCATTGCTGTCAATGAGAGCTGCAGTGTAGATTGTGGACTTCGATTTACATCTTGAAGCAAACAGGGATAGAAGCAAGTTGCACCAAAGATTGTGCAACGTAAGAACCTCATATTCCGCTAGAGCTTCTGGGAACGTTGATGACCGAGCATTAAGTCAGCTAGCAAGCCACAGATAGCTTTTAGCTAACAGATGAGACTGCTCAACTCTAACTAGTTATAGTGAAGGCCAACGAGGCTGTTCGTTTACCTGAGAGTATTTGAGATTTAGCCATGTTTAGTGGTTGCGAACATTTGTCAGCTGCAACCATTCAGCAGTCATACTTGGCTAATGTTAGTCAGATAGTTAGCTACCTAAATATATTTGACTACCTTATCTGGGGGGTGGGAGGGTTTTGTGCTGTCATTTATGCTAGTTGGCTAGCTAGCTACAATTGATGCCTTCTCTCACACAGCTTCCTTGGGCCAACTCGTGTGTGTCTGCTTGTACCAAGCTGTGTATGGCAATGCGGCGGGTAACGGTGCCATTGGTCGTTGGGCTGGTCGTGGTGGTGGTGTTGTCGCTGCTGGCTGAACACTGTTGGGCGGATGGTGGGGGCCTTGCTGAACGAGTTATCTGGGCAGTGAACGCTGGCGGGGAAGCTCACACAGACATGCATGGCATTCATTTCAAGAAGGATCCATTGGAAGGAAAGCTTGGGAAAGGTGAGTATGTAGGCATGGCTGGGTCATCAAAATGGCTCTATTAGATGACTATTTCCTGTTAATAATAGCAAATGTGACTATTGAATTGAACGCCATAGCCAGCTAGTCTGTGTGAAATTAGCTATAATTGTAGCCATTTGGCTGAAAGCAAGTGAAATATTTGCTTCTGCCAGAGGGTGATCATATGGTTGTAGAGGTGTGTATTTCCCATTAAGAAGATATTTCAAGCTAACTCATGCATTGTTTTGACTTCTGCTATTGAACCGATTTAACCCAATGAATAGTCAATATTAGTAGTGCTGTCATATTTGTTGAGCTTCTCCTTCGAAAATGAACCATCTCATGGAAGAATAGTAAACTCAACTGTGATGTTTATTTTATTTTTATGTAACCTTTAACTAGGAAAGTGACTGATGTTCATAAATGTATTTCTTTAAAATCAATTGGAAACTAAAAACATGAGCAGTTAAAATGAAAGTATATTGAGGTAAAGGATATATTGATGACATTTCTTGTTTGATGAATTATAGCCACTATGCTTAGTTCCACTGCATGTTCATAGATTTTTTTTAAAAACACATTTCATTCTGAAGCGACATTTCATATTGTTTCTGACATCCATCCCAGTAAAACTAAAGACCAAATGGGTCTGTCTGCAAATAGAAACCAGACAGTTAAGGAAACATTGACACTTGGCACAGGTATCGCCTCTCACTTGCCAGGACAGATAAGTCATGAATATTTTAACATGCCAAGCTATTGTTAGCCAGCAAGTTTGCATCTCACATTTTTAAAAGGACCTTATCGGCCATAAAATGCATGTGCTATTTTCCTGGTTTTCACCGTTTGTGCAAGTACAGAAAATAAATGTAAGCAGCCATCACTATACTGTTCCAGTACATGGGTAAGCAAATGGGCTTGTATTATGTAAGCTTATGTAAGGAGTGTTTTGGGTGAATATGTGACGGAATTGCTTATAAATCGACAACATAGTGAACAATCTACTCTGTATTTCCCTCTAGCTTCAGATTATGGAGTGCGTCTGCCCATATTGCGCTCTAGTCCCGAGGACCAGATTCTCTACCAGACAGAACGCTACAATGAGGATACTTTTGGCTATGAGGTGCCGATTCGTGAGGAAGGAGACTATATACTTGTCTTGAAGTATGCAGAGGTCTACTTTGCTCAGTCTCAGCAGAAGGTACCACTCAGCTTTCCAATCAAATCATCAAAATATGTTTTCAGTTTAGATCTCAAAGTTATCACTACTGTAAACAGTAAGTCATAGTAATGTTATTCTAATTTTGCAGCAAATAATGTTGTTCAACTTAGATATTGATAGTCTCCAAAAAAATACAGTTTCCAACAGATGTTTTATTGCAAGTTAATTTATTAGTAATATATAAATACCTTTGACATTCTACAGGTATTTGACGTGCGTCTTAATGACCATGTGGTGGTGAAAGATCTGGATATCTTTGAGCGGGTGGGTCACAGTACAGCTCATGACGAGATTGTGCCCTTCTCCATACGCCGCGGTAAACTGAGTGTTCAGGGGGAGGTGTCCACCTTCAACGGCAAGCTCACTGTGGAGTTTGTCAAGGTGAGTTGACACAACCGAAGTGTGTCACTGCTCAATGTTTTCTCCTCTTCTCCTGACCCATTTAAAACATATTTTTCAGATGTGTCCTCAAATTAAAGTCGAGCACTAAAGCCATGATTACCTGCACACAACTCTGAATGTACAGTCGTGGTCAAAAGTTTTGAGAATGACACAAATATTCATAACACTGCAGCCTTGAGTGTTGACAAGGCTGGAGATCACTGTCATGCAGATTGAGTTTGAATAACAGACTAGAAGCTTCAAAAGGAGGGTGGTGCTTAGAATCATTGTTCTTTCTCTGTCAATCATGGTTATCTGCAAGGAAACACGTGCCGTCATCATTGCTTTGCACAAAAAGGGCTTCACAGGAAAGGATATTGCTGCCTGTAAGATGGCACCTAAATCAACCATTTATTGGATCATCAAGAACTTCAAGGAGAGCGGTTCAATTGTTGTGAAGAAGGCTTCAGGGCACCCAAGAAAGTCCAGCAAGCGCCAGGACTGTGTCCTAAAGTTGATTCAGCTGCGGGGCAGCACCAGTACAGAGCTTGCTCAAGAATGGCAGCATGCAGGTGTGAGTGCATCTGCACGCACAGTGAGGCGAAGACTTTTGGAGGATGGCCTGGTGTCAAGATGTGTAGCAAAGAAGCCACTTCTCTCCAGGAAAAACATCAGGGACAGACTGATATTCTGCAAAAGGTACAGGGATTGGACTGCTGAGGACTGGGGTAAAGTCATTTTCTCTGATGAATTCCCTTTCCGATTGTTTGGGGCATCTGGAAAAAAGCTTGTCCGGAGAAGACAAGGTGAGCGCTACCATCTGTCCTGTGTCATGCCAGCAGTATAGCATCCTGAGACTATTCCTGTGTGGGGTTGCTTCTCAGCCAAGGGAGTGGGCTTGTAATTATACTTCAGTATTCCATAGTAACATCTGACAAAAATATCTAAAGACACTGAAGCAGCAAACTTTGTGGAAATTAATGTGTCATTCTCAACTTTTGGCCATGACTGTATGTTTGTTTATACCTTTTCTGTGTCACTAATCATTTTTGTGCAAATAATGGTAGGACTGTATTTCTCTGTATATTTGACACATGGCTTTCTCTGCTGTGAACTGATAACCTGCCCTTTGTTTTCTTAGGGTTATTACGACAACCCCAAGGTCTGTGCTCTGTATGTGATGAAGGGGACATTAGATGGTGAGCCTCATCAGTCTATTAACAGGAGAATATTCGGCAATGCCAGTGAAAAATAGCATTTTCTAAGATGTCTAAATAATTCTGAAATTATTAAAACAATTGTAATGGAATGTTGTATTACAAAATGATTGCTCTCTTTTTTTATCTCACATTCCTTTTTAATAACGTTATTCATTGGCTGCTCAAACAATTAATTGTATGCACAATCTAGTCTAAAGACATCACACCCTCTCCTCAATGTCTTACCTCTAAGTTCTGCATGAAATGAATTTCACTCAACCATATCTTTAAACCCATGATCTCTCCCATCTCTATATTTTGTGCATCTCAGATGTACCAAAACTTCAGCCTCACCCTGGACTGGAGAAACGTGACGAACTTGAGGAGGAGGAGGAAGAGGAGTCTGAGGCAGGAGAGGAGGGTGGTAAGAAGAGTACCTCGACAGCTCCCAAGTACAAGGTCCAGTCAGGCCCCAGAACACCAAACCCGTATGCGGCCGACAATAGCAGCCTCATGTTCCCTATCCTGGTGGCATTCGGGGTGTTCATCCCTACACTCTTCTGCCTCTGTCGGCTGTGAGAATGTAAAATAGAGGGGGAAACGGAACATGATGGACAAGAGACTGAAGGGGGGGGTGGGGGGGGGGGGCAGACAAGGAAGAGACACAAGGAAAGTCTAGGCAAATAGACAGGAGTGAGCACGAGAGCCAATGGCGTTAAGTGGACAAAAAAGAGACAACAAATTTGGAATGCAGTGCAGGTGACAGAATAAAATGCCTTCCTCACTAACTTTAAGGTCACACAGAGAAAAGGGGATGGAGAGAGTGAGTTTGTGTGTATTGTACATCTTACACATTTCCACCATGTTGCAAATTACCACATCACAAAGACATGATCTCGCATGAGACAGGATTGACCACTTTCGAAGCAGGTTTGTCTTGTCTTGTAGGAAGAGGCTGGGACTATACAGAGGGGTGCTGAAATGTGATTGGCTGTCCCTCTTTATAGATGAGTATGGCTTTGGATGAGGTGTGGCTTGAAGTGAATGCAGATAGGCTGCTATGGTGATCAACAAAAGTCCGGCCCAGTATTTAGTCAGAGATGATACAGGAGATAATATCCAGAAAATATTGATTCTTACAAATTTGGAAATTGGAAGATGTTTTAGAGAATTTGTGTTTGGTGGAGATTGGAGGGGACAGTGGGAGACGGTTGCCAATTTGGCCAATTAGGCATTTGAATGTTTTTGCTTGCTCTTTTTCTACTTTATTTTTGGGCTTGATTATCACCAAACTTGCTAGTGTTGTAAAGCTACAACTTTTTTGAGCTTTTGATACAAAGCTGTGCCATAATTTGTTGAGAAACAACATGCTAATCATTTCAACAAGTCTGTACTGTTACAGCCTCAGTCTATTCTATGGCAGAGAATTGATGTTTCATGTGCTGTTTGAAAAGAAGGCTGATTGTGTTTTCACATCTAAGGTGGATTTCACAATTATGTTGCATAATGTGTTTAAAAATGCATGTGTACCTCCATGGGACTATACCATGCTGTGCTGTTTCATATAAAAATGCAAGTTTCCTCAAATGTGGTCACAGGTAAGAAGACTACTTGTTGTGCTGGCATGCATAACTGTGTACTAGCAGGTACCTTTTGAGACAGCTAGACTATAGAGTTATCAGAAATTGCAGGGCTTGACATTTAACCTTTTCAGCCACTTGTCTTCCAGTGCTTGAAATTAAGGGTGTCCTGTTGTCCCTGGGACAATAAATGTCTACGGTTCAAAACAGACTAAAAAAAGCAATGAGGCTGATACAACAGATCAGACCGTTTAGCTTAAAATGTTGATTAAGTATTATTTCTTCATATTATATGCTCAACAATGTGAACATGGCTGTGCTATCTGGGAAGGTTCCAAAATGCAATTCGCGGGAAAACATTTGCCAAAAGTGCACTGCACGTGTGAGTGGTTTCATGTGACAGAGATAAAACATATCTGTTAGAAATTAAGAAAGAGGAGATCTAAAGATGCATCAACTAGCATGGGTTACTTATATGACTAGGATTATGCCTTTGGCTGCTCGACAATAAAATATAAATGTGAAAACCAATAGAACATTTGGCATGTTAGGTGTTTAAAATAATTACTTCAACATTTCTATGGTTGTATTTTGGCTAGGCTACTTTTAAACAAGGTAAGCCTTGCTTCATAAAATAACATAAAACATCCAGGTTTTTAACAAGTTCATAGTTAAAATGCTGACCACCTCTGCTCAGATTCAAGGTGGGTGATGTGTGGTGCGCAACAGGCATTGTCTCCGGTCTTGTGACCATTTGATCTGAACAAACCATGCCTCAAGCCTTTAAACGTTAATGTTAATTTTCCTTCATTATATTTGTAAAAAATGACTGGTGTTTGCCTATATTTATGTAATTAACAGTCTCATTAAAGTTTGGCTACATTTTACGGAGCCTCCCTCATGTCAGCATCGGTTTGGACATGAAGCTGCAGCCAATATGCATATCACCTAGACTTTGACATGTAGGCTTTTTTTATTTGTGTACATGAAAAATAGATTTAAATGTTATGCCAATTGGCCCCTCTGATTTAATTCTGATCTGAGTAATTGTTTGATATTGTGCAAAAAAAAAACATTTACTTGTCCATTCAAACTCCAAATCTATATTATTCTTCTGTACCTTTAAAAAAAAAAAAAATTGTACAATTTAAAAAAATCTTGTCCCCGGACAAGAGGACAAGCCTTAATGTTCGAGCCCTGGAGAGTTTGAATCCTTTGACGGTTTACATGGTATTTAATCACATTGATGAAACCCTCTAACTTGTATGTGTTTTTCACTTAACGGTACATTAGCTTGGTTTGCATCTGGTGAAAGGCCACCTCTGAAAGGTTATCTGAAATAGTACAGAGTGATTTAGTTAGTTACTTTGCCAACATTGAGGGACCTGGTAATTAAACAAATTCTCAAGCAAGTGGGACAGGTCCCAAATCAGTAACATGTCTGAATTGTCACAGAGATGCATGTAGTGTTGTCCTTTGTCATGGTCACTGCCTTTTCCATTCATGGCTGTGCATGCCTTCTTTTGTCATGGCTGTGCATGCCTTCTTTTGTCATGGCTGTGCATGCCTTCTTTTGTCATGGCTGTGCATGCCTTCTTTTTCATGGCTGTGCATGCCTTCTTTTGTCATGGCTGTGCATGCCTTCTTTTGTCATGGCTGTGCATGCCTTCTTTGTCATGGCTGTGCATGCCTTCTTTTGTCATGGCTGTGCATGCCTTCTTTTGTCATGGCTGTGCATGCCTTCTTTTGTCATGGCTGTGCATGCCTTCTTTTGTCATGGCTGTGCATGCCTTCTTTTGTCATGGCTGTGCATGCCTTCTTTTGTCATGGCTGTGCATGCCTTCTTTTGTCATGGTCACTGCCTTTTCCATTCATGGCTGTGCATGCCTTCTTTTGTCATGGCTGTGCATGCCTTCTTTTGTCATGGCTGTGCATGCCTTCTTTTGATTCACAAGTGTTTTGTGTTGTAGAATTTTTGTTCTATAAAACTCCCAGTAATCCTCTGTTCATAACACTGTGAATGATATAATTTCATTTTTTAACTCACAATGTTGGTGCTGGAGTGATGATTAAGTACTAGGTCAAGATATAACGTAAACATCAGAAGTTATCCCAATACAGTGTGTCATTAGAATGAATAACCGGAAGGGCCTACGCATTTTTTTTGTATTTATTTACTATTTATGTAAAGTCCTCATGGAAAAACTGCTGGATTCTTTTAGTATATTGGAATATAAATGTAGGACTTACGTGTGTGTGTGTCAGCTATCCATAGCTACATAGAAGGTTAGAAAGTGAGTAGTTGGAAAGAACTAGTTGTGTTACACAACTTTTACTAAGGCCAACCAATATTGTCAGTGGTAGCCTAAATTGAAACTGGCTTTGAGTAGAAAGCTTAAGAGCAGCCTTCTTAACAATTATTATATTGCATTAAATTGTGATTCTTTTCCCAGAGAGAAGTGTTTCTAAAAGCCAGCTCCCCAAATTAGTTTGAAAAGTGTGCAATCAGTCAAATCAACATGATGTATAAACAGTGGGCTTGCACCAGTCTTAATAATCTATATTTACCTTGGACATGTACACACATCTATAGATGTGTGTACATGTTTCACTATTGGGAATAGTTTCCCTCTTTCCCATCTCTCCATGAAATAATATTTTAAGTTTAGGCCAGTTTATTATTATTTTTTTGTCTGATCCCTTTGATTCCTTTCTGAAGCTGTTTTAAAAAAACTTGCCTTAAAGTGGACCGCAGCATTTTGTTGTTACTAATCTCTAAGGTGTTCCACGGACATATCCATATGTCCTTCAATACAGTTAGCCTGGAAGTCAGTAGCTGCATGTTTGCATTGTTTTTGTGTTTATCTAACTGCCTCTGTATCAGGAACAAAGCTCTTTCCATGAGGGAAACATCTTTTACCAAGCCTATTACACTTGCCTCTCCACACTTGTCATTGGTTTTATACTTGCTGAATACTTGACAAATAGATGATCCAGGTGTTATAAATTCTCTCTCGCTCTTGTGGTTTCCCCCTCCATGTTCCATGCTGCTGGAAAAAAACAAGGGAGAGGTTACAATACTTGGTCAGCTGATAGTTGTTTAATTTGTTTTGTATAAAAAATACATTTACAAAAAGAAACAGTCTGTATCGAATAAGAGAGAAGCACCTTTGTTACTTATTTGAAAAAAAAAAGTTTATTTAATTCAGTACCAAAGTTAGTCTTTTGTTGGCTTAATTGAAATCGCTACACAGTTGCGTGTGTATATACTGTAAGGTACAATATCACACTTATTGTAGTGTGACAGCGGTTATTTTCTAATCTAAATATTGTTACTATTGAGGTGTTTTTAATAGTTAATTTTAAAGAAGACTGGCATTTCTGCTGGGGATAAGTTACAACGGTGGCACTGTAGAAAAAAGGTCTTGACTGACCACACTGGCTGTCTGGAAGAGAGGAGATTGATGAAGCATGGACATTTTTACATGTATAGTTTAAGAAAGGGGTTTAATCTGAGATATTTGCTTAATGACTAAAGGATTTGTAGCTTTTTATTCTTTCTCAGGATCTGTTTTGTTTGACTTTTTACCAGGATGTTTTAGTGGTGTGACTACTTGGTTTATTTTCAAAGCATTTGTCTGTCATTTGTTGTGTGTACATTTTATTTTAATTGAATCCCTGTTGCCTTAAATTTGAATACAGTTGTGCATTATCATTGTCAGCTTTGAGGTTCCTTTTTTTTGGTGTGCTTTCGAGTACTTCATTGGATGTTTTCTTTTTTTTCTTTTTTTTGCCCACCGAGTCTGAGTGTGCAAAAATCCTAACCTTACTTGAGCTCACCTAAGATAAGAACCAAATACTTGCTACACCACTCTCCCATTAGCCCTACTGAGGTGCAGACGGAACAACCATACACTCTTGTGCAGTCCATACACAGTCTTATGAATCACAGAATGAGGGTATGAATTAATTAGTGTGAATGTGAAAGAAAGCGATCAATGTCAATAAGGAATCCTACTCGACTTATTGATTTCTCCCACCCCATGAGGGCTTCATGCAGCAGGTGGACTGATGGAGTCCTTTGAGATGCCCCCTCCATACTCAGTTGTGGCTCTACAAATAACATCTAAGTGGGAACTGCTGATAAATACTGTCTCTTTTTTAAATAAATGTGCTATTTTATCTAACTGGTGTTCTTGCAAATGTTTTCCATATGATTTATCTCATGTTTTACTATCCTTGGGGTTATTGTAGTACACCTCATGTAACTGAACTGTTCAACATGCAGTATATCGTTGAGATACTATAGTCATAAGTAATGGGGAAACCCTAGAAGTAGAATGAGATATTTATATTGGGGTGACATGTAATGCAGATGAGAGATGTAAGAAGAGACGTTATATTTTATATAAATGTAGTGCATGGGCAAATTACATAAGTATGGTCAAATTGCTCAATATACTAATGAAGTTGGACCATACTCGGCTGCACGTTCAGCAGGACACAACGTTTTGGAACGTTAAGATATAAATACGATATGTAGAACAAACATGTCTCTGACATGTAGATCAAGGAATCATGTCGGCTCGATTCGTGGCATTTCTATCTGCAACTGAACGTCACCGCTGGTGTTCTAACTGGAATTCAATTTACTCGCTACGTTTCTAAACAGGCCGCCCTACTGGTAACTATGGTAACCACCTAGCGTTTCAAGCCAATTACAATCGACTATTCTCAGCATATGTTCTCGGTAGAGACGCTTCGCCATCTTGAATTTAGTAAAAGTTGCAGACAGCCATCGACACAGTCGCCTTAACAAACACAAAACAACCAAGATATGAGCGGCTCTAACTCTCGAAACAAGACTGCAGCCACAGTCAAAGGACCGGACACCGATATCGGCCCAACTGCAAATCCCAGGGAGCGAAAGTCCGGTGGAGGTGTACTGAAGAGACTCAAATCGCGACGAAATCAAACCGATAAACAGCGGCCTGTTATCACAGAAGAAGAGCTAAGGGCGCTAGGAAGACACATCACACCGGACGAAGTCCTTGGTCTGCGTGCTGTTACACGGGGTATGTGCACCGGTGTTGATGGGATTTGGATAAGATTCAAGATAATGTATTCTAGCTAACGTTCCCTTTGTTAGTGAACTAGCAAGCTAAATTTGCACCAATGGTTTGAGGTAACCAAACAAAGAATCCGTAAACACACCAGATTCCCTGTCTGTATATGATTGTAACTACGAATTTCCTTCCAGATTATCTATGTAAACCTGAGGACAATGTCTACAATATTGACTTCACACGTTTCAAGATTAGAGATCTGGAGACTGGGACAGTGCTCTTTGAGATTGCTAAACCTCACAACTGTGGTAAACTCAAATGTCTTGCCCAGCATGAAGTTTCAACTTTTCCAGCACACTTTGGCACAGCATAAATAGCTTGGATAGGCCACATCTTAAAGGTAAACTCAGCAATATGACATCATTATACACATTGGAGTGTATTCCTACTTATAGAAATCAAGTCCAGGTCACTGTCAACTTGAACAGGGCACCAGGCTCAATCTGTAAAACAGCCTAGTTGGAAAAACCACTGCTGACGGTGCACTCATGTTATTAGGTTGGGGTACAAAACTAATGCTCAAATCTGCCACTATATTTTCTCTTTCCAATGAGGAATTGCCTCATTAGAATGTATAAATGAGAATGCCCATAGTCTTGGCAGATTTTAGCATTAGTTTCGTCAGCAGGAAGTTGCCCCGCTGTGTATGATGTAGTATCGCTAAGTCTACTTAGAATGGCCCAGACCAAATGAATCAGTCTATTATTTCAAGTAAGGCATAACACAAGCCAAGTTATTCACCCTGTGATCATTGATGTAGTCCTTACACAAATGTTGTAGATACAATTTTAGGTTGAAATCAGAGATGACATGTTGACACTTATTTGGATGTCAATTACATTTGAATTCATGTTCTCTATCAGACCCTGAAGATGAGGAAGAAGAGAATGGAGACGTAGACACCAGTGCTGGACGCTTTGTGCGGTATCAGTTTACGCCGGCCTTCCTCAGACTGCGGACTGTTGGTGCAACGTAAATCAGTGGATTAAACAGGAAACACCACATGCATTATCATTATTAGAAATCATATAACTCGTAGTTGAAAACCCACATACTGTGATTATACTTAAATGTTTCATAATATATGTGCTTTGTGCTTTTCAATATGGCAGGCTTACCTCAAGCTCTGGTATGCTGTTAGCACCCTCAAATTCAGTACAGGTCCATTGCTTATAACTCAGCAGTTACTTATGCAGACGAATCATGATCTCAGTTTCATGCTCAATGTCATTTGCTGGTGTGACTTTGCAGCTCTGGCAACCAATCCAACTGTGGTTACAGAGACGATTTGGCAGAGCCCTGACACCACACTTAATGCTTTTCTCCTAAAGTTGTTTTAAATGGCTGGCAACAATATAATTGAAATAATCATCCTTGTTTTTTACTTTTATAAATATAGATGGTTAATGAATAAAGCTTCAATTCTAGTAGCTTAAGCCATTTCATGCAGCTATGTTCAGCATGTCCCTACCAGTATCTCAAGTGCCTCTCTTTTTTCCCCACTTTCAGTGTCGAGTTCACCGTGGGGGACCGGCCTGTTAACAGCTTTCGCATGATAGAGAGGCATTATTTCCAGGATAAAGTTCTCAAGAACTTTGACTTTGACTTCGGATTCTGCATCCCAAACAGCTGCAACACTTGTGAACATATCTATGAGTTTCCCCAGCTCCCTGAGGACCTCAGTAAGTCTAATAGTAGTAAGAGCGCACCAGCAATGCCCCCTCTCTCTTTGTCTATCATCTTTGTTTTAGCCTGTGTCCTACAAGCTAAAGTTCAGACTGGCCACAACATAGCTAGCCAAGTCTGTATACTATACACATCCATACAGAGCCACTCAAATTGTAAGGTAAGTAATGTGGTACTAGACAGTCACATGGATCCCCTTCAGGAGTCATTTACTGTAAGCCAGGCTAATATGCATTCTGCTGTTCCTTATGAAGTTATTTCCAAACTGAAATACCTTGTTTTGTTTTTTTCCCTCTCTTTCTTTTAAAGTCTGCCTAATGGTGGAGCACCCGTATGAGACCAGGTCAGACAGCTTCTACTTTGTGGACAACAAACTGATCATGCACAATAAGGCAGACTACGCCTACGATGGGGGCGAGTAGTGCCTGAATATTAGCGTCTTGTGTGCAATGCAACGCAGCGGTCACATTGCCCCAGAACACAACCACAATATAGCCCTTTTGGGAACAGGAGTATACTTCCTCCACTTCAGACATTCCAACAAAATTTACCAGCCCCAGGTTTGGGAAAACAGGACCATGTCTGCCTTCAAAACAAGTTGATCATTTATTTGTTACCTCGTACCCCTCTGTTGCTGGGACTCATAGGAAACTTTTGTCAATCACTCTTTTGTAATGTTGAACATGTTTTTCTTTTCAAACATTTAAATGGTTACTTTTAATAAGTATTATTTTAATCTGCCTTGAGTTAGTTAGTTCAGTATTTGTTGCAATATCCTTGTTTTTGTTGGAATACATTTAGACATATCTTGTGGGTTTGTGTAACTAATCAGCCTAATGATCTAATACACTCATTCGAATTTAGTAATATTAGTTTCAATTTCTCAAGTTGTCATTTTTTTCAGGGTTGCCATCTCCCTGGTGAAAGGCCACTCTGTTACCAAACGGCTCTACGGAGGGAATCTGGAACTTTACATGATCCCAAAGTGAATGTTGAATACTGGATATTTTTAGCACGTAAGATGAGCACTGGTTGAAGTTGAGCATGTTATTATTTTGTCTATACAGATGGCAAGCCAATTACAACTTTTTGATACCACCTAATTTGATTGAACAAGTAAATACATTTTTGCTACTCATTGTGCTCTAGTAACAATCATTATCCTTTGCTGTGTCTTTCCTCCTCAGATAGTGGGCTAAATATTCAGCTGTGAGACTAACAAATGCCATTGGTAGTAAGTCACAGATGGCACCCCTGGCCTTTTTAAGTTGTTAGCATTTGTGACAGTGCTGGAAATCTACTTGCAGTGTGTTTGTGCTGGAGTGATACTGAGCCTCCCAACACTAAATTAAACCTCTCCATGGGCCTTTGTATTCAGACTGTTAAACTCAAGGCTTTGTGTGTTTAATTTTTTTTTTACCTTTATTTGACCAGGCAAGTCAGTTAAGAACACATTCTTATTTTCAATGACGGCCTGGGAACAGTGGGTTAACTGCCTGTTCAGGGGCAGAACGACAGATTTGTACCTTGTCAGCTCGGGGGTTTGAACTCGCAACCTTCTGGTTACTAGTCCAACGCTCTAACCACTAGGCTACGCTGCCGCCCCTGTCAAGTCCAGCTGTCAATCAGCTGTGCTCCGCTACACATCTCCTCCAACACTCATCAACAGTAAAAAGAAGGCTGGAAGAGATTTTGTGGGTAAAATATTTTTCAGCTATGAAATGATAACTTCAGGTCAATGCTCAGTGGAAGGTATGTGATGATAATCACTTTCTAGACTTGTGATATGTGTTTTTTTTTATTTTTTTTTATTAGTTGCTGATGGAAAATTGTGATGGCATCCACCATTATAAATTCTGTATTTCTAATGGCGCCCTCAAATTGTTAAGATGGCGCCGAAGAAAATAGCTTACATGCCCGTAACCAATTGTGCTGGGGTTTTGTGTGTGTTTGTAACTTCAGTAAAAAAAAAAATCAAAATTACATAATGTTGCTGCTACTGTCTTATGACCAAAAATAACTTCAGGACATTAGAACTGGGATTGCTCACCATGAACTGGAAGAAGCTTTTTCCTTAACGAGTCCGACGAGAACGATATATACTGCTCTCCTTTGAACAGGCCCAGATCCCTGTCATTTGCTTGAAGAAAAGACAGAGGAAGCCGATCTGTCTGTCTTTTGAGAATCCGTAGGCGAGTGAGTAAACTCCCACTGCCATCAATTCTACTTGCTAGCATGCAATCACTGGAAATTAAAATTGAAGACTTACAATTATCCTACCAACGGGAAATTAAGAACTGTAATATCTTACGTTTCACTGAGTCGTGGCTGAACGACGAAACGGATAATATCAAGCTGAGGGATTTTCAATACACCGGCAAAACAGAGAAGCTACGTCTGGTAAGGCAAGGGGTGGGGGTGTGTGTCTTTCTGTCAATAACAGCTGGTGCGCAATGTCTAATATTAAAGAAGTATCAAGGTATTGCTCGCCTGAGGTAGAGTACCTTTTGATGAGCTTTGGACCACAATATCTACCAAGAGAGTTCTCATCTATTATTCGTAGCTGTCTATTTACCACCACAGACCGATGCTGGCACTAGGACCGCACTCAATAAGCTGTATACCGCAATAAGCAAAACAAGAAAATGCTCACCCAGAAGTGGTGCTCCTAGTGGCCGGGGACTTTAATGCAGGCAAACTTAAATCGGTTTTACCAAATCTTTACCAGCATGTCACATATGCCTTAACCACGTTTCAAAAACTCTAGACCACCTTTACTCCACACACAGATGCATACAAAGCTCTCCCCCACCCTCCATTTGACAAATCTGACCATAATTATATCCTCCTGATTCCTGCTTACAAGCAAAAACTCGAGGAAGTACCAGTGAATTGCTCAATACGAAAGTGGTCAGATGATGCGGATACTATGCTACGGGACTGTTTTGCTAGCACAGACTGGAATATGTTCTGGGATTCATCCAATGGCAGTGAGGAGTATACCACCTCAGTCATCGGCTTCATCAATGAGTGCATCGATGACATCCTCCCCACAGTGACCGTATGTACATATCCCAACCAGAAGCCATGGATTACAGGCAACATCCGTATCGAGCTAAAAGATAGAGCTGCCGGTTTCAAGGAGCGGGACACTAATCCGGATGCCTATAAGAAATCCCGCTATGCCCTCAGACAAACCATCAGCTTTGTACTCAAAGCATGCACGGACCAACTGGCAAATATCTTCAACAACATTTTTAATCTCTCCCTGACCGAGTCTGTTATACCTACATGTTTGAAGCAGACCACCATAGTCCCTGTGCCCAAGGCAGCGAAGGTAACCTGCCTAAATGATTACTGCCCCGAAGTACTAACTTTGAAAGGCTGGTCATGGCTCACATCAACAGCATCCTCCCCGGATACCCTAGACCTACTCCAATTCGCATACCGCCCCAACAGATCCACAGATGATGCAATCTCTATTGCACTCCACAATGCCCTTTCCGACCTGGACAAAAGGAACACCTATCTGAGAGTGCTGGTCATTGACTACAGCTCAGCATTCAACACCATAGTGCCCACGGAGCTCATCACTAAACACCTCCCTCTGCAACTGGATCCTGGACTTCCTGACGTGCCGCCCCCAGGTGGTAAAGGTAGGCAACAACACGTCTGCCACGTCTGATCCTCAACACTGGGGCCCCTCAGAGGTGTCTACTTAGTCCCCTCGTGTACTCCCTGTTCACCCACGACTGAGTGGCCAAGCACGACTCTAACACCATCATTAAGTTTGCTTATGACACAACAGTGGTAGGCCTGATCACCGACAACGATGAGACGGTCAGTGAACTGGCAGTGTGGTGCCAGGACAACAACCTCTCCCTTAATGTGAGCAAGACAAAGGAGCTGATTGTGGACTACAGGAAAAGGCGGGGTGAACAGGCCCCCATTAACATCAACAGAACTGTGGTGGAGCGGGTCGAGAGTTTCAAGTTCGTTGGTGTCCACCTCATTAACACACTATCGTTGTCCAAATACACCAAGACGGTCATGAAGAGGGCATGAAAAAACCTTTTCCCTCTCAGGAGACTGAAAAGATTTGGCATGGGTCCAGAGATCCTCAAAGTTCTACAGCTGCACCATTGAGAGCATCCTGACCGCTACATCACCACCTGGTATGGCAACTGCTCTGCAACTGACCGTAAGTCGCTACAGAGGGAACTGCATACGGCCTAGTACATCACGGGCCAAGCTTAATACAATCCAGGACCTATATAATAGGCGGTGTCAGATGAAAGCCCATAAAATTGTCAGACTCTCCAGTCACCCAAGTCATGGACTGTTTTCCCTGCTACCGCACGGCAAGCGGTACCGGAGCTCCAAGTCTTGGACCAAAAGGCTCCTTAACAGCTTCTACCCCCAAGCCATAAGACTGCTGAACAATTCATCAGATGGCCACTAAACTATTACATTGCCCCCCCCCATTTGTTTTCTACACCGTTGTTACTCGCTGTTTATTATCTATGCAAAGTCACTTCACCTACATGTACAAATGACCTCTAACCTGTACCCCGGCACACTGACTCGGTACCTGTACCACCTGTATATAACCTAGTTATTGTGTTACTTTTATTTATTTTTTGATTTTATTTGGTCAATATTTTATTAACTCTTCTTGAACTGCACTGTTGGTTAAGAGCTTGTAAGTAAGCACTTCACGGTAAGGTCTACACTTGTATTCGGAGCATGTGGCAAAGTTTGATTTGAAATTAACACTAATTATGGATTTTACAAAATGGTCGCTACTGATATTTTTCACTCTTATTTAGTTGGACCCACATACTGAGTAAATTGAAACCCCATTGATTTTTATTGAACATATTGTACTTTTGCCTATAGATTAATGTGTTTTTTGTCAGACATCTCAGTGACTACAAAGTGTGGTGTCTTGAATGTTACATTTCAGGAACCATAGACTCTATATCAAATACTATTGTCTACATCTTTGGATGTCTACTTAGTGAGGATCTGGTAAGAACTAGAAGCCCACCTAACATTGCCTTTTATATTCTGCAGAACGAAGGGGAAATTATCAAAAGTAATTGAAGAAAAATGTTGGTTTCACTCGTCAAACTCTAACCATTGTAGCGTGCTGGTTTGCCTTGTCGCCGCTAGTTACCACAGTCACAAAGTCATAATTATGGCTATACCACGTCCATTTCTACAATTTATCATCTTAAAATAAGATTTAAACCAAACCTTAACCACGTTACAAACATTGTGCCAAACCTTAAATTAAGACCAAAAAGCTAATTTGTGTTTTTATAAATGTTTACGATACATAGCCAATTTGGACATTGTGGCTGGGGAACTTGTGACAACCGTTTGCCCTGAAATAATTAATTACCCATAGTGCATGGCTTTGTAGCCACACGTGCTCGATCCAACATGTCAGCGCCTGTTGGGACGATGGCCGAAGACTCAAGCAGTGAAGATGAAGATCTAGAACATTTTAAGGAAGCAGCTTGGAGTTTTGGCACATATGGAACTAATGGCACACACAATGCCAACCCGGCAGGTAAATTCGGCCAAACTTTAGTGTACATTTGCTTTAGCTAAGACCCAGAGTGTAGTTATCTAGCTAACGCTAACGGAGATGGCTAGCTAAGTGTGTGAAATCTTGAGCCAACGAGCAAATCTATCTTTCTCCAAAACGACAGCAACGTCCTAACAGTAACTACTATTGTTTTAGATGGGGTAAGCAATGTCAAGCAATCCCGTCGGTAAGTTTTAATTTACTCTGTAGTCCTGCTATCCCATCTATTTTTGACTCCTCATGAGTAGAGGTTTTGTATCAAGCTTCGCTTTACCAGCTACGCTTATACTGTTTTATGATATACCATGGTCAACAGTGTGGCTGTATCTAAACATGAACATGATGGGAACGAGTTGCAGACGACATCGGAGTTCCGTGCGCACGTTGCAAAGAAATTAGGGGCTCTGCTTGACAGGTATTTATTTTATATTTATTTATAAATATATTTATTTAGATTCGATTTTTGCTTCCATCAATGTAATTGCGTTATTTCGAATCCCCCATATATTTTTTAGCAAAAAAATATATATTGTAGCGACCCGCACAGACAGTTATGTGTTAGGAGGTGGTTGTGTTGTACTGACCAGTACTTGGTGTTCGCGGGGTCCGACCTGTCAATCAACCTGCTATCTGCCAATCACGGGAATGCCTGGAATGTTCTGATGCCGGGCATCCTGGTGGTTGGCGGAGTGGCGTGGAGGGGGGTTGGGCAGGGGGGTGGAGCATTGGAAGTTAAGACCAGGTTCAGCCTTTGTTCTCTCTCTCTTACGTCTGGGTTTCACAAGAGAAGGTCACGATTGGCTTGTGGGTTATCTGTCATCTATTTGGCGTGTGCTACGGCCTAAACAGTAGCCTGTGTAAAGTTGGTGTAATAAACCTTCAATTCTATATTACACACACACACTTTTTAAAAATTTAGAATATACCTTTATTATTCTCTGTAAACCCTACCACCCCTCCCCCAATTGGAGTAAACTAATAAACAATAATACTTAGGCTTACCTTCAGTACATACTCTACACATTTTACAATCTATTTTACAATAGTTATATTTTGTTTGTTTCGTCCTGGCCTTCCTCTATTTCTGAGGTCAATCCAGTTTGATTTCTATTGTAACTGAACTTTTACAAAAGTTCTGAACCTATATACTTTTGACAGACACCATATGTTTTATATTTGTTATCTTGTTGTTATTAGTCCCACCCTTCAGTTCCATTCAACCACTCCTATCTATCCCTTAACACCATCCATTTTGGATTTCTACTTGCCATATATTTTTCAACTGTGCTGTCATGCTTCACAAAAGTACTGAACCTTTCTATTCTCATCGTTTCTACAGATTATAAATTAATGAAACTTTTTCTTCTAAAATAATGATTATATTATTGATCGATTGACTATGACTTTTCAAATCACCCAAATATTGCTATCTGCAGCATTAGTTCTAGGTAAATGTTGCAATTCTTCAGCCATTCCTGGACCTGACAGGTATTTCTTATTTATCATGGGAAAATGTTAATAAACATCAGTTTTACTATTTTAGCTAGCTACATCAAACTGTTATAGCCTTTGCCTCATGTTACCATCATCACCTGTCTACTTTTCAGTCGCCTACTTGAATCCAGCTTTGAAATTTGATGTTCAGTTGTATTTCAGTGATATCTGCAGAAACATCAAGACCCTGCACAGAGTCAACC
The DNA here is from genome assembly GCF_023373465.1 of Oncorhynchus keta. Classification (NCBI taxonomy): domain Eukaryota; kingdom Metazoa; phylum Chordata; class Actinopteri; order Salmoniformes; family Salmonidae; genus Oncorhynchus; species Oncorhynchus keta. Next base: position 26,370,896 of record NC_068434.1, on the reverse strand, counting down.
AAACGTGAAGATGGTGAGGGTTTATCCATAAATTGGTTTGCATTGAAACTGGTACAGTAATTACAAAATGTGTGATGTGATGTAGATGCTGGTTGTGCTCTTGATCTTATTTCTAGGTTTTGAAGGTTTCCGGCTGTTCACCACATCTGTCCCAGGAGAGTTTACCATTGATCCCCCTCCTCCTCCTGTAAGGCGCAGGCCCATCCCCAGCTCAAGGTGATGCTTGTTCTATTTAGGCCTGGCCTTTTAACCATTGGGATGTGTGAGGTGGTTTGATGTCACCTTCATTTCTACGTTGGGAGGAATCCTTATACAGTAGCATTGCATACTGTAATAAATGTTTGTTTCTGCAATGTTATTCTAGTGACAGTGACAGTGAAATGGAGATGAAACTGAGAGAGGCAGCAGTGTCAGTCACAGACCTCCTATCATCAGCTCTCCCCATCAAGATTACACATTCCCTGCCGGAGTCCCCCAGCTCAGAGAAAATGAAGAACAACAACAACAACAAAGGAGAGGAGGCAGAAAGAGAGGACCATAATAACAGCCCTGTCCCAAAGAAAAATAAGAAAAGGAAAGCTCTCCAGGGGGAGTGTGGAGAGGTAGAGCACTGTGGAGAATCCTCACCTAATGCTAAATCCGATGAGGAGCAGAAGAGGCCAGAAGAGGACATTCTACCCCTGAAGAAGAAGAAGAAGAAGAAAAAAAAAGGCACAGATGAAGTATAAAAGCACTGAGAGACTTGTGTGCTGTTATTTGGGATGTTGGCTGTTCCATACTTGTGAGACCTGTTGTACTTGGGAATCTTATCACTGATTATAAGATGGTCAAGTCATACACTTATATCACAGCAATTTTGTACTATGTAGATTGCATTCCAGAAAATAACAATGTTATCTTTCAGAAATGTGAAATAAGTCTTTCACAAGATATTTGATGACCGTTTTCTCTACCCAAAACACAATTTGTTCTATGCCTTGTTTCGTAAAGGACGTCGTTTACACTGAATTCGACTTACATGTAAATTTATGAGCAGGATGCTACAATCCTTTTTTATTAACAATTCTCTGTTGATAACGTACACACTCTGGACAGTTTATTTGGTACAATACCCTGTTCACAAAAATGGATCACTTGTACAGACAGTGAGTCACTTGGCTGTGGCTTGGTATATAAGACGGGCATCGAGGCATTCAGTTACTGTTCAATTGAATGTTAGAATGGGCAAAACGAGTGACCTAAGCGACTTTGAGCATGGTATGATCATCTGTGCCAGGTGCACCGGATCTAGTATCTCAGAAACAGCTACCCTCCTGGGCTTTTGACAGACAACAGTGTCTTGGGTTTACAGAGAATGGTGCAACAAACTTGTTGAAGGAAAATGGCAAGAATCGTGCAAGCTAACAGGTGGGCCACAAATAGACATATAATGGCGCAGAAGGGCATCTCGGAACGCACAACTTGTCGATCCTTGCCACGAATGGGCTATAGCAGCAGACAACCACACTGGGTTCCTTTCCTTATCAGCTAAAAACAAGAAGAAGCAGCTCCAGTGGGGATGCGATCACCGACAAATGCTGTTGTATTATGCTGATGGCAGAGTCAGGATTTGGTGTAAGCAGCATGAATCCACGGACCCATCCTGCCTGGTGTCAACAGTACAGACTGGTGGTGGTAGTGTACTGGTAGTGTACTGGTGTGGGTAATGTTTTCCTGGCACACGTTAGGTCTCTTGATACCAATTGAGCAACCAAATATTCTGACACCTAATAGAATTCATGCCCTGAAAAATTCAGGCTGCTCTGGAGGCAAAGGAGGTCTGAACCGGCACTTGATGGGTGCAGTGCTTCATTTCAGTTAGATCTTGCCAGAACAGGATCCAGCACCTCTCCGTTTTTGACTATTTGGTCTGATCCGGTACCTCTCATGGCATGAACAATTATTTATCTGATTTATTGAAATACATTTGCCAAAGTTATAGAACTACTGCTGTCTGTTCAGAAATAAATGAAATAATTCAGAATACTCTACTACACAATGAAAAGGACTACCCTGTGTGCACAGTTATTGGGCGAGTGAGTATTCTGATCTTATCATTATTTTTATGCATATTTTCCCATTCCAAACCATATAAACTTGAATGCTTATTGGATTTAATCATTTTCAGGTGATATGTATTTGTGTAATGAGGGAGGGTGTGGTGAAAGTGAATAACATCTTATATCAAGGTGTGCATAATTATTAGGCATCTTCATTACCTCAGATAAAATGGGCCAAAAAAGAGATTTAACTGACACTGAAAAATCAAAAATGGTAAAATACCTTTCAGATGGAAGCAACACTTGAAATACCGAACTATTGAGGCGTGAACACCGGACAATCAAACGTTGTGTTTGCAAATAGTCAACTGGGGCGCAAAAAACGCATGGGGAAGAAAAGCGGCAAAAGACTTGATAGAAATGCAACATAAAGCTACCAGGAACCCAGTATCCTACAGTGCCACCATATTCCACAACTGCAACCTACCTAGAGTGTCCAGAAGTACAAGGTGTCAAGTGCTCAGAGACATGGCCAAGGTCAAGAAGGCTGAAACATGACCACCACTGAATAAGATTCACAAGTTGAAGTGTGAAGATTGACAAATCTGTCTTCAGGTATTTCTTTGCCCAAAGGTTTTATGGGCAGATGAAATGAGAGTGACTTGATGGATGGGAGTCGGGCGCCAGCAAGGTGGAGGAGGGGTACTGGTATAGGCTGCTTTCATTAAGGATGAGGTAGTTAGTAATTTTCAGGTTGAAGATGGTCTGAAACTCAACTCCCAAACCTACTACTGGTTTCTGGAAGATACTTTATTCAAGCAGTTTTTCAGGAAGAAGTCCTCAGCATTCAAGAAGGCCATGATCTTTATCCATGATAATGTTCCAACACATGCATCCAAGTACTCAACTGCTTGGCAAGCCAGCAAGGGCCTCAAAGATGCCCGAATAAGGACCTGGCCCCGTTTCTCACCCGACTTAAATCCTATTGAGAACTTGTGGGCCCTTCTCAAATGTGAGATTTACAGTGACGGAAGACAATACACCTCTTTGAACAGCATTTGGGAGGCTGTGGTTGCTGCTTCAGTGAAAGTTGATCATGAATAGATCAAGAAACTGACAGACTTCATGGATGGAAGGCTCATGGAAGTTGTTGAAAAGAAGGGTGGTTATATTGGTCACTGAATATTTTAGAAAGGCCAACATTTTTATTTAATTGTCATTTTGTGTTATTTGTTACACTTACTCTAAAAATGGAGAATTAACAAGTGAGTTGGGAGAAATTATTTTTGTAATTTAGTTACCTAATAATTCTGCAGACAAAACTCACTTTTCCTTTGTTAAACATTCAGGTTTGAGGTTCAATAACATTTTGGTTTGACTGTTTGTTAAACAACCAAATGTATCCTAATTGTGCATGCAGTGTATAATTTAGCCACAGAGGATCAATAGCTTCTTTAAAAAAATAACCAAGCTGTGGATTGTGTGTTGCCCAATAACAAGGCATAGCCTACAGTCGAATGTGTGGCAAATCTTTCAGTGAAAAGCATGCAGACAAAACAGGCCTTTCGCAATATTTCAAATACAATCGCAGGAAAACACAGGTTGCAAAGCAAATGGCTCCTGCTGAGAATAGAAGATTAATCTATCTGCTGTAGGCTACCAAAATGTTTGATCAACTTCCAAATATTGTTTTACAAAGTGAAATAGCCTAGGTGTGTGTGCGTGCGTGTTTTACTTTGTAAAACTAGAGCGAGAGGCTTTTTGCACTGACACCGGCTGTCACCAGCGAGTGAGCTGTGCATGGTGAGTTAGTGGATTATAATTTCCTCATATTGTAGCCTACCATATGTCTCCACAAGCCTAGGCTATTGATGCAGTTGTTTTCATTGGTCTCAGTTTGTCAGTGTCAAAGTATCCTGTCATTTAGATAATTTGTGCAGTATTAAAAAGTGTTCTTCCAAAGTCTCCAGTCATGTACAAAATGACAGAATTGCAAGAAATGCATTTATAAAAGGCACATTTCTTTCCAGAACCTAGGCAACTAAAAATGTTCCACATGTGTGCAGCTGTTGTCAGTCCCTCTACTGCTCTATGCCAATACACAAATGCGATGATATGCCTACAATACTTTATTATAAAGGGGATTCTTTCTTTTATGCGTTCCGATACCTAAGAGCGAGGTTGCAGAGCCCCCCCAGGTGCCAATTTACAAATTAAGCACTGGTTCGGTGTACCTAATAAACTGTTCGTTGAGTGTATATTTTCATTGTAAAACGGGGATCAATGGCTCAGCAGTTTTTGCATTGATTTAGGTGAGGCTGTTTATAATGGTTTATCTCTGACCTCAGATCAGCAGTATAAGTCTGACACCCTGTGTACTAAGTACACTGTTCAAATCAAATGTTCTGTCTAATAGTAAGGCAGCTTCTTCAAATGACTAGACTGGTAATTGGCAGTGAGTCTCCCTGATGTACAGTACCATTCAAAAGTTTGCACACCTGCTCATTCCAGGGTTTTTCTTTATTTTTACTATTGTCTACATTGTAGAATAATAGTGAAGACATCAAAACTATGAAATAACACATGGAATCATGTAGTAACCAAAAAAGTGTTAAACAAATCTAAATATATCTTATATTTGAGATTCTTCAGAGTAGCCACCCTTTGCTTTGATGCATCATGAGGTAGTACTTGTTAAAAGTTCATTTATGGAAATTCTTTCCTTCTTAATGCGGTTGAGCCAATCAGTTGTGTTGTGACAAGGTAGGGTTGGTATATAGAAGATGACCTAATTTGGTTAGACCAAATCCATATTATGGCAAGATGAGCTCAAATAAGCAAGGAGAAACGACAATCCATCATTACTTTTATGACATGAAGGTCAGTCAATGCGGAACATTTTCTTCACGTGCAGTCGTAAAAGCCATCAAGCGCTATGATGAAACGGTCTCTCATGAGGACCACCAGACAATCGGAAGACCCAGAGTTACCTCTGCTGCAGAAGAAACAAGAGTAATGGACATTAGACCAGTGGAAATATATCCTTTGATCTGATGAGTCCAAATTTGAGATTTTTGGTTCCAACCGCTGTGTCTTTGTGAGACGTAGAGTAGGTGAACAGAGGATCTCTGCATGTGTGGTTCCCACCATAAAGCATGGAGGAGGAGGTGTGATGTTGCTTTGCTGGTGACACTCAGTGATTTATTTATAATGGTCCTTCTGTGGCTCAGTTGGTAGAGCATGGCGCTTGTAACGCCAGGGTAGTGGGTTCGATTCCCGGGACCACCCATATGTAGAATGTATGTACACATGTAAGTCGCTTTGGATAAAAGCGTCAGCTAAATGGCATATATTATTATTATTATTATAATTCAAGGCATAGTTAACCAGCATGGCTACCACAGCATTCTGCAGCGATACGCCATTCCCATCTGGTCTGCGCTTAGTGGGACTATCATTTGTTTTTCAACAGAACAATGACCCAACACACCTTCAGCCTGTGTAAGGGCTATTTGACCAAGAAGGAGAGTGATGGAGTGCTGCATCAGATGACCTGGCCTCCACAATCACCCGACCTCAACCCAATTGAGATTGTTTTTCTGATGAGTTGGACCGCAGAGTGAAGGAAAAGCAGTCAACAAGTGCTCAGCAAATGTGGAATCTCCTTCAATATTGTTGGAAATGCATTCCAGGTGAAGCTGGTTGAGAGAATGCCAAGAGTGTGCAAAGCTGTCATTTAGGCAATGGGTGGCTACTTTGAAGAATCCTTTTAACCCTTTTTTGATTACTACATGATTCCATATGTGTTATTTCATAGTTTTGATCTCGTCACTATTCTACAATGTAGAAAATAAAGAAAAACCCATGAATGAGTAGGTGTGTCTACATTTTCACTGGTACTGCCTGTATCTGGCAGAATGGGAAATATGGCTTCTCTGGAAAATGTTACTGCAGAGAGTTTTTCTGCAAATTTCGTGAATTTGTGTTGCGTCTTTATTCCAGTCCTCTACCTACTGTAAAACACTTCCTCTAACCCCAGCCCTTCACATTACATAGTAGTTACATTCTGTTGCTACTGTGCAGTAGAGACCATATGTTCAGGAATGTAGGAGTTGATGTCTGCCGGCAAAGATGAGAGGAGGTGAGGTGGATGAGTTTCAGGGAGGATAAAACTAAGTTCCCAGAGGAAACTAGAAAAAAGCGATAGTAAGTTATTAGTTTCCAGGTTCTCTACTAACATTCCAATTACAAACCTGCATTTAAAATTCCCTATTTTCACTGCCAACTAGAGAATACCATGGGTTATATTTTACCATGGGTTAAATGACTTTGAAATATGTGTTATGCTAAGTTGTTTTTAATGTCTTGAATCTCCCCTGTAGTGTCAAACTACATCTTCACGGAAATATTCCACACTAGAGTGATGTTTCTTACCTGGCACAGGTGAGGGGGATTGCAGGTGTAGAGAGTCATCCTGGATGGGTTCTGTCTCCTCCTCGGGGTCTGTTGTCAGAATCTAACCAATGCAAAAGTAATTATCAGATTCAATCCACATTAATACTATTTCTGATCATTAGCCGGTGAGTCTAGTTTTCTGTACCTGTATCCTATAACTTAGCCTATATGTAAGCGAATATTAATGGCATCACTTTCATATTGGTTAATATTTGGCTTCATAGTACCTGTCTGACTGCGCTTAGACTGGTCAGTGTTCCAAGGCTGCTGCTGTCAGTGACAACCATGGCTTGGGACAGTAGGCTAGACGGAGGGAAGGGAGACATATCGGACTTGCTGTACACTGCAATGGAGAAATTGAGAGCAGGCGCAGAGATACTTTATGAAACCCTTGTTAGTTCTAGCTGTTTTATTATGTCACGTATTCCTTGTTTCATACATGTATTTATGTCAACAGGGCAAATGAAGGAATAACATGCTGCCACTGTGGCCTTACTGTGACATGGAAGCCCTGTCATGGTTGCCATGAAAGGACTGTGGCCCATATGATTCTGAAACTGCTGTGTGAGTTGCTGCTGGAAAGAGATTGGCTGAAGGGTGGTGAACCCGCCTCCCATGTTGTTGATGACAGGTACTGTTTGACCTGTTGACCAACATAGGCCAGGAAAACGTGGATTAGGCTACTTTGTAAATGTCAATTAAAGTTGATATCTGACGGTTTTCTGATCATCACTAGAAAATGAAACAATACACTACAGTGGATATATTTTGAAATTATCATTTGATAATATGCACAGACTTAGAGCCATTTGAGATGTTTTTATTTTACTAGGCAATTCAGTTAAGCCTAGGAACAGCCTAGGAAAAGCCTAGGAACAGTGGGTTAACTGCTTGTTCAGGGGCAGAACGACAGATTTGTACCTTGTCAGCTCAGGGATTTGAACTTGCAACCTTCAGGTTACTAGTGCAACGCTCTAACCACTAGGCTGCCCTGCCGCCCGCATGTGTAGAATTTGTATTTATAGTTGAAGTCTGAAGTTTACATACACCTTAGACAAATACATTTAAACTCAGTTTTTCACAATTCATGACATTTTATCCTAGTAAAAAATTCCCTGTCTTAGGTCAGTTAGGATCACAGTTTAAGAATGTGAAATGTCAGAATAATAGAAGAGAGAATGATTTATTTCAGCTTTTATTTATTTCATCACATCCCCAGTAGGTCAGAAGTTTACATACACTCAATTAGTATTTGGTAGCATTGCCTTTAAATTGTTTAACTTGGGTGAAATGTTTCAGGTAGCCTTCCACAAGCTTCCCACAACAAGTTGGGTGAATTTTGGCCCATTCCTCATGACAGAGCTGGTTTAACTGAGTCAGGTTTGTAGACCTCCTTGCGCGCACACGCTTTTTCAGTTCTGCCCACAAATGTTCTATGGGATTGAGGTCAGGGCTTTGGGATGTCAACTCCAATACCTTGACTTTGTTGTCCTTAACCCATTTTGCCACAACTTTGGAAGTATGCTTGGGCTCATTGTCCATTTGGAAGACCCATTTACAACCAAGCTTTAACGTCCTGACTAATGTCTTGAGATGTTGCTTCAATATATCCACATAATTTTCCTGCCTCATGATGCCATTTATTTTGTGAAGTGCACCAGTCCCTCCTGCATCAAAGCACCCCCACAACATGATGCTGCCACCCCCGTGCTTCACGGTTGGGATGGGGTTCTTCGGCTTGGTCATTATGGCCAAAACAGTTATATTTTTGTTTCATCAGAGCAGAGGACATTTCTCCAAAAAGTACGATCTTTGTCGCCATGTGCAGTTGCAAACCGTAGTCTGTTTTTGTTATGACGGTTTTGGAGCAGTGGCTTCTTCCTTGCTGTGCAGCCTTTCAGGTTATGTCGATATAGGACTAGTTTTACTGTGGATATAGACACTTTTGTACCTGTTTCCTCCAGCATCTTCACGGGGTCCTTTGCTGTTGTTCTGGGATTGATTTGCCCATCTCTAGGACACAGAACGCGTCTTCTTCCTGAGCGGTATGACTGCTGCGTGGTCCCATGGTGTTTATACTTGTGTACTATTGTTTGTACAGATGAACGTGGTACCTTCATGCGTTTGGAAATTACTCCCAAGGATGAACCAGACTTGTGGAGGTCTACAATTATTTTTCTTGAGGTCTTGGCTGATTTCTTTAGATTTTTCCATGATGTCAAGCAAAGAGGCACTGAGTTTGAAGGTAGGCCTTGAAATTCATCCACAGGTACACGTCCAATTGATTCAAATGATGTCTATTAGCCTATCAGAAGCTTCTAAAGCCATGACATCATTTTCTGGAATTTCCGAGCTGTTTAAAGGCACAGTCAACTTAGTGTATGTAAACTTCTGACCCACTGAATTATAAGTGAAATAATCTGTCTGTAAACAATTGTTGTAAAAATGACTTGTCATGCACAAAGTAGATGTCCTAACCGACTTGCCAAAACTATAGTTTGTTAACAAGAAATTTGTGGAGTGGTTGAAAAAGTGTATGTAATCTTCCGATTTCAACTGTATTAAGGATCCCCATTAGCTGCTGATAAGGCAGCAGCTACTCTTCCTGGGGTCCAGCAACATTAAGGCAGTAATGTTCTGAGCCAATTGTAATTTTCTGAGGGCCCTCTTTGTGGCACCTGACCACACGACTGAACAGTAGTCCATGTGTGACAAAACTAGGGCCTGTAGGACCTGCCTTGTTGATTGTGTTGTTAAAAAGGAAGAGCAGCGCTTTATTGATAGACTTCTCCCCATTTTAGTTACTGTTGTATCAACATGTTTTGACCATGACAGTTTACAATTTACATTTACATTTACATTTAAGTCATTTAGCAGACGCTCTTATCCAGAGCGACTTACAAATTGGTGCATACACCTTATGACAACCAGTGGAACAGCCACTTGCATCTAAATCTTGTTGGGGGAGAAGGGGGGTGAGAAGGATTACTTACCCTTACTTACCCTATCCTAGGTATTCCTTGAAGAGGTGGGGTTTCAGGTGTCTCCGGAAGGTGGTGATTGACTCCGCTGTCCTGGCGTCGTGAGGGAGTTTGTTCCACCATTGGGGGCCAGAGCAGCGAACAGTTTTGACTGGGCTGAGCGGGAACTGTACTTCCTCAGTGGTAGGGAGGCGAGCAGGCCAGAGGTGGATGAACGCAGTGCCCTTGTTTGGGTGTAGGGCCTGATCAGAGCCTGGAGGTACTGAGGTGCCGTTCCCCTCACAGCTCCGTAGGCGAGCACCATGGTCTTGTAGCGGATGCGAGCTTCAACTGGAAGCCAGTGGAGAGAGCGGAGGAGCGGGGTGACGTGAGAGAACTTGGGAAGGTTGAACACCAGACGGGCTGCGGCGTTCTGGATGAGTTGTAGGGGTTTAATGGCACAGGCAGGGAGCCCAGCCAACAGCGAGTTGCAGTAATCAAGACGGGAGATGACAAGTGCCTGGATTAGGACCTGCGCCGCTTCCTGTGTGAGGCAGGGTCGTACTCTGCGGATGTTGTAGAGCATGAACCTACAGGAACGGGACACCGCCTTGATGTTAGTTGAGAACGTCAGGGTGTTGTCCAGGATCACGCCAAGGTTCTTAGCGCTCTGGGAGGAGGACACAATGGAGTTGTCAACCGTGATGGCGAGATCATGGAACGGGCAGTCCTTCCCGGGAGGAAGAGGAGCTCCGTCTTGCTGAGGTTCAGCTTGAGGTGGTGATCCGTCATCCACACTGATATGTCTGCCAGACATGCAGAGATGCGATTCGCCACCTGGTCATCAGAAGGGGGAAAGGAGAAGATTAATTGTGTGTCGTCTGCATAGCAATGATAGGAGAGACCATGTGAGGTTATGACAGAGCCAAGTGACTTGGTGTATAGCGAGAATAAGAGAGGGCCTAGAACAGAGCCCTGGGGGACACCAGTGGTGAGAGCGCGTGGTGAGGAGACAGATTCTCGCCACGCCACCTGGTAGGAGCGACCTGTCAGGTAGGACGCAATCCAGCGTGGGCCGCGCCGGAGATGCCCAACTCGGAGAGGGTGGAGAGGAGGATCTGATGGTTCACAGTATCGAAGGCAGCCGATAGGTCTAGAAGGATGAGAGCAGAGGAGAGAGAGTTAGCTTTAGCAGTGCGGAGCGCCTCCGTGATACAGAGAAGAGCAGTCTCAGTTGAATGACTAGTCTTGAAACCTGACTGATTTGGATCAAGAAGGTCATTCTGAGAGAGATAGCGGTAGAGCTGGCCAAGGACGGCACGCTCAAGAGTTTTGGAGAGAAAAGAGAGAAGGGATACTGGTCTGTAGTTGTTGACATCGGAGGGATCGAGTGTAGGTTTTTTCAGAAGGGGTGCAACTCTCGCTCTCTTGAAGACGGGAGGGACGTAGCCAGCGGTCAGGGATGAGTTGATGAGCGAGGTGAGGTAAGGGAGAAGGTCTCCGGAAATGGTCTGGAGAAGAGAGGAGGGGATAGGGTCAAGCGGGCAGGTTGTTGGGCGGCCGGCCGTCACAAGACGCGAGATTTCATCTGGAGAGAGAGGGAGAAAGAGGTCAGAGCATAGGGTAGGGCAGTGTGAGCAGAACCAGCGGTGTCGTTTGACTTAGCAAACGAGGATCGGATGTCGTCGACCTTCTTTTCAAAATGGTTGACGAAGTCATCTGCAGAGAGGGAGGAGGGAGGGGGGGAGGATTCAGGAGGGAGGAGAAGGTGGCAAAGAGCTTCCTAGGGTTAGAGGCAGATGCTTGGAATTTAGAATGGTAGAAAGTGGCTTTAGCAGCAGAGACAGAGGAGGAAAATGTAGAGAGGAGGGAGTGAAAGGATGCCAGGTCCGCAGGGAGGCGAGTTTTCCTCCATTTCCGCTCGGCTGCCCGGAGCCCTGTTCTGTGAGCTCGCAATGAGTCGTCGAGCCACGGAGCGGGAGGGGAGGACCGAGCCGGCCTGGAGGATAGGGGACATAGGGAGTCAAAGGATGCAGTAAGGGAGGAGAGGAGGGTTGAGGAGGCAGAATCAGGAGATAGGTTGGAGAAAGTTTGAGCAGAGGGAAGAGAAGATAGGATGGAAGAGGAGAGAGTAGCGGGGAGAGAGAGCGAAGGTTGGGACGGCGCGATACCATCCGAGTAGGGGCAGTGTGGGAAGTGTTGGATGAGAGCGAGAGGGAAAAGGATACAAGGTAGTGGTCGGAGACTTGGAGGGGAGTTGCAATGAGGTTAGTGGAAGAACAGCATCTAGTAAAGATGAGGTCAAGCGTATTGCCTGCCTTGTGAGTAGGGGGAGGGTGAGAGGGTGAGGTCAAAAGAGGAGAGGAGTGGAAAGAAGGAGGCAGAGAGGAATGAGTCAAAGGTAGACGTGGGGAGGTTAAAGTCGCCCAGAACTGTGAGAGGTGAGCCGTCCTCAGGAAAGGAGCTTATCAAGGCATCAAGCTCATTGATGAACTCTCCGAGGGAACCTGGAGGGCGATAAATGATAAGGATGTTAAGCTTGAAAGGGCTGGTAACTGTGACAGCATGGAATTCAAAGGAGGCAATAGACAGATGGGTAAGGGGAGAAAGAGAGAAAGACCACTTGGGAGAGATGAGGATCCCGGTGCCACCACCCCGCTGACCAGAAGCTCTCGGGGTGTGCGAGAACACGTGGGCGGACGAGGAGAGAGCAGTAGGAGTAGCAGTGTTATCTGTGGTGATCCATGTTTCCGTCAGTGCCAAGAAGTCAAGGGACTGGAGGGAGGCATAGGCTGAGATGAACTCTGCCTTGTTGGCCGCAGATTGGCAGTTCCAGAGGCTACCAGAGACCTGGAACTCCACGTGGGTCGTACGCGCTGGGACCACCAGGTTAGGGTGGTCGCGGCCACGCGGTGTGGAGCGTTTGTATGGTCTGTGCAGAGAGGAGAGAACAGGGATAGACAGACACATAGTTGACAGGCTACAGAAAAGGCTACGCTAATGCAAGGAAATTGGAATGACAAGCGGACTACACGTCTCGAATGTTCAGAAAGTTAAGCTTACGTAGCAAGAATCTTATTGACTAAAATGATTAAAATGATACAGTACTGCTAAAGTAGGCTAGCTGGCAGTAGCTGCGTTGTTGACACTACACTAATCAAGTCGTTCCGTTGAGTGTAATAATTCTACAGTGCTGCTATTCGGGGCTAGCTGGCTAGCTAGCAGTGTTGTTTACGTTACGTTGAGTTAAAAGAACGACAATAGCTGGCTAGCTAACCTAGGGAATCGGTCTAGACTACACAATTATCTTTGAAACAAAGACGGCTATGTAGCTAGCTACGATCAAACAAATCAAACCGTTGTACTGTAATGAAATGAAATGAAAATGTGAAACTACCTGACCGGGTTGTTGAATTCAAAACAGTAGACGTTGGCTAGCTGTTAGCAGTTAGCTGTTGGCTAGCTAGCAGAGTCTCCTACGTTAAGGACGACAAATAGCTGGCTAGCGAACCTCAGTGAATTAAGATAATCACTCCAAGGCTACACACACTAAACTACACAATTATCTTGGAAACAAAGACAGCTATGTAGCTAGCTAACACTGAACTAATCAAGTCGTACAGTTGAGTGAATAGCACTACAGTGATGCTAATCTGTGTGCGTTAGCTAGCTCCTGGGCGAATAGCAGTGAAGGCTACGTTAGGGCGACGAAATACGATAATTATGCAATTATCTCTGATACAAGGACGGCTATGTAGCTAGCTAAGAAGAATTGCTAAGATTAGACAAATCAACCGTTGTACTATAATGAAATGTAATGAAAAAGTTATACAACCTGCAGAGCGAAGTGCGAATGCGACCGCTCGCTCCAACCGGAACCGGAAACCCTGGGGTTATCCAGGGTTACTCCAAGCAGTTTAGTCATCTAAACCTTTTTAATTTCCACATTATTTAGTGCAACATTAAGTTGAGGTTTAGTGGGGTGGCAGCGTAGCCTAGTGGTTAGAGTGTTGGACTAGTAACTGAGTTCAAACCCCCAAGCTGACAACTGCCCCTGTCCAGGCAGTTAACCCACTGTTCCCAGGCTGTCATTGAAAATAAGAATGTGTTCTTAACTGACTTGCCTAGTTAAATAAAGGTAAAATTAAAAATAAAATACAATTTAAAATGATTTGTCCCAAATACAATGCTTTTGGTTTTTGAAATCTTTAGAACCAACTTATTCCTTGCCACCCATTCTGAAACTAACTGCAGCTCTTTGTTAAGTGTTGCAGTGATTTCACTCGCTGTAATAGCTTTACTCAAAGCCAGTGGCATGTCAATAGTAAAGATTGAAAAAAGTAAAGGGCCTAGACAACTGCCCTGGGGAATTCCTGATTCTACATGGGTTATGTTGGAGAGGCTTCCATTAAAGAAAACCCTCTGTGTTCTGTTAGACAGGTAACTTTTTATCCACAATATAGCATGTATGTAAAGCCATTGCACATATATTTTCCAGCAGCAGACTATGATTGATAATGTCATAAGTTACCTATGAGGAGAGAGGACACTCCCAGACTCATGGCGCTGGGCAAGGAGGCCATGACGAGTCCCCGGGGGGGAGAAGGCGAGGCAGACAGACTGTGGAGTGAGGTCAGGGTGCTTACTGGGGGCAGTGGACCACCTCCTGATACCTGAGATGGGAAAGAGGGTGGTTGGCAGATAGTGACAACCACAGCCATAGATTACTGTGAGGATTGAGATGCTTTGTAAACTCAAAGGTTTATGATGGAGGGAAGTAATTGTACGATTTTACTAGTTTTATGCGATATGGCTTTGTAATTTCACTGGCTTACATGATGATCTATCACTTGTGATGATATGGATTGCGATCTCATTGGCTTATATTATGATGTAATAAATATGGTTTGCTATCTCATTGGCTTATTATGATGTAATATGAGTTGTGACCGCATTTGCTTATTATGATATATTGTGGTTTGTGATTGGCTTATTATGATATAATATTATTTGTGATCACACTGGTTTGCATGATGTTGTGGTGCAGTTAATAATCTCTGTATGATGATGTGTATTGCGATGATGTGTATTGTGATTATGTGAACATATTTGCTGATCTCTCTGGTTTGTGAAAATGGGAGGTTGTTTGTGATCTCACTGGTTGGTGACAATGTGTGTCAGTTTGAGATATGGTTAATGATTATACAGTGCATTCAGAAATTATTCAGACCCCTTAATTTTTCTCACATTTTGTTACGTAAACAGCCTTATTCTAAAATTGATTAAATCGTTTTTTCCCCTCACAAATCTACACACAATACCCCATATTGACAAAGAAAAAACATGTTTTTAGACAGTTTAGCTAATTTGAATATCACATTTACATAAGTATTCAGACCCTTTACTCAGTACTTTGTTGAAGCACCTTTGGCAGTGATTACAACCTCGCTTCAAACTTGGCACACCTGTATTTGGGGAGTTTCTCCCATTCTGCTTTGCAGATCCTCTCAAGCTCTGTCAGGTTGGATGGGTGTAGTGTTGCTGCACAGCTATTTTCAGGTCTCACCAGAGATGCTTGATCGGGTTCAAGTCCGGGTTCTGGCTGGGCCACTCAAGGGCATTCAGAGACTTTTCCCGAAGCCACTCCTGCGTTGTCTTGGCTGTGTGCATAGGGTCGATGTCCTGTTGGAAGGTCAACCTTCGCCCCAGCCTGCGATCCTGTGTGCTCTGGAGCAGGTTTTCATCAAGGATCTCTCTGTACATTGCTCTGTTCATCTTTCCCCTGATCCTGACTAGTCTCCCATTCCCTACCAATGAAAAACATCCCCACAGCATGATGCTGCCACCACCATGCTTCACTGTAGGGATGGTGCAGGTTTACAGGTTTCCTCCAGACGCAACGCTTAGTTGAATCTTGGTTTCAACAGACCAATCTTGTTTATCATGGTCTGTGAGTTCTTTAGGTGCCTTTTGGCAAACTCCAAGCTGGTTGTCATGTGCCTTTTACTGAGGAGTGGCTTCCGTCTGGCCACTCTACCACAAAGGCCAGATTGGTGGAGTGCTGCAGAGATGGTTGTCCTTTTGGAAGGTTCTCACATCTCCACAGAGGAACTCTAGAGCTCTGTCAGAGTGACCATTGGGTTCTTAATCACCTCCCTGACTAAGGCCCTTCTCCCCCGATTTCTCAGTTTGTCCAGTCGGCCAGAGTCTTGCTGGTTCCAAATGTCTTCCATTTAAGAATGATGGAGGCCAATGTGTTCTTGGGGACCTTCAATGCTGTAGACATTTTTTGGTACCCGTCTCCAGAGCTTTGCCTTGACACAATCCTGTCTCGGAGCTCTATAATTCCTTCGACCTAATGGCTTGGTTTTTGCTCTGACATGCACGGTCAACTGTTGGACCTTATATAGACAGGTGTGTTCCTTTCCAAATCATGTCCAATCAATTTAATTTACCACAGGTGGACTTAATTTAATTTACCACAGGTGGACTTAAAAACATCTCAAGGATGATCAATGGAAACAGGATGCACTTGAGTTCAATTATTGAGTCTCATAGCAAATTGTCTGAATACTTATGTAAATAAGGTATTTCTGTTTTTATTTTTAATACGTTTTGTAAACTGTTTTCGCTTTGTCATTATGGGAATATTGTGTGTAGATTGAGGATTTGTTGGTATTTTAGAATAAGACTGTAATTTAACAAAATGTGGAAAAAGGGAAGGGGTCTGAATACTTTCCAAATGCACTGTATAATGGTAGGTGATCTCACTAGTTTGTGATAGTGTGTTTCCAGGATTGTGTGGCTTGGCTCAAGTTGGATGGGGCTGGCCAGGTGGCCTCCCAAGCCTCGGTCTCCACTGCGACCCCTTGCTGATCCCAGACTGTCACATGGGATTTGCTGGCTGTACTTCATGCCTGGAAGAGTGTTAGGATGAGTTAGGATCAGGTGTTTCCTGGTATAAGGACATTTTGCACCCTGGCAGTCTTGGTTCTGTTCCTCTGTATCGCGGTACTAATAATAGTACATAACAGAACATCTGAGGACAACATGAATGATTAATTATGCTGTTTGTGGATTAAATTAATTAATATTTTTATTCACTTTGGTCTTAGTGAGTGATACCTTGCACAGGGCTATGTGAGAGAGTGTGGTTGGTGGTGCTTGCTGATTGGCTGGTGTAAGGCGTATCGAGAGCCAGTTTATGGCGGAATGCCTCCTCCTTGCGGCGGTTAGCAAACCAGTTGTACATTTGTACCTCTGTCACCAGGTTAGAGCCCAGTCCAGCCAGCTGGGACGGAGACACACCCCTCTGGAGACACTCAACCCTGAGGGAGAGCCAGAAAGGCCCCAGAGCAAGAAAAACGTGTTTTAAAAGGGGCACGCTAAAATGACAATGACAACTCCTCCATTGCACTGAAACTGGGAACATTTCTTACCATTTGCATTATTTTTAATCTGACCCCTCCCCTCTATCTCACCTGTTACACTCCTCCACGAATCCCTCTCGCTCCTCTTTACTTGGGTTCTTCTGTCGTTCATAGGCGTGGAATAGGATTTGCTGGGAGGCGGGTCCCCATTTGAACCTGTTCCTCCGTCCTTTCCTTATGTCCTCTCCCTGCTCCTCTCCGGTCCCAAGGCCATGACTGGCATTGGTAAACTCTGCATGGAAAACATGCATATTTTTGTATTGTTCATCTGCTATCGTCATATTAATATCAGTATTTACATTAGTATCAGTATTATTCAGACAGGATTGTGTTATATTTAAACATAGGTACTTAATATGTTACATATTGGGTAGTAAAGGAATACATGTAACAGGTGTTACGTAATGGGCAATTGGGGCGGCAGGTAGCCTAGTGGTTAGAGCATTGGGCCAGTAACCGAAAGGTTGTTAGATCGAATCCCTGAGCTAACAAGGTAAAAATCTGTGTTACATCCGTCGTCGGAATGAGACCAAAGCGCAGTGAGGAAAATGTACAGCTTACTTTATTTTAGATGAACACCCAAAAACCACAAAAGATCAACAAACATAAAATTCTGCAGGGCTATACAGCAGCTGTGCAAAAACAAGATCCCACAAACTCAGGCTGACTCAGTATGATTCCCAATCAGAGACAACGATAGACAGCTGCCTCTGATTGGGAACCATACCTGGCCAACAAAGAAATAGAAAACTAGAATGCCCACCCAAATCACACCCTGACCCAACCAAATAGAGAAATAAACAGGCTCTCTAAAGTCAGGGCGTGACAATCTGTCGTTCTGCCCCTGAACAAGGCAGTTAACCCACTGTTCCTAGGCCGTCATTGTAAATAAGAATTTGTTCTTAACTGACTTGCCTAGTTAAATAAAGGTTAAAAAATATATATTTAAATTCCACAGTAACGGAATTACGCTTTGACTTTAAAATGTATTCCAAACAAAAAACATTGATTTCAAAG
Organism: Oncorhynchus keta; assembly: GCF_023373465.1. Taxonomy (NCBI): domain Eukaryota; kingdom Metazoa; phylum Chordata; class Actinopteri; order Salmoniformes; family Salmonidae; genus Oncorhynchus; species Oncorhynchus keta. Next base: position 26,352,995 of record NC_068434.1, on the reverse strand, counting down.
TTTAACAAACCATTCAACTCTATACACAAGGACTACTTTGAACAATGTACACAGACAATTGAACAAAAACACGTTTACTAGAAGAAGTGTGCAGATGCAAAGTTTGTTTGGTAACAGAATTACGGTCAAATCTCCCTCAGTTTTTTCTGCGTTCACGTTTACCAAAAACTGTTAAATATCTGCTCCGAATTAAGATTCAAAGATGGCTTCAAAAATAACTGGGTGTCAGCTATGACATGGCACCTTGAGTTTGAAAAACAAATATTTTGGTTATTGAACTACAGTAAGTGAAGTGGTTTTACATCTGGCAATGGAATTATGGTAACGGATTTCAGGGCCAGCTCTAACCTTTTGGGGGCCCTAAGTGAAATTGCGTGCCCTGTTGGTAATTCGACCATGATTACTACAAGTTTAGATAGCTGAGTATACAAATTTACCAATTTGAAATGTTGTTGCTGACATGCCAGTGTTCATTTTGTAACCAATAAATGACGAAAAATACTTGTCAACGACCTATTCCTGAAGCCCTGGAAAAAAAATGTTTAACCTTTATTTAACTAGGCAAGTCAGTTAAAATCAAATTCTCATTTACAATGATGGCCTAAAAAAAGACCTAACTATTACAATTACTTATAATTTTATGCTGAACAAAAATATAAACGCAACATGGAACAATTTCATTGATTTTACTAAGTTACAGTTTATATGAGGAAATCAATCAATTGAAATAAATTCATTAGGCCCTAATCTATGGATTTCGCATGACTGGGAATACAGGGCCTCGGGAACTCGTCACAGTATTTTTATCGATAAAATGCAGTTGTGTTCGTTGTCCATAGCTTATGGCTGCCCATACCATAACCCCACCACCACCATGGGGCACTCTGTTCACAACACTGACATCAGCAAACCGCTTGCCCACACGACGCTATGCATGTGGTCTGTTGGACGTACTGACAAATTATCTAAAATGACGTTGGAGGCGGCTTATGGTAGAGAAATTAACATAAAATTATCTGGCAACAGCTCTGGTGGACATTCCTGTAGTCAGCATGCCAATTGCACACTCCCTCAACTTGAGATATCTTTTTTCATTGTGTTGTGTGACAAAACTTCACATTTTAGAGTGGCCTTTCATTGTCCCCAGCACAAAGTGCACCTGTGTAATTATCATGCTGTTCAATCAGATTCTTGATATGCCACACCTGTCAGGTGGATAGATGATCTTGGCAAAACCAATTTGTGCACAACAATTTTGAGAAATACGTTTTTTTGTGCATATGGAACTGTTCTGGGTTATTTTATTTCAGCTCATGAAACATGGGACCAACACTTTACATGTTGCATTTATTTTTGTTCAGTGTAGTTGACAAATGGGACGAGACAATAATTCCATGTGAGACTAATGGACATTACATTTGACATGAAGCGCCTTTTATCTGTTTTGTCCAATCCTACAAATGCATGCAGAATATTTCATGCAATTCTTGGCAGAATTGACTTCTTTCAGTTGCATGGTCTGATTGAGCTAATCTGCCCAGCTCTCCCGCACAGCTCCCAAGCGGTCACTTCAGTCACTCATCAATCTTTTTGAACTGATGCGAAGCCAGGACACTTGAGTTGTAACTGACCTCATATAGAAACAATGTTTACTCTCTCTCTTACTTTCATTTAGGCTACTTTTACTTTGATCACATTAGAAGCTCTATTTTTCCGTGTGCACTACTACTCTCTCATCTGTGTTCCCGCAGTCCGCAGTCCATTTTTTTGTGCAATTTGTTGGAAAAAAGTAATACTTCTAGCATTTTTGTAAAGCTCAAATGATCCCCTTTCAAGGAAACCATTGTTATTTACACCCTTGACGTTTATGATGGGGAGAAAATCAGAGCTGTAAATGGTTGAACCTGTAGCCTTCATAGCAGAGATCATCAACTAGATCAGGTATTCCCAAACTGGGGTATGCACAATGCCGTCAGGGGTACGCACAATGCCGTCAGGGGTACGCACAATGCCGTCAGGGGTACGCACAATGCCGTCAGGGGTACGCACAATGCCGTCAGGGGTACGCACAATGCCGTCAGGGGTACGCACAATGCCGTCAGGGGTACGCACAATGCCGTCAGGGGTACGCACAATGCCGTCAGGGGTACGCACAATGCCGTCAGGGGTACGCACAATGCCGTCAGGGGTACGCACAATGCCGTCAGGGGTACGCACAATGCCGTCAGGGGTACGCACAATGCCGTCAGGGGTACGCACAATGCCGTCAGGGGTACGCACAATTCCATCAGGGGGTACGCACAATGCCGTCAGGGTACGCACAATGCCGTCAGGGGTACGCACAATGCCGTCAGGGTACGCACAATGCCGTCAGGGGTACGCACAATGCCGTCAGGGGTACGCACAATGCCGTCAGGGGTACGCACAATGCCGTCAGGGGTACGCACAATGCCGTCAGGGGTACGCACAATGCCGTCAGGGGTACGCACAATGCCGTCAGGGGCACAATGCCGTCGTACGCACAATGCCGTCAGGGGTACGCACAATGCCGTCAGGGGTACGCACAATGCCGTCAGGGGTACGCACAATGCCGTCAGGGGTACGCACAATGCCGTCAGGGGTACGCACAATGCCGTCAGGGGTACGCACAATGCCGTCAGGGGTACGCACAATGCCGTCAGGGGTACGCACAATAAAAATGTGATTCCATTTTTTTCCCTTTTTTTCCTTATTTTTCTTTTTTTCCTTTTTTTCCACATTTTCATACAGTCCATTTATATTATCCAACATGGTTATACATTTGGGTGAGGTTTTTTTCTTGCCTGAGTAGCCTCGTTTCACTGCCAAAAATCAAATGAAACCATCTGGTGTTCAGCGAAATAACAACACAATGTCAAATACAGGTAGCCTAGTCAAATAATTAACATCCAATCACATTAACCGTTACTCTCTCGCAGGAATTCCACTAACGGTCCATATGTAGCCAAACGTAGCTGTTGCTCATTCAGTTTGAAAATGGATATATGGTAAAAATAAAAAGTATGGCCCGCGTCCATAGAGACACATACCAGCTCTACTGGTAGTACTGCTACTACCAGCAGTACTACACCTGCACTTGTCGACGACACAAGTTGCTCTGCTAGCATCAGTAATTCTACATTTGTTGTAAGCCCAACTAGCATGGACACTGACAGTAGCCCCCTTACCCGGAAAAGCACCGAACAACAGACAGAGACGTTGGACCATCGAAGAGGCGCAAATTTGATGAGAACTACATTGATTTGGGCTTCACTTATATTGGGAATAGTGCCTTTCCTCAGCCACAGTGTGTTATATGTGCAAAAGTACTATCTCACAACTCGATGAAACCTTCACTCTTGCGCAGACATTTAGAAACAAAACAGGCCAATTTGAGAATTAAGACTACTTTCGAGTGTGTGTATAAAGAAGTGTATAAAAGCAACAGATACCATTAATAAGAAAGGGCTAGAAGCGACTTATATGGTGAGCTATCGAGTGGCTAAGACAGGCAAACGCCATGCTATTGTGGAGGACTTCATTCTTCCTGATGCCATGGCTATGGCAGTGACACTGCTGGGGGAAAAGGCCCAAAAATCTATACAGACAATGCCTTCATCAAACAATACTGTTTCAGGACGCATCAGTGACATGGCAGGAGATATTTTGAAACAATTACTGCTTTGCATACAAGCCAGTGAATTCTGTGCGTTACAGCTGAATGAGTCATCAGACGTGGCGGGCCTGGCACAGCTCCTGGTATATATCCGTTACATTTATGGGAGGTCAATTAAGGAAGACATCCTCTTCTGGAAACCAGGACAACAGGAGAGGATATCTTGAAAGTACTGGACAGCTTTGTGACATCAAATGGACTTTGGTGTTCAAGATGTGTTGGTATCTGTACTGATGGCGCAAAAGCCATGACAGTGAGACATAGTGGAGTGGTAATGCGCATGCAAGCAGTTGCTCCAGACGCAACTTGGGTACACTGCAGCATCCACCGGGAGGGTCTTGCTGCCAAAGGAATGCCTGACAGCTTGAAAGACGTTTTGGACACTACAGTGAAAATGGTTGACTTTGTTAAAGCAAAGCCCCTGAACTCTCGTGTATTTTCTGCACTATGCAATGATATTGGCAGCGATCATTTAACGCTTTTACAACATACAGAAGTGTGCTGGTTATCAAGGGGCAAAGTATTGACACGTTTTTTTGAATTGAGAGATGAGCTTAAAGTTTTCTTTACTGACCATGATTTTCACTTGTCTGACCACTTGCATGATGACGAGTTTCTCACACGACTGGCCTATCTGGATGATGTTGTTTCTCCCGTCAATTATCTGAATTTAGGATTATAGGGACTTTCCGCAACTATATTCAATGTGCGGGACAAAATTGAGGCTGTGATTAAAAAGTTGGAGCTCTTCTCTGTCTGCATTAACGAGGACAACAAACAGGTCTTTCCATCATTGTATGATTTTTTTTGTGTGCAAATGAACTCAAGCTTACGGACAATGTCAAATGTGAGTTGGGTGCGCAAATATGCAGGTACTTTCCCGAAACGGATGACACAAACAACTGGATTCATCAGCCTGCCTCCAGTCCACTTACCAATATCTGAACAAGAGAGCCTCATCGAAATTGCAACAAGCGATTCTGTGAAAATTGTATTTAATCAGAAGCCACTGTCAGATTTCTGGATTGGGCAGCACTCAGAGTATCCTGCCTTGGCAAATCGATCTGTTAAGACACTGATGCCCTTTGCAACCATGTACCTATGTGAGAGTGTATTCTCAGCCCTCACTAGCATGAAAACTAAATGCAGGCGCAGACTGTGTGTGGAAAATTATTTAAGACTGAGACTCTTTCCAATACAACACAACATTGCAGAGTTATGTGCATCCTTTCAAGCACACCTTTCTCATTAACTTCTGAGTTATTTACATTTTTCGATGTACAAATAAGGTTTTATATGTAAGATGGTTAAATAAAGAGCAAAGTTATTCATTATTATTATATTATTATTTGTGCCCTGGTGATATAAGAGCTCTTTGTCACTTCCCACTAGCCGGGTCGTGTCAAAAACTCACACTAATTCTTATGTTTAATAAATGTATCATGTGTGTGTGGCAGGCTTACCATGGTGGCAAAAAACAACATTTGAGAGTACGCTGACCCTGGTGCTAGAGGAGGTGCGCAGCTGGAGGTTGAATGTTTGAAGGAGTACAGGACTATAAAAGTTTGGGAACCACTGAACTAGATTAATCCGCGGGCCGATTTTTTTAGGGAGTGGTTAGTCGGGGTCCGGAACATTATTACAAATATTTTGTAGACTGCAAATTGACCGCAAGAAGCCCAAACAGATATAATCTTTGACTAAAACATTATCATTTCAAACCTTGCTTACATTTGTATACTGTCACATGTCTCTATTATGCATGGGAATACTTGGGAACAAAATGCTTAAATTAAAATCCATTTGAGCTGATTTCCTGGTCTTTGTACAGTCTTTTAAGTCCAAAAATGAAGAATTGCAAGGCCAAATAAAACCATTTGGCCCGCGGGTCGCTAGTTTGGGAACCCTACTTTATAGCCTATATGGTTAAATATGGCTGGCATTGGTTACAATCTGCCACATTATCAATGTTGCCAGTTAAGGTATAAGAGGGGACAGTAGGCCTAGATGGACAAGGCTATCTGAATGTGCACATAATGGAAGTTAGAGGTAGCCTAAATATTCATTATTTGATACAACAAAAAATGCATTGACTTATTTGACAAAAAACAGACTAAAATTGTCCAGAGTTTTAGTCAACTAATAATAACTAAAACTAAGGATGGATAAAATGACTCAAATGTGATTGACTAAAAATTAATTTTTAGACTAAAACTAAGACTAAAACTAAATCTAAAATAGCTGCCAAAATTAACACTGTAACATGGGCTAATTGAGAGACTGTCAGTGACTGACATAAGAAGAGAAAAACTGCTGATGCACTACCAAATTTAGATATTGCACCTTTAATGTTGTACTATTCTAACTCTTGAGTTCCTTTTTTTTAATAGTCTAAGGCACTGCACCTCAATACAAGAGGCGTCACTACAGTCCCTGGTTCGAATCCAGGCTGAATCACATCTGGACATGATTGGGAGTCCCATAGGGCGACGCACAATTGGCCCAGCGTCGTCCGGGTTTGGCCGGGGTAGGCCGCCAATTGTAAATAAGAATTTGTTCTTAACTGACTTGCCTAGTTAAATAAAGGTTAAATAAATAAATAAATAAGTAAAAAATAGCAGTCACTTATGTAGCTTATACCTGGAACCAGCCCTGACATCATGGGTCTCTGATCTATAAGCTACTATACAGAAATGCATAATTGTGGACAGGAATATCATTCTCTTCATAGTGATGTATCCTGAATAGGTACACATTTGGGTATTATTCTACACACTGGCTATTACTGTAATGAGTTCTGGCCCCAAACAAGACCACATTTGGTTTGTCCGGACCAGACTAAATCTTAAACAATCATAGACGTCTATGTTTCACAGGTTTGGACATCACAGTACAGCACAGTAGATATGTTAAGTACAGTATACTGTACCCTACTCTAGTGTGTTCTACTGTACTGCACTCTGTTCTCTGTGTTCTACTGTACTGCACTCTGTTCTCTGTGTTCTACTGTGCTCTGTTCTCTGTGCTCTACCGTACTGCACTCTGTTCTCTGTGTTCTACTGTACTGCACTCTGTTCTCTGTGTTCTACTGTACTGCACTCTGTTCTCTGTGTTCTACTGTACTGTGCTCGCCAAACTTGAGAAACACAGTCTATGATTGGTTCAGATTTGGTCAGGCAAGGGCGGGCTGACCAAATTTCAACTACTTTTGAACGCCCATGGACGTCCGGTGTCGGGCAGTGCTCAATGGGTGAGGATGCTTATTACAGTAAATGGAAAGAGGGTAGGTGGTAGGTGTCATGGTAGGTGCCAGTAAGAGCTGGGAGAGGTGGCATTAACGGGAGAGAGAGAGTAGAGCGAGTGAGCGGCAGAGTGAGAGAAAGGGGTTGTCCAGACTTTTTTCACAGTCTTGTTTTGACCACGAAATGACAGAGAGAAAAAGTTAGGAGCTGAACATAACAGTATGCCAGTGGAAGGGAGGACAGTGGCAACTGAGATCCAACTGTGGTTTGGGACTACTATGATTTCCCATCGTAGCCTATTTAATTTGTACCGAGTGCACTGGGAGTCAGGAAGCAAGTTCAGGGAGTGCATCATTTAATAAACAAAACAAGAAACATGAACAACGCACAGACAGGAAACTGAAACAATAACACCTAGGGAAGAAACCAAAGGGAGTGACATATATAGGGAAGGTAATCAGGGAAGTGATGGAGTCCAGGTGAGTCTGATAACGCACAGGTGCGCGGAACATGGTAACAGGTGTGCGCCATAACATAACGAGAAGCCTGGTGACCTAGAGGCCGGAGAGGGAGCACAGGTGACACAAATGCAGTAATTCCGTTAAAGATCTGGTAACAGAATTGAGTTTTAATGACTTAATAATTGATAAACAAACTATATATCAGCAAAAATACCAACTAATCGGTACCTTTACCTACCTTTACTTGCTACTGCTGTGAACTTTCATCATCTAGAAAATATCTTAGAGATATGTAGGTTTTTGGTAATGGAATCACAAGCCACTGTTTCTTAAACTTACAGACGGCATGTAATTTCGCCAAAACAAAATAGTGTTAATATTAGTTGGCAGGGGGCTTTACTTCAACATTATTTTTTGATTTACTAATTTCTAATACTTTTAAATACTCCTTCTGGTAGATGTTGTCTAAGACCCCCTTTACATCTGTTTGACCAGAAATCAAAGCCTTTGCTTATTCCTACATTTTAGGATGGACAATTGTTGAAAATGTATATATAAAATGTATATAGGTTTCATGTGACACCTAATTTGACATGCTCCAATGAACTTCATGTTGGTGTTCATGGCAGTGGTCCATGGGTCATCTGTTTGTTCAACCGCACACCTGCCTGCAATTGCTAATAACCTAAATGCAACTGCCAGACTATATGTGATAAAGTGAAAATCTGAGGCCCGCACCTGTCCCTAACCCGCTAGTATAGAAAATGCTCTGTAGGCAGTCAGAGACAGCAGAACTATTTTTTGACAGGGGGACTGATTTAGATATGTTTCTGCTTATAATTTCCTTCATTTTGGTAGGATATTTGTTAGTCAACATGTCTATTATTAGATACATGCAGTTTCTCTTCTGCCATTAGGCTATATGTTGCCCGAGAAGACTAAATAAAACCTTGCTCTCCAAAAATAATGTCATAGATCGATAGAATGAATGCTTCAATCTAGTTGACATCTGTGAAGTTCTCAGTCATCTCTGCTTCTTTCGCTGAGCAAAGACTTTTAGGGACCAGGAAGAAAATGCAATAAATAACAACTAAAAAGCTTTTCTATGCTAAATTTCCAAATTAAATTCCAAAAAATCAGTTTGACTGGTTGTAAGGAAATAGAGAGCTGTGAAAATGAACCAACATGTTTCTGATAAGATTTCAGTTTGTCTTGAATGCATATCTTATGTGGTTGAGTTGTCAGCGTTTATGATGCTGATAAAGATGGCACGACCAACAAGCGGGAACTAACTGCACATTCGAATTCTCCCAAGATGCTGAAATAAAGAAATCATATTTCTCCATTCCTTTTCCGGAGTCAAAATTTAGCCTACATTTGGTGTCATTTTACTGCAAGAAATAATTTATTCTGCAGGAGTTAATATTAAGGCTATATTAGAGGTGTCCAGATTTCAGTTTCCATTTAACCCATCTGAACAGTAGGCTACAGTTCCCTTGACGTGCCATAGGCCTATTTGAAGTCCTTATCTTATGACTTTAGAATGCATCACATAACATTACCGGCACTGCTATCATCCTCTTTTACCACTTCACCAAATCTTTCCCAAACAGTCTATTTTTATGGCCCTCCCTTCTCTTGTTCAACTCTCAATTTCACAGCTTTTATCTTATTGAGTTAAACTCAGATTGTTATTTTTTGCCTCAGTGGATGAACATGAACTTTTTCTACCTGTATCTTAATTAGACTTATAGGCTTCACACTAACGCCATATAGCCTCAATATAGCCTATAAATTGCACAACAATTATACATTTATGTTCTGAGGGCAAAAAGGAGGGGAGTATTCAATGTTTTGTACACTCAGTGTAGATTTATGGTAATTAATTGTGAATATTAATGAATGAGGTAGTCATGATTTGACATATACTACCGTTCAAAAGTTTGGGGTCAGTTAGAAATGTCCTTGTTTTCCATGAAAACACATGAAATTAGTTGCAAAATGAATAGGAAATATATTCAAGACGTTGACATGGTTATAAATAATGATTTTTAATTGAATTAATAATTGTGTCCTTCTCTTTCATCAAATAATCCTCCATTTGCAGCAATTACAGCCTTGCAGACCTTTGACATTCTAGTTGTCAATTTGTTGAGGTAATCTGAAGAGATTTCACCCCATGCTTCCTGAAGCACCTCCCACAAATTGGATTGGCTTTATGGGCACTTCTTACATACCATACGGTTAAGCTGCTCCCACAACAGCTCAATAGGGTTAATATCCGGTGACTGTGCTGGCCACTCCATTTTAGACAGAATACTAGCTGACTGCTTCTTCCCTAAATTGTTCTTGCATAGTTTGGAGCTGTGCTTTGGGTCATTGTCCTGTTGTAGGAGGAAATTGGCTCCAATTAAGTGCCGTCCACAGGGTATGGCATGGCGTTGCAAAATGGAATGATAGCCTTCCTTCAAGATTCCTTTTACCCTGTACACATCTCCCACTTTACCACCGCCAAAGCACCTCCAGACCATCACATTGCCTCCACCATGCTTGACAGATGGCGGCAAGAACTCCTCCATCATCTTTTCATTTTTTATGCATCTCACGAATGTTCTTCTTTTGATCTGAACACCTCAAACTTAGATTCGTCTGTCCTTAACACTTTTTTCCAATCTTCCTCTGTCCAGTGTCTGTGTTCTTTTGCCCATCTTAATGTTTTATTTTTATTGGCCAATCTGAGATATGGCTTTTTCTTTGCAACTCTGTCTAGAAGGCCAGCATCCAGGAGTCGCCTCTTCACTGTTGACATTGAGACTGGTGTTTTACGGGTACTATTTAATGAAGCTGTCAGTTGAGGACTTTCTCATACTAGACAATCTAATGTACTTGTCCTCTTGTTCAGTTGTGCACCGGGGCCTCCCACTACTCTTTCTATTCTGGTTAGAGCCTGTTTGCTCTGTTCAGTGAAGGGAGTAGTACGAGATCTTCAGTTTCTTGGCAATTTTTTGCATGGAACAGCCTTCATTTCTCAGAACAAGAATAGACTGATGAGTTTCAGAAGAAAGTTATTTGTTTCTGGCCATTTTGAGCCTGTAGTCGAACCTACAAATGCCGATGCTCCAGATACTCAACTAGTCTAAAGGACAGTTTTATTGCTATTTTAATTTTAATCAATCAATTTTAAAACGGTTTTCAGCTGTGCTAACATAATTGCAAAAGGGTTTCCTAATGATCAATTATAAACTTGGATTAGCTAACACAACTTGCCGCTGGAACACAGAAGTGATGGTTGATGCTAATGGGACTCTGTACGCCTATGTAGATATTCCATCAAAATAAATCAGCTGTTTCCAGCTACAATAGTCATTTACAACATTAACAATGTCTACACTGTATTTCTGATATTTTCTTACGTTATTTTAATGGGAAAAAAAATGTGCTTTTCTTTCAAAAACAAGGAAATTTCTAAGTAACCCCAAACTTTTGAACGGTAGTGTAAATGTTACACTTAGAGAGTCCATACTGTAATGTCATATTGCAGTACAGGCAGGGTCAGCTTATCAGCTGGCCAAATACTCACGCTGGTTAATCTTGCCCTGCTTCCTGACATATCAGCTGTATAGAGCAGCCCGTTTCTGGTTCTTCATGGGTGTGCCTTTGTTGAGGTGTTGGGAGAGATGGGACTGGTTGAGGCCTGTGGACTCAACCACCTCTCTCTGGGGGAGGTTATGCTGCTGCATGTAGCTCTTCACCAGTTTTGCCACATGCCATGGATCCTTCCTATCACACACAGACACATACACACACAGACAAAACTCATGTGCATAAAGGGAGGGAGGGAAAGAGAGGGATGTTGGCAAGAGATAAGGGGACGCACAGTAGGGCAAAGTCCAGCTCTCTCCGGTCACTTGAAATAATACCCAGAAATATAGCCTACTTGCTGTGACACAAACCTTAATGGCTAGCAATAGTACATAACATAGCTATTATGTATATTAAAATATACAAAAGCTTTATCTATGTTTGATACATTTTGATACTAAGGCATGATTGGTCAAGTTCTGTGTTGTCATGCTAATTATTGTACAATTGCCAACTTTAAGCTATATACAATGAGCAGTTTTACCATAATATGAGGTATTTGTTGTAGTTTGAAATGTGGTGAAAATGAAATGGCCTTCCAAGTTGTAGTAAATATTGACTAACATCTGTTCTCTCTCTCTCACACACACACACACACACACACACACACACACACACACACACACACACACACACACACACACACACACACACACACACACACACACACACACACACACACACACACACACACAGCACATTTCTGTTCATCTTAAACCATGCATGCAGTTCATTCAACGATAGAAATGGCCAGAGAATAATGCTGGGTATTTAGTAATCAGGAAATGAGGAACCCTCCTTTAAATCCACCTCAGAGGCCAAGATAGATCTCATAAATAGGAAGAGGGGGCAGGAGAATGAGGGAGGAAGGGGGGAGTGGGAAAACAAATTTGATAAAGACCAAGAACAACTCACTTATTTGTACTCTTTTCTTGGTGAGAAAACATCAGGAAAAGATAGCAGAAAGAGAATGGAAAACAGAATCAAGTAACCACCCGAAAATGTATTGGTTTTTAAACTATTTTTAACAAATGAGTTGGACATTGCTTTGAGAAATTAAAGCTTTGTGTAAGAAAATAAGGGATGTGTCAATTTTGTTGTTGTATAAATAGATGAGGTTTGATGAAATGAAGAGATTGATGTGTATGTTGTTAAGGAGAGGATAGGGTGGAGGGCAGAGATTTGGGAGCTACTTACTGCAGAAGTTGGTCGACCAGAGCCCTCTGTCTGGCTGCCTCCTCTGAGGGTAGTGCCTCCAGCTCCTGGAATATTGGTGGTGGAAAATCCATTTCTCCCTCCTCCGAACTCTCTCCATCTCCCCTGTCCCCCTTCTCTGCTCCAGGGGTGACCCTCTCTTGCTCCAGTTCTTCCAGTGCTTGGACCAGGACCTCCCGGGACAGTCCAGAGCCCAGCAGTGCCCAGATAAGCTCATTCTGGAGATTTGTCAGACGCCCAGGGCCCCATTTCCTCTCCTCTCCCTCCATTACACTGTTGCCTAAACCTTACCTCACTAGCACAACACACAGACTACGCAGGCCACAGGTCACAAACATACACATATTCACACACTAAGACAGACACACTGCAGTCAAGCGCTTACACAAAAGATGAATAATTGTGGCTTCTGGAGTCATTACCTTTCTGTCTTTCTTCAGTTCAGGAAAATACATTTAATTTTCCCCCATTCAATTTTCTTCTTGTCTCGTTCTGAGCTACAGTGCCTTGCGAAAGTATTGGCCCCCTTGAACTTTGCGACCTTTTGCCACATTTCAGGCTTCAAACATAAAGATATAAAACTATATTTTTTTGTGAAGAATCAACAACAAGTGGTACACAATCATGAAGTGGAATGACATTTATTGGATATTTCAAACTTTTTTAACAAATCAAAAACTGAAAAATTGGGCGTGCAAAATTATTCAGCCCCCTTAAGTTAATACTTTGTAGCGCCACCTTTTGCTGCGATTCCAGCTGTAAGTCGCTTGGGGTATGTCTCTATCAGTTTTGCACATCGAGAGACTGAATTTTTTCCCCATTCCTCCTTGCAAAACAGCTCGAGCTCAGTGAGGTTGGATGGAGAGCATTTGTGAACAGCAGTTTTCAGTTCTTTCCACAGATTCTCGATTGGATTCAGGTCTGGACTTTGACTTGGCCATTCTAACACCTGGATATGTTTATTTTTGAACCATTCCATTGTATATTTTGCTTTATGTTTTGGATCATTGTCTTGTTGGAAGACAAATCTCCATCCCAGTCTCAGGTCTTTTGCAGACTCCATCAGGTTTTCTTCCAGAATGGTCCTGTATTTGGCTCCATCCATCTTGCCATCAATTTTAACCATCTTCCCTGTCCCTGCTGAAGAAAAGCAGGCCCAAACCATGATGCTGCCACCACCATGTTTGACAGTGGGGATGGTGTGTTCAGGGTGATTAGCTGTGTTGCTTTTACGCCAAACATAACGTTTTGCATTGTTGCCAAAAAGTTCAATTTTGGTTTCATCTGACCAGAGCACCTTCTTCCACATGTTTGGTGTGTCTCCCAGGTGGCTTGTGGCAAACTTTAAACGACACTTTTTATGGATATCTTTAAGAAATGGCTTTCTTCTTTGCCACTCTTCCATAATGGCCAGATTTGTGCAATATATGACTGATTGTTGACCTATGGACAGAGTCTCCCACCTCAGCTGTAGATCTCTGCAGTTCATCCAGAGTGATCATGGGCCTCTTGGCTGCATCTCTGATCAGTCTTCTCCTTGTATGAGCTGAAAGTTTAGAGGGACGGCCAGGTCTTGGTAGATTTGCAGTGGTCTGATACTCCTTCCATTTCAATATTATCGCTTGCACAGTGCTCCTTGGGATGTTTAAAGCTTGGGAAATCTTTTTGTATCCAAATCCGGCTTTAAACTTCTTCACAACAGTATCTCGGACCTGCCTGGTGTGTTCCTTGTTCTTCATGATGCTCTCTGCGCTTTTAACAGACCTCTGAGACTATCACAGTGCAGGTGCATTTATACGGAGACTTGATTACACACAGGTGGATTGTATTTATCATCATTAGTCATTTAGGTCAACATTGGATCATTCAGAGATCCTCACTGAACTTCTGGAGAGAGTTTGCTGCACTGAAAGTAAAGGGGCTGAATAATTTTGCACGCCCAATTTGTCCGTTTTTGATTTGTTAAAAAAGTTTGAAATATCCAATAAATGTCGTTCCACTTCATGATTGTGTCCCACTTGTTGTTGATTCTTCACAAAAAAATACAGTTTTATATCTTTATGTTTGAAGCCTGAAATGTGGCAAAAGGTCCCAAAGTTCAAGGGGGCCGAATACTTTCGCAAGGCACTGTATCTGGTTTAAGCCCTCCACCTGCTGTTAAGCTTTCAAATGTTTAAAAAAAATGTTTATCTTCCTCCCCCTTACTCCCCATGTTGCTCTCTTTGAACTTTGTCCCCATCTCCCTCCAATTCCTAAAAGTGAGCAAAGTGCAGTCAAAAACTCTAAATGAAAATAAACTTTTCCTGTCACATGCACATTCATACAGGTTCCTTCCTGTATAACACACATACATGAAAGGTTAAAAGAATAATACAACCATTACAAATTATAATGTTCATTTTTTTTCAATATATTCAAAATTGACACAATTCATTATGACACTTGTAGATATTCATTTTAGGATCCAATAAGGATGACAGCAAAATTAATATGGCCTGCCTTGATGTAATTTACGGCTGGTTACACTATACTATACTATTTCAAATAAATTGTAATGTAAAGGCCCAATGGAATGGATGTTGAAGCTTAACGTTTATCATGAACACCTGATAGGTGTCTTTTGAGACATGTTAGGAATGAATTGGACAGAGAAAATGAAAGTAGGTGTTGTCCTGCCCAGCACTAGAGAGCATGACTGGGTCATCTTAGACAGATGAGGTCTGATTGACGTAGCTTTTAGATGCCATACATCTGCTGTATTATCCGTCATGATTTGGTCTAACTTTATGCTTACTTCGGAATCAGTAATACTTAAGAACCCCTGCAGGTGGCATTGTAGCTATGCTGTATTGGTAGTGTTGCTTTCAGTGTGGATTCAACTCCAATAACTTTCTCCTCTCTCCTTCTCTCTCCCTCCCCCTCTCTTTCCTTATGCCTTCCTCCGGGTTCAGCCTATCACCTGCCTTTTTGTGTTGAGCTCTCTCCTCACCTGCCTTACCCTAGGGAAGATGGCATTGTACAGTATTTGAAAGGGGGAAACTCTGAAAAACAGGACTCCCTCTATCTTTCTGACCAGTAATTAAGTCCCATTGTGCCTTAGTTTGCACTGTTCAGAGGACAGCCTAGCGAGGGAAACAGGGGGCATGGTAGTGTGGCTTGTACTGCATTTAAATCCCATACAGTGCATTATATCACACATTCTAGCATACATTTGGTGTGAGAAAATAAATATGCAGTTATTTAATTTTTTTATTATATTAAAAAGTGTGCTGTGTTCATATGTAACCTACTGTATTTTATGTTTCTAGAAAAAAAGAACCACAGAACCAGTATTTACACGTTCTTTACTTGAAAAGGGAACAGAGCTACTGTTTTCCTGTTGTCCTCCTCATAGTCTCATTAGTCAGCCAACCTCTCTCCCTATTTCTGCCCCCTCCTCTCTCAGCATTGTGTCCATACTACCCCGCCACCCCCCTCTACCCCACACGCTATTCAACCCCATTGATCATGCATGCAGAAATTTAACACACCCCTTAGTTCCTGCCCGAATAGGCCCTGTCCCATTTTTGGAGATTCCTCTGCTGAGGACATAAGCTGTGTAGCCTACGCTGGGTGTCTCCAACAACGTGCAACAACTCACCCAGTATGAACCTCATGGACACTTCACACACAGGGTTCATCATCCAGAGCACAAAGAAATAAACTGTTTCATAACCAGTCAACAGACATGGCAATAGGAATGTAAGAAAGTTTGCCGTTTCACATATTGAGCGATATTCTCGTTCTTAATATAATCTGGAATTAGTTTAACAGCTTGTCATGGAACAAGCTGCATGTGTAAAGGGGAGTTGAAGAACCAGAGGCTTGTTTGATAATACAGTAGTTATGGTTAGTCAATTTGAAGTTTTAATGCAGATTAGACTTCCTAGAGTTCCCTCAACAGTCTTTCAGAGGCATGTGAATCAACAACATTGTTTACCTTTATCACTCTAGGCATTGGTGCTAATGTATTACCATTGCTTGAATTATTAGAATGGCTGTTCTGAGAAGCGACATTGTGATCGGCCTCCAAACGGTTAACGAGTCACATGTTGAGTCGGTGTTGGAGAGGAGATTAGGTGGAGCTGGCTTTGGGACTAATTAAATACTTAAGACCCAGCAGTGAATGAGCAAGCACACTGCCCAAACCACTTCCTATATGAAACACAACCCTCATCAGGGGGTTATGGGGGGTGAGGGGAGGTGGGGGGTGGATCCTGCCAAAGTGAGGGACTGTCTTACTGATGCTAGTGTTAGGAGTAGGCGAACCAAGGCCTGGAGACACTGACACAGAATTTAAAACTATGTGGACACTGATATGATGGTCTGTCTTTCAAAGAACAAAGAACATCCGTTAGGCCTAAAAGTTTCATTTTCTCAATCCATTATGTATTTATTTTGACAAAAAAGGGCACATTTTCATGATAGCCTATACTGTAATTGTACAATGGTATGTTTTGGGAGATTGATTAAAAGTGGAGAGCAGATTTATAAAGGCAAGCTACTGTATATTTAGTAATGCAGTGGTCAGAAAGCTAACAAACAACTACTATATATGACCTACTGTGAAACAAAATAGAATTCTAAGCTTGTAGGCTGTACAGGATTGGAAACAATATGGATTAGTGTGAGCGCCATTTGGTGTTAATGTTCATCAAACCTAGTAATTTGTTTTGTTGACTATGTCTTGTAAAGTTTTACAGCAACTTATGTCACCTTAGTGAGTTGGGTGAACTCAAGCACATGTATTAGGCCTGTGGGCCAGTTCATTCAATCCTGTAATCCAACTGAATGAAGAGATGCTAGCACATTCAATTTAGGATTGTTTCACTGTAAACCATTGTAAACCATTTGTCAAACTAATAAAAAATGACTCTCTTTTCAAGACACCTGTTGAAAGAGAATCCGAGTTAAACCTAGTGAGGGGGAGCACCCACAGTGGGGTTTGAACCAGAAACCCTGAGGTTTTCGGGAGAGTGCACTACCTCCTGTGCATTTTCATCTATCAAGGAGTGGGCACACAAGTTTAACAAATCCAATGCTTACAGATTGAAGCCCACTTACAAAAGGACATTTGAAACTCTTGAAATATCCCATCACTGACACCACTGTAGAGATTGAGGGGAAACAGCCATCATGGTCCAGTGGTCATGCAATAACTGGGCAAGCTCTATCTTTCCTGTGGCATAAAGGCCCAGACCTCTTGGCAGAAGTCATAGTAGCACACGTTACACGTCTACTTCTATTTTCAAATATTAATATGGCCAAGCTTAACACCTTAAACAAGTATGATATTTGGTGCCCAGACCACAACAGACCACAAGGCACTTCAGAGGGCTGTGCGTACATCACTGGGGCTAAGCTGACTGCCATTCAGGACCTCTACACCAGGCGATGTCAGAGGAAGGACCTAAAAAATTGTCAAAGACCCCGGCCACCCCAGTCATAGACTGTTCTCTCTACTACCGCATGGCAAGCGGTACCGGAGTGCCAAGTCTAGGACAAAAAGCCTTCTCAACAGTTTTTACCCCCAAGCCATAAGACTCCTGAACAGGTAATCAAATGGTTACCAAGATTATCTGCATTGTGTCCCACCACCCAACCCCTCTTTTACGCTGCTGCTACTCTCTGTTTGTCATATATGCATAGTCACTTTAACCATACCTACATGTACATACTACCTCAATAAGCCTGACTAACCGTGTCTGTATATAGTCTTGCTACTCTTATTTTCAAATGTATTTTTACTGTTGTTTTATTTCTTTACTTACCCACACACACACACACCTTTTTTTCGCACTATTGGTTAGAGCCTGCAAGTAAGCATTTCACTGTAAGGTCTACTACACCTGTTGAATTCGGCGCACGTGACAAATAAACTTTCATTTGATTTGAACAAAAATTATAATTCCAATTATTTCATACAAAATTATCATTTATCCCAATTAGAATACCTTTATTGATATCTCTATTTGTATATTTTACACATTTTAAGAAATTGTTGTATTTATAAGCGTGCGTAAAATAAGCGTGCGTAATTTCGAAATAATGTATGGGATAGAGCCGTGCACCGCTGACGCGGATGAGGGGAACTAGCCGGCACAGGGAGAGGAGGAGTCTACCAGCTCTCCTTGAGCCCGATATACTCCTCCCTTCTCTCTGCAATAGCCCGTTCCCCCCTTAAAACCCTTGGCCAAACCCCCGCCCCATCACTCCACTCTGCCTGTTTTCCCATACGGTACAGTCTGAACACACGGGCACGGAATGGAGATGGAAAGGAGCCAGAGCAGCCTGTCATCCACGGACTCCCCTCACGATCCATGGTAAACTTACCTTCCCCGTCGGCTCTACCTAGTGCTGAGATCGGATACACCTTCAAGACAAGCCCATGAGTTGAAAGAAACTTCCTGTTGGAGTATTGAGATGAAGGAGAGCATGCTCGCACTTTTTGTGTTGTTGGTAGCTGTGCTCATCTTCTGAGAGACCGCTCATTCATAGTATTTTTGTAGACAGAGAAAATATATTTTGGTTTTAATAACGGTGTTATAACTTATAATAACTTATATAACGGGTCGACATTTCTAAATAATTGAACTGTCCTCGTTAGCTAACATCAAAGCGTACATGTTACATTTACACTTGCATGTGTTCTTTTTTTTTAGCAAAATGTTCATAGGCGGTCTCAGCTGGCAGACGACACAAGGTAAGCTTATTATCGCCTCAAAACTTTATCAAACTGTATGCCGTTTATTATCTTATACAATTCTCAGTCATGAAGCTGTTTAAAATACAAAGTGAGAGTTGGAAATAAGAATCTGTAAAAAAACATTGTTTTGATTCAAGATTTCTAAAAGTGATGAATGAGTTGTGCTACTTGTAGGCTACTACTCTCGCTTGCGGTCTATATAAATCAAATCTGTGGTCCAATGCTGAAATCAAAGCGCAACACAGATCAGAAGCCTACAGGGGGATACAATAAAGAATGCCAAGTTGAAAATAAACCAATCCTAAAGTAATTAGAAAAAAATACAACTGGCCTTAGGCTATAAATCCGTGAAAAATGTGTGGCATTTTGGAAAAGGAGTTTACAAAAGTTCTGATCGATAAACCGGTTCAAGACAATAATTCCAATAAGTCTTGAACAATAATTCTTCAAGACTGTTCAAGACAATAATTGCACACTTATAACGTAGTAAGAGAGCTTTTCTAGCATCTCTTGGGGGATGACTTTTGTCCAGATTCTGTCATTGGATCATAATTTACTCTTTATGCGGTAAGTAGTTGATGTAACTTTAATGTTCTGTATAGGCTGTCATTGTCAACTTTAAACATCCCTTATTTTACGTTCTCATTTCTGGATACTGGACAGTAGCATTGTTGATGTCTGAAGACAATCACAGACTGCGACCATCAGAATGTTTAATAATGGTGGCTACAATTCTGCCGTAGTAGGCTATATGTCACACACCACCTGCTGTAGGCTTATGCTACGGACATACATTTTTTTGGCGCACAATTTCTTAATTTTCTTTATTTCAGAGGGATTGAAAGAGTACTTTTGCAAGTATGGCGAGGTGAAAGAGTGCATGGTGATGCGGGATCCAGTTACTAAGCGCTCGAGGTGAGGGAGGCGTCCGCGGTGCAGCGCCCTATCAGAAAAGCCCGCTCGGTCACAACACAACAGTTCAACTGCTAGTAATGATATATGTCTAGTTCATTCACATTCAGATTATTATCTGTGTCGATTTTTTGTTTTTAATGATTGTATATTCTGATCTTTTTTTGAAGGGGTTTTGGATTTGTCACTTTTGTTGACCAGGCCGGTGTGGATTCAGTTTCGGCAGTAACCAGGCATGAGTTGGATTCAAAAACAGTGAGTTATTAAACCACTAACAGTCTTCATGTAGACGAGCATACTCTTATAGTCTTATCACTTCCATTTCACCCAATACTACAATACTACTACTGTTTCCACTCTCAAGAACTAACTGAAACATTATTGCAAATGGCTGTAGCAGTTTGGTCACGTTGAATAGTCTTTTAGACATACACTACTTGTTCTACTTTTTAAAAGTTCTTGCATCATCTCTAGGAAATAAGTTGAATATAAATAAAAAATGAAGTAAATATAGATAGGCCGACACTATTGCCTTTATATGGCACTATTAAAGAAGTTGCCATTACTAACTTTAATTTAAATTGGACTAATAAACGAGGCTACTAGTAAAATACTTTGGAATGCTGTTCCCATTGTGATTTGCAAGTGTTCTTCACATGTGAAGTGTAATGGGATCTAAAATGTACATGTTGAACCATGGAGGAAAGCTCAGGAATAGACTGGGCTACAGAATGTGCTCTCTCTCCCCTCACCCTCCCACAGTGAAACAGTCAAGAAAGTGTTACTCAGTGTCAATTTCCATGGTAACTGGGGGACCCAGACAGGGTTGTGCTCAATAGTACAGTCTCTGCTTCGTAGCAAACTCATCATCAAACATTCCGCATGCTGTTTTGTGTTTCACTTTGCAAATATGTCTTATGTGAACAAATCTATTAATTAATTTGTGCCTCTGCACCCTGAAACCAGTAAGCTACAGATGTTGATGTAGTTGGGCCAAGATAGTGTTTTTCCTAACATCATATAGGTGCTATTCCATAGGGAGTGTAAGAACAACCACTACCATATGGAATGGCATTATGATCACTTGTGGGAAAACTAAAAGACATTTCAGAACTCCATTAGCCAGATCAAATATTGCCCCATTGTTTCAGACATGACCTGTTTCTATGTGTACATGTGCGTGAGGGAATGCGTGTAACTTGTGTTTGTAAACTCTGTTGTGTGTGTGTGTGTCTTTGTCAGTAATGAATGTGGGCTGGTCTGGGAACAATGCTGCCCGTTGGTCGCCATAGGGACGGCTGAGTTCCCTCTTACAGGGTGGGAGTGGAGGCGGCTGTGGGTAGATCAGTGATGGCTGGGGGTAGATCAGTGTATTGAAGTGTGTTGAGGCTCTTTCTCCCATTTTGTGTTTGGAGCGGGACACCATCTCAACATATCTACAGATACACACAAGGAAGATTTGTAGACACTTAAGAGGACACCACTCAGGAAGGAATGAAGGATTAAAAGGGGTCATAGTTAGGGTGGAGCACTTCATGGGATGGGAACGGGACAGTTTCAAAGTGGTACAGTAGTTTTGCACAAGCATTCTGTACAGAAGTATGGAAAGTGGCTTGTCGATAAACAACAGACCAAAGTCTTACCAAATCAAAAGTTACTGCAGCAGTCTGATTTGGCATGATGATAACTTAGAATGGGGGCTTTAAGGGTTAGTCGCCATGGCGTTTTTGTCTCCATGATACTTCCCTCCAAAGACAATGGACACAAAACCAACATATTTGAAAATGATAATTTCTCCAATACCAAACTAGCCAACAGTTTAAGCTCATAGCAAAACCCTAGAGCAGTAATAGGTTAGATCAATGTGATGTCAGCTGGAGGGAGCTTGGCTGAGTGTGGTTGGTAATAGGGTGGGACTGTGCTCTGCATGGATGGTGCTCTGTGGCGTCTTTAGAGTGTGTGTTTCTGGCAAGGAGAAGGCTCAGTGACCAGCGGCAGGGGTGGGATGGTGAGTAGAGTAGGCTTTAGTTTAGAGAGAATACCCTGCCCCCTCTCCTCTCTCTCAGCCACAGGCAGGTTATCCTGTTAGAGAGTTCTCCAGTGGCAACAGAAAGAATGTGCCATGCTCTGACAGACTGAACTGCTCCAGGACAAGAATGGAGAGAGGTTTACTCAGACGGGAGAGTAGAGGGCAACTATTCTCAGAGTTGGAGAGGAATTAATGGACTTTTATTTGTAGCTGCTAGCACACTGTCTGCTAGTGACTTGAGTAGCCCATCTACCCATCTATGCAGAATTATTATATTATGTTTTTGTAAGATTATACTAGCTCCCCATGGTGTCTACAACTAAATGTTCTTGGGTCCTAGTTGACACAAGTTGACGGAGGGGGATAGACTGGTTGGCTGCTATGGGATTTTGATAGAGATGGCCCTATCTGAGTGACATTGGACGTTAAAGGTTTAGAATAGTGCTTGTGGGAAAACTAGTTTTACAAGATATTATGTCATCCTACATTTCTCCAGCATAGCTTTAGCACAAGGATACTTCAATAGGCAGATACACAGTATATTGATTATAAAAACAGTAGTTAAATTTCAAGTGCTTCAAGTTGCAGTGTTCAAGACCCCTGCAGCTTGTAGAACATATTCTGTCGAAACATGGAGAACTGTGTCTGTCGGACTCAGTCCTGAATATGGACATTGGTGCAGTCCCACACCTGCTATGCACCCACAAGGCAGGTGCTGAGTCCTAAGACAAGGAACATATTCACCTGTCCTCAAAATCGTCCAGGTTAGATCAAAGCAGTTTGAGACATCCTAAAATCAATAATTCTATTGATTATAGAATACGATGTTTCAGTTCACCCTAATGTGAAGAGACTTACAAGCTGACCCAGAAGGAAGAAGATGAGGAGGAGGAAGGGAGGGAAGGTTTTAGGAGGGATCACCCCATCTGTGATTAGTATGGATCTACAAAGCAGCTAATAGGATTGAAGGAAAAATGCTTGGGTTGTACTTCTGAGTCACAGATATTTTACTTGACAGTGTGTTTGACCCCTGTGTTTGTGTGTGTTGCTAACTAAGGCTGGGTCGTGCACCTCACCAACTGTTGCCTATGGTTGGACAGTAATTGATCAAAGGGATTGTTCTGATTTGATAAACCCCCTTGCCTTGTTCTTAGACTCAGCTCTGTGGACGGTGGGGGTGAGCCTGGGTTACGGCCTGGCCTGTCTCACCAACACCAACACCTCTGCCACGTTTAGCATCCTGGAACTGTTACCATCTAATAAATATGTGATCATTAGATTTTTTATTCAATTTGCATGATTATGTCTGTTATTTTGTCAGAAATATAGAAGAAAGGGGGCATTTCATTTTTTCAAAAAAATCTATTGTTTATTCGGGACATTAATTTGGTTTAAAAAAAATAATTTTATTAAAAAGTTACCTCACCTGTCTAATGTCCATATTTCCCCACATGGATGTGTGTTGGTTGCTCTATGTTGATTTTGTCTGTTTGTTTGTTTTTGAATGTGCACAGGAGTGTTGGACATCAGGAGGGTTGGTGACCGGAGGTGACTATCAGAGTAGTCTAGAGACCATAGAACTAAACAGTAGACTCTGCATCCGATACTTCGTCCAGTCTAGCCTAGCCTTCTCACACTGCTCTATAGAACCTGCCGTGATGTCTACACTACACGTACACATGTAGACTAAACACTGTACTTTACTCTGATAAACACATGTGGTTTACCATAGAGGCTCTAGCTGTTTACTGTAGTTCTTGCTGGTCCCGTCATGGTTACGGACTAATATAGTGCTCTTAGCACTGTACTGTCTTACTGTCTCGTAGCATAACAACAGTACAGCGTGGAGTAGTCTAGTCATTCTTTAGTTCTGTTAGATCAGTATAGACTAATACTATAGCTAGAGGTCTCCAATTGCTGTACTATAGTCTCTATAGTTGCATCTTTTTGGCATGGTGTAGTTACTCTTTATCCAATCTGAGTAAATTACTATATTGTAAATGTATGAATTCAAATGGGTTTGGCTTTTGTGTTACACATATCCTGGTGAATCTACAATTGACCTGACAGTTTATGTAGTTGCATTGTTATTATATGTATTTAGTATTATTATTATCTCATCCAATGTTTCAGTCTCTGCACTGTAAGTGATAGCTTAGCTCTCACGTATACTGAGGCTTTTAGAGCAGAGGTCAACACAGTGGAACAACTGTGTGATGAAAACACGGTTGATTTTTAAATAGCGCACAAGATCATCATATTGTCTTAGTGGGAGAGGGAGGCAAAAACAAACAAACACAAACAAAATGAGGCTGATGTGCTGTCAGTGTGTGAGGTTGATGGCTCTCTCCTCTGTTTGCATCCGCTCATTCTCCCTCCTTGTCTTCCTCTTGTTCTGTGCTGTTTCTCCCTTTCTTTAGCTCACTGTGTCTCTTTCTCTGTCCTTTTTTTGCGGAGGTGAGATGTGTTTGTGATTGTAGTGCCTGTGTGAGATTCCAGGCGATCACATGTCACATGTTGGTGACGAGAGGAGGAGAGGGCTTTGGAAGGCAGGCGGGCCAGAGAGGAGAGGCACCTCTGTGCCTCTGTCACTCCAACATTCCCACACATTCTACCTGCACGAGCACACCAATAGACCAGCACTTCTGAGGTTGGATCAGTGTTCAGTACATCTGAGACCAGCTCTGGCCAGTGCATGGTGTAGGCCAATGGGGTATTGTTAGAATGAAGTTAAAATGAGAATTAGTTCCAAATCTACCAGCAGATTCTTTCAATTCCAAACATTTTATTTGTAAAATGCTTCGTAAACAACAGGTGTAGACGAACAGTGAAATGGTTACTCGTGGGTCCTTTTCCAACAATGCTGAAAAGAGAACATTTCTTCAAAGAGAAAGCACATTTTATACTCGACATTTGTTTCACCTTCTATTCCCCACATTGTGGAAACAATTACCCCTCTATCTATCCTCTACCTGTCTTATTCCTCTAGGTCTCATAATGACCTATGCACTGGTGTAGCATTATAACCCAAACACCCATGCTAAGGAACCCTTACAGGATGAGGCAAGGAACAGCATCAAAGAGACCATGACCATGGACTTGGTTCACACAGATCCACCTGATTGCATGGGCTAGTTGATCTGTATTGAGCTGTGTGTGTAAACAGGCCTTTCTCCTCTTAACTCCCTCCTCTAGATTGATCCGAAAGTTGCGTTCCCGCGTAGAGCCCAGCCCAAGGTGAGTGAGCCAGTCTAGTCATTATTTGTCAGGACTTCATCAGTCCAGTGTGAATGACATTGCTGGGAGGGAGCAGGTTAGCCTGTGCTTGCT